>NC_047053.1:600000-894579 GCF_011762595.2 Tursiops truncatus | reverse complement strand
CCCTGACCCCCACCCCCTTGACTCCCTCTGCTCCGGCCACACCGGCCTCCTCGCTGTCTTGATGTCACCTCCTCAGAGAGGCCTGCCCTGACCGCCTCCGTTTGTTCATGGTGCTCATCACCACCAGTACCCCTGTTCCTCTGTGGATTTGCAGACCATTGGTTACAGATGGAACAGAAGCTCCACGAGGGACGTCTTCGTGCTGTGTTCCAGCACCCTAGTGCCTGGTACACTTAGTAGACACTTAGGAAAGGGCAGTAGGTATTGCCACAGAAGCAGATCTGGACTTCGTGGGCCAGGCTGTGTAGGGAAGGTGGTGAGCTCCCTGTCCCAGGAAGCGTGCAAGCAGGGTTTCTTCAGGGTGCAAGGCCTCGTGCAGTTTGGATGGGCCGGAGGCTTCCGTGACGGTCAGAGCTGGGCTCCTGTAGGTTCGTGGTGCAGGGCCCCTCCAGGATTTGCATCATGGCCTCACCGAATAAACACGCAGGAGAATAAAAGGCTGCCCCACATCTGCCTCCAGAGGGAGGTTTGAAGGCAAGCCAGGGAGGGGGGAGGAGGTTTCAGGTTTCCTGTTGGGTCCTGATAGGATCAGGGCAGGCTAGGAGGAAGGAGAGCAAAAGGAGCCAGGCTTGGGGGCCGGCAGGTGGGCCCACTGAGGCCGAGCCTGAGCCTCCGGTCTCCCGATGTGCAGTGTGCAGACAGTGCATGCAGAAGCCACGTGGGCCTTGAGTCTTCCCTCATGCGGGAAGCCGAGTGCTCAGCTCACCCACGGAGGGGCCAGCCTTTCAGACCCGCTGCGGGGGCGCTTCCTTAACTTGTGCACGCTGGGGACCTCTCTTGCCTCCTGGAATCCCCTACTCCGAGGCCAGGAGTGAAGGCTCAGAGAAGGGGAGTGAGAAGGGAGAAGGGCAGAAGGATGGGTCAGGAGCTGGGAGGACTGGACCCCTCGGGGCGGTCGGCCCTGGCCCCGGCCCTTCGGAGTCGCAGGCGAGTGTCTGCGTGTGGGCCTTGGAATTCAGGCCTGGTGTCTTCCAGCCTCAAGGTACTGAGGTGAGGGAGGAGCCTTCCCAACAGCAGTGTCTTGTTTGTTTTTTGGGGGTGAGGGAGGGTGTGAGAGCCACCGGCTGAGGAGAGACGGAGCTGAGGATGCTAGAGAATTCTGTTGCCCTTGGCACCCCCTGCAAGGCCATGGAAGGACCCGGACAAAGGAGGATGGGGGGGCGTTACCTCGGCTAGCCTCCTGGAGAGGGAGGGCCATCCGGGCCGGGGGTTCTCCAGTACCCCAACACCCTCGGAGGCTGCAGGAGACCAGGAGAGGGTACCGGGGTGGGCCTGGCCACAGTTGGGAGGCTGGCCTGAGCCCGGGGTCTGCTTGGCCACAAAAGCCGGAGCTGGCAACCTGGGCTGCTGGCCAGGCTATGTTCATGTGTGTGTGTGGAACTCTGACCTTACCCAGAAGGGGAGATAGGCCCAGGTACCCCTCCAAAGACCCCCAGAGCCTGTCACCCTACGACTTCCTCACCTTCTGTCCCAGGGATTGGGCTGCCTCTTGGACTCCCCGGCCCAACAGTGAATAAGTGAGTGAATCAGGCTTCACCCAGAGACTGCTAGTCGGGTGGGGGAGGGGGTGAGACCTTCACCGACCCCCATCCCAGACCCAGGCCTCTCTGCAAAGGGATGTCTGTGTGGGGCGTCAGCTCTGGTTGTTACTGGCTGGGCACTTTGGGGTAGGGGTTTCCCTTCCTCAGTTTCCCAACAGTGACCTGTTGTCAGGGGTCCATGCGGTTGGGTGCGGCAGAGGCTTGGATGCGGAGTTGGGGCACCCCTGGCCGGCCCCACGCCCGCTCCGCCGCGCTCTCGGAGGTGGTGGGAGCAGGGGACGTGATTGCCAGTAACCCCTGCGGACGTCGGCGCCGAGCGGGTTGAGGGACGGCGTCCGCGAGTAACCCCGGCCCCATCCGGCCCTGCGGGGCTCAAACCGAGCCGCGCGCCGCGGGGGTGGGGCGGGGCCCCAGGAGGCGGTGGCGCGGCCGCTGATTGGCCGCGCGCGCTCACCCCATGCCCGGGCCGCGGCCCCGGGTGGGCGTGGCCATTCGGCGGGGCGTGGCCATTCGGCGGGGGCGGAGCCAGCGGGGGCGGGACCGGCGGCGCGCTCGGCAGCTTTAAAGCGCGGCCGGCCACGCAGGTGAAGTCAGCGCGCGGACACCGGCAGGCCAGCCGCCTGGACCCCCCGAAGGGCGGCGGGCGCAGGCCGCGGAGCCATGGACTGCACGTTCGAAGGTATTTTTTGGAGGACCCGACCTCTTTATTACAGTTTCCATCTGCATCGCGGGGTCCTCATCCCCGGTGCCCTGAGGGGAGGTATACGCGCTCCCGGCTCTCAGGGGAGCTGGCGGACCCCCCCCCACCTCAGTAGTCACCCCCACCCCCACGTCTGGCGTGAGAGGGTGGCCTTCCCACATCCTCTGCTCCGCAGGGAGGAGGGCCGGTTGTCCTTCTGTCTCCTGGGGCTCCTAGTTTGGAGGGCTTCTTGAACTTGCTAGACAGTGGCCCCCTGGGTTCAGCCAGTTTTTCTTTCTGGCCCTCAGTTTCCCCATCTGTCAAAGGGGCTCATGAAGCCTGGGGAGCGAGCAGGTCCTGAAGGTGAAAGGTCTCTATGCCCCATGACCTGCGCAAACCTGGAGGGCCCGCCCCGTGTTTCTGTTTGAGGACCAGGAGGCTGAGCCTGGCACCCCCGTCTCGCTCTCCTGGAGGCCGTAGGGAGGGTCCCCTGCAGTCACTTTCCTGTCTGGCACCTGTCAGTAGGAGGGACTCAGGCGACGTTGACTCTCCCCTCCGTGCGGCCATCCTGCCACAAAGGGTCTCATCTGTCTTGTGCAGATGAGGAAACCGAGGCCCAGTGAGAGGAAGCCCTAGCAGGCTGGGGACCGGGGGTACACCTCGGGCTCCCAGGGTTTGCACATGGATCCTGCAGAGCACTCTGACCCAGTGGGTGGCTCCCCCAGTGGGTTAGAGGGCCCTAGGCTGACCCAGCCAGGCTGCTGATCGCCAGCTGGGGAAGAGGGCCTGTGGCCAGGCTGGGGCCGCGGCAGGCAGTGTGTCCAGTCTGTACGAGGAGGAAAGAGGACAGACGGCGTTTGCTTTTGTCGAGGGGAGACTGAAGCCTGAATGGCCGGTCCCGAGGCTGCTTGGCTGCAGACGGGGTCTGGGCTTGTGCCCAGAACACACAGGGACACTCTGGTTGGCACACACTTGGCCAGCGGCTGGCTCTGCCCGAAGCCTCGGTCTGTCCCACAGAGGAGTGGGCTGGCGAAGGCAGCTCTGAAGTCGGGAGTGGTGGGCCCAGGCCTCAGTTCTGCCTTCGCCTGGTCCTGGGGCAGGTCGGTGGGCCTCAGGGGGGCGCTGGGCTCGTCCGGTGTTGCAAGGCCGTTTGACGCACCTGGCAGAGCTCCAGATGTCACAGGTGTCTGTGAGTGGGGGCTCCTGGGGGTGGCTTTCTGTTTCCGTGGCGCTGGTCCCACAGGTACACTGTGGGGTGGGGGTGGGGGAGCGTGCAAATCCGTGACACCTGCCCCCTGTTGCTCACACAGCTTCTCCTCCTTACCACAGACATGCTTCAGCTCATCAACAACCAAGACAGCGACTTCCCGGGCCTGTTCGACCCGCCCTACGCTGGGGGCGGAGCAGGGGGCACAGAGCCCGCCAGTCCATATGCCAGCTCCCCAGGCAGCCTGTCCCCACCTCCTTCCACGATGAGCTCCCCACTCGAAGGCTTCCTGGGGGGGACCAAGGCGACAACCCCACCCTTGTCCCCTCCCCAGCCTGCACCCACCCCCCTGAAGATGTACCCTTCCGTGCCTGCCTTCTCCGCGGGGCCTGCTATCAAGGAGGAACCAGCACCCCAGACCACCCTCCAGCCGCTGCCGGGGGCCCTCCTGCCCCAGCGTCTTCCGGCCCCAGCCCCACCGCAGTTCAGCTCTGCCCCTGTGTTGGGCTATCCCAGCCCTCCTGGAGGCTTCTCCACAGGTAAGGGGGGCGTGTGGAGGGAGAAGCACCAGGAGGAGGGTCTGTTGTGGTCTCAGTAGAGGAATTTGCAGGCTCTAGAAGTCGGGTCCCTGCTGTGCTGCTGGAGGTGCTCCCGTCACCAGCAGCTCTCAGGAAGCACCGCTTCCCAGCCTCCCAGCGTCCGCAGCAGATAGGTGCTGGGCTGGGAAGCGAGCAGGCTTGCATCAGAGCCCCAGGCAGGGACTGTCCCGATAGTAACCTGAGGCCATGAGGGTAACGACTCATTCAAGGTCACAGGGTGATAAGTACCTGCGGGCGGGTTGGAAGTGGGTTAGGGCAGCCTGTGTCCGCAGCTCCTGCCTTTATCTCTGCAGTGACCCCCCCGGGGAGCACCGCGCAGTCGCTGCCTGGCCTGCCACTGGCTGCCCTTCCAGGGGTCCCGCCCGTCTCCTTGCACAACCAGGTCCAGAGTGCGGCTCCCCAGCAGCTGTTGACGGCCACAGCCACCCCGACGGTGGCCCCTGGAACAACCACTGTGACCTCACAGGTCCAGCAGGTCCCGGTGAGAGGGTCTGGCCCGGCCTCAGGGAGGTGGTGGCCCCGACTCACAGCCCACAGCTGAGCCCCCTCCCGTCCTTAGGTCCTGCTGCAGCCCCACTTCATCAAGGCAGACTCGCTGCTCCTGACGACTGTGAAAACAGACGTGGGAGCCCCCATGAAGGCGGCAGGCATCAGCTCCCTGGCCCCTGGCATGGCTGTGCAGGCAGCGCCCTTGCAGGTGGGCGGCTTGGGCAGGGCAGGGGGGCGGGGGTGTTGTATGCATGCATGTCCACCTGCTAACCGTGCCTGGCCCCACAGACCCTGGTGAGTGGCGGAACCATCCTGGCGACTGTGCCGCTGGTAGTGGATGCTGACAAGCTGCCCATCAACCGGCTGGCAGCTGGCGGCAAGGCCCCGGGCTCGGCCCAGAGCCGAGGTGAGAAGCGTACGGCCCACAATGCCATTGAGAAACGCTACCGCTCTTCCATCAATGACAAGATCGTCGAGCTCAAGGACCTGGTGGTGGGCACAGAGGCCAAGGTGCGGGCAGAGGCCCCGATGGGGTGGCCCTGGGGAAGGAGGCACCTGAGGGGAAGAGGAGGCACCTGGGGGGAAGAGGAGGATGGGGCTGAGCCTGGACAGACAGGCCTGGGGCTCCAGACTCCTCGGGCTTGGCGGCTGTTTAGCTGAGCTTCATGGAGGCCCCTTGCGGTGGGGGCTCTTTTAGGTGTTGGGGATTCAGCAGTGAACAGACAGACTGCTGTTCTGTTGAGCAGCTGACGTTCTGGCGGGGTGTCGGGGTGCCGGCAGACAGGACAGATCCGTGTTGGGGTTTGCTGGCGGGGTGTCGGGGCGCCAGCAGACAGGACAGATCTCTGCTGGGGTTTGCCAGGTGGCATGAAAGAAAACGGGGCGGGAAGAGGGACGGTGGGAGTCGCAGATCGGAATCGGGTGGTCGGGGAGGCCTCGCAAAGGTGATGCCGTATGTGAACAGAGGCCTGGAGGAGGCGAGGGGCAAGGCATGGAGGTGGAACGATGGTGACAGCGGTTAGCCTAAGCTGTTGTATGCATTTTACTTGGGAGGAGGGTTCTACTAGGGAGGAACATTCCACGTAGAAGGAACAGCAGGTGCAAAGGCCCTGAGGCAACTGTGTAGCAGAGCAGTCCCACCCCTTGCGCTTAGCCGCCCACTTGTCCGCCCACTTGTCCGGCCTGACCGGCCACCTGTGCTGTGTCTCCTCCCTACCGCCTGCAGCTGAATAAATCTGCTGTCTTGCGCAAGGCCATCGACTACATCCGCTTCCTTCAGCAGGGCAACCAGAGACTCAAGCAGGAGAACCTGAATCTGCGCACCGCTGCCCACAAAAGCAGTGAGTCCTTTCCTCCCCTCCACGCCTGCTCACCCTGCGAGGGCCCTTCACCCTCTCGTCGGCCTTCCCGTGGCCCTCAGCTCCGATTTGGGGCGAGGTAGGGTGTGTAGCCCTCACCCCAGCCCAGCTCCTCTCTGGCCCACAGAATCTCTGAAGGACCTGGTGTCAGCCTGCAGCAGTGGAGGCCACACAGACGTGCCCATGGAGGGCGAGAAGCCAGAGGTGGTGGACACCCTGAGCCCGCCACCCTCGGACGCCGGCTCGCCCTTCCAGAGCAGCCCACTGTCCCTTGGCAGCAGGGGCAGTAGCAGTGGTGGCAGTGGCAGTGACTCGGAGCCTGACAGCCCAGTCTTTGAGGACAGCCAGGTTGGGTTGCACGTCGTTGCCCCCTCCCTGTCATCCAGCGACATCCTCTGAGTTCCGGGACTGGGGCGTGTCCTACCTCCCGTTTTAGAGACGGGGAGCTGGGCGGGGGTCCCGCAGTAAGGCTGGGGGCAGAGCTGATCCCTCCTCCTCTGAGCTGAGCTCTCTGGGCTGTGCTCACCCCGTTCTCACTGCCCCGCCCACCCCGCCAGGTGAAGCCAGAGCAGCTGCCGCCCCCCCACAGCCGGGGCATGCTGGACCGCTCCCGCCTGGCCCTGTGTGTGCTTGTCTTCCTCTGTGTCTCCTGCAACCCCTTGGCCTCCCTGCTGGGCAGCCGGGTTCCCGCTGGCCCCTCCGATGCCACCAGTGTCTACCACGGTCCTGGGCGCAGCATGCTGGGTGCTGAGGGCAGAGGTAGGACAGGCCAGCCTGGGCAGTGCGAGGGGGGACTCTTGGGGACGTAGATCCCGGGCCTGTGGGCTTGGGGCTCTGGACTTCCCGGGTGGCATGTCCCCAGCCTGTGTCTGCCCCCAGACAGCCTTGGCTGGGCCCCGTGGCTGCTGCCCCCACTGGTCTGGCTGATGAACGGGCTGCTGGTGCTGTCCTCCTTGGCGCTGCTCTTTGTCTACGGAGAGCCGGTCACGCGGCCCCACTCGGGCCCCGCCGTGCACTTCTGGAGGCATCGCAAGCAGGCCGACCTGGACCTGGCCCGGGTAAGCGGCCGGACCCCGGGGGTGTGGAGGGCGGGCAGGGCTGGGACCCTCAGCAGCACCTGGGAAGGTGCCGGGCACACCGTGAATCTGCCCTGTTCTCTCCACTCCTGTCTCCCCCTCAGACCCCCACGGAGCCCCGGGGGCCCAGCCGGCACTGCTGGGGTTGGTGGGGTCGTGGCGGGGAGCCCAAGATGGAGGGCTCTCCGGGGCTAGAGGGGTGGCACGTGCCGGGGATGCTCTGACCCCGCCTTTCTCACCTGGAAAACCTTCCTCCGCAGGGGGACTTCGCCCAGGCTGCCCAGCAGCTGTGGCTGGCCCTGCGGGCCCTGGGCCGACCCCTGCCCACCTCCCACCTGGACCTGGCCTGCAGCCTGCTCTGGGGCCTCATCCGCCACCTGCTGCAGCATCTCTGGGTGGGCCGCTGGCTGGCAGGCCGGGCGGGGGGCCTGCGGAGGGATGGTGCCCTGCAGGTGGACGCCCGCACCAGTGCCCGCGACGCGGCCCTCGTCTACCACAAGCTGCACCAGCTGCACACCATGGGTATGGCGGGCGAGGGCTGGGCCTGAGGGCGTCCCGCCACCTCTGCGCCATGCCCAGCCTCATGCCCTCCCATTTTCCAGGGAAGTACTCGGGCGGGCACCTGGCTGCCGCCAACCTGGCACTGAGTGCCCTGAACCTGGCCGAGTGCGCGGGGGAGGCCATGTCCGTGGCCACGCTGGCTGAGATCTATGTGGCCACCGCGCTCAGGGTCAAGACCAGTCTCCCCCGGGCCTTGCATTTCCTGACAGTGAGTAGGTGGTGGGCTTGGTGGGGGACGGGGCTCAGGTCTCCCTGGGCTGAGGGCTGCCCGGGAGAGGCGGCTGGTTATGGGGTGGGCTCCAGGCCCTCTGGGGTCTCAGCCCCGGGTCTGGGGTGACAGCCCGCCCCTCTCGCCCACAGCGCTTCTTCCTGAGCAGCGCCCGCCAGGCCTCCCTGGCACAGAGCGGCTCAGTGCCTCTTGCCATGCAGTGGCTCTGCCACCCTGCGGGCCACCGTTTCTTCGTGGATGGTGACTGGGCCGTGTGCAGCGCTCCGCGGCACAGCCTGTACAGCGTGGCCGGGGACCCAGGTGCCTTCTCACCCTGCGCCTGTCCCCTGTCCCCCATCCCCTGTCCCCTGCCCACCCTGGTCTGTTGCCCCACCATCCATTGTCGCCACGGGGGCTGCAGGAACAGGGAGGCCAGGCTGGCTCTGTCTCAGTTGGGGCTCTTCAGAGGCAAACAGGAAGAGGGATTTGGGGGCAGGTGGTTGATTTGGGAGGTGCTCCCAGGCAACACCGCTGTGCTGTGAGGAGGTCAGGAAGGGCGTGTGCCCAAGCTAGGTTATCCTGTCCACGGGGTGGGGGAGGCAGAATATTTATCGCCCAGCTTTCATCCGTCTCAGAGCCAGGCCCCCCCGTGCCCAGGGAAGAGTCCTAGGTGCAGGGAAGCGCCTGTGCGTGGGGAGGTGGGGCCCTTCCCCCCCGCCCCACTCACCCTCTCCTCCCCACAGTGGACCCCCTGGCCCACGTGGCTCAGCTGTTCCGTGAACATCTCTTGGAGCGAGCACTGCATTGCCTGGCCCAGCCCAGCCCCGGCCCCGGATCAGCCGATGGGGACAGGTGAGTGTCCCTCTGCGCCTCAGCGGGCCAGGTCCCCCACCCCCGGCCAGTGGAGCTTGGGAAAGGCTACGTCCAGGGACCCGTGTCGGTGGCCAGAGCCGGGTCACCGTGGCCTCAGTTTCCCCACCAGCCCGGCAGGGGCTGGCCGCGCTTTGAGGAGCCAGGAAGCCAGGCTGTGCCGTGGGGGCAGGTGAGGAGGGCCGTCCGCTTCAGGACCCCTGCCACCTGTCCCGACGGCCAGTCCTCTCCTGCCACAGGGAATTCTCCGATGCCCTCGGGTACCTGCAGCTGCTGAACAGCTGTTCTGACGTGGCCGGGGCTCCTGCCTGCAGCTTTTCCATCGGCTCCGGCATGGCTGCCACCGCCGGTGAGCCCCCAGGCCTCCCCGCCCCGTGACACCCTCGGGCTCAGCGCCACAGCAGCTTGGCCTTGGGTGTGGTGTGGCCGAGTTTCAGGGACCCCTCTGGCCCTGCTTCCTGCAGGCACAGACCCGGTGGCCAAGTGGTGGGCCTCGCTGACGGCTGTGGTGACCCACTGGCTCCGGCGGGATGAGGCAGCGGCCGAGCGGCTGTATCCGCTGGTGGAGCACCTGCCCCGCGCCCTGCAGGAGTCTGAGTGAGCGCAGGCTGCGTGCTCGTGCCCCCACTCCGACCCCCAGCTTTGTTCTGTGCGGTTGGGGTCCCGTCATTTCTTTCCCGGGAAGCCAGAACCAGGGCAGGGGAAGCTCGGCGAGGGCCTGAGGCCTGGTCTGACCATCACACCTCTGCCTTGGCCCCAACAGGAGACCCCTGCCCAGGGCGGCTCTGCACACCTTCAAGGCTGCCCGGGCCCTGCTGGGCCGTGGGAAGGCAGAGTCTGGCCCGGCCAGCCTGGCCATGTGTGAGAAGGCCAGTGGGTACCTTCAGGACAGCCTGGCCGTTACACCAGCCGGCAGCTCCATTGACAAGGTGAGGGCTGGGGCCAGGGGCCTGGCGGATCTTGGGGGCCTTGGCCTTTCCACTCCCCAGACGGTCCTCCTTGGGCTGCAGAAGACTGCAGGGTCAGCCCAACAGTACAGGACTGGGGGCTAAGGTTTGGGTCCAGGGGAGAGTGGCTGCCCCCCTCTGGCCTCAGTGTCCCCACCCCCGGAGGACGGCTGGGGTGAGCGGTGTGGCAGGGCCTGGAGAGCGGGCGGCCCCGCGGTGCATTGCTGTTGCATTGCACGTGTGAGGCGGGTGCAGTGCCTCGGCAGTGCAGCCCGGAGCCGGCCCCTGGCACCATGGGCCCCCACTCTTCCCTCCCAGAGCCAGAGCCCCCTGACCCCTGCCCTGCCCACCACCCCAGGTCATGCAGCTGCTCTTGTGTGACCTGCTCCTTGGGGCGCGCACCAGCCTGTGGCAGCGGCAGAAGCCGCCGGCACCCTCCCAGGCCTCGCCGGGCCCGGGCAGTGGGGCCCAGGCCTCTGCCCTCGAGCTCCGTGGCTTCCAGAGGGACCTGAGTGGTCTGAGGCGTCTGGCACAGAGTTTCCGGCCTGCCATGCGGAGGGTGAGTGCCCATGGGGCTGTGGCTTGCAATGGGGATGTATGTGAGGTGTCGGGAGGGAGCGGGGGCCTGGCTGGAACCTCTCCTGGCCCCTCCTGCCCAGGTGTTCCTGCATGAAGCCACTGCCCGGCTGATGGCAGGGGCCAGCCCGGCGCGGACACACCAGCTCCTGGACCGCAGCCTGAGGAGGAGGGCCGGTCCCTGCGGCAAAGGAGGTGAGAAGGACAGCTGGCCCAGGTGGGAAGGGCCACACGCCAGGTGGAGGCTGCAGAGGGAGGCTGTGTGTGAGACACACAGAGGCCGAGGGACTTGGTGGTGGCTTCCTGATGGGAGGCCTAACCTGAGAGTCAGTGGGGACAACTGTCCTTTGTAGGACACGCGACTGGGTACGCGGTCTGTGCTCCAGGGGCAGGCGCGGAAGGGGCGAGGCTCCGTGCTCCTCCGAGACCGAGGGGGGCGGGTGGGGGCGGGTGCTGACTAGCCTGGGGCGGGGCCGGTTGTCCAGGGGGCGGGGCAAGGATCCGAGCCCCACCCCCGGCGCGGCCCCGCCCCTGACATGCCACTGTGCATGTGTGCAGGCACGGCGGCGGAGCTGGAGCCGCGGCCCACGAGGCGGGAGCACGCGGAGGCGTTGCTCCTGGCTTCCTGCTACCTGCCGCCCGGCTTCCTGTCGGCGCCTGGGCAGCGAGTGGGCATGCTGGCCGAGGCGGCACGCACGCTCGAGAAGCTCGGTGACCGCCGGCTGCTGCATGACTGCCAGCAGATGCTCATGCGCCTGGGCGGCGGGACCACCGTAACCTCCAGCTAGACCCCCGCTGGCGGCCCAGCCCCAGCGCCCCTGTTTCTGTCTCGACGGCCGAGGGCAGCGCCGGAGACCCGGGGTCCGAGGCTCGCCCACGGAGTGCACTGTCCCTGGAGGGCTGGAGACCCTCGGGGACTTCCGCACTTGACCTTGGGGCCTCCCCAGCCCGCTCCAGCCCTCGATGAGCGGCGGCCGGGATGGTGCTGGCCCCTGGTGGCCGGCCGGGGGATTGCCGGGGCCTGGCCGCTGCCGGGGGTCAACTGTTACGCGCGCCGCCGCCGATCCTGGGCTTTCCCTCTCCGTCCAGAGGGAAGAGGGGTGCGTCTCACTGAGCCGAAGGGCCCTGCCCCCGGCGCCTCCCTCCCATCTGGGGAGACCTGTGCATAGTGTAGATCGTGGTGCGCCAGCCTCCTGGCCTCTGAGGTTCCAAGTGTTACTTTGCCTTTTGCAAACTTTATTTTCATAGGTTGAGAAGTTTTATACAGAGAATAAAAAATGAACTTATTTATAATCTGGGTTTTGCTCCTTTGGGGAGGGGTGTGTGTGCCAACCAGAGGGGATCCTTTGGGCCATCCGTCCCCCCAGCACCCAGGCAAATGCTTCCCATCCCTACCTGCCTTTCGGTTTGGGAGGCCCGGCTTTATTCCCTCCAGCTGACTTGGGTCCCACTGATCACGGGGCCGCGCGTTTGGGCTATATCATCTCCTAACCCTTAGGGTCCATATGGTCTCAGCTGTGTCTCCTTGCCTCCTCTCCCAGCTTCTGCCCCCTTCAGGTCCCGGGATGACATGGGAGGACAGCTCCATGTCTTTGGGGATCTGTTGGGACAGCAGGAGCTACAACCTGGGTCTCCCTGTGTGTCTGGGTGTCAGTCTCACCTGCCTGACCCCTGTCCCCTTCCCGGAGGTCACGTGGGTGTGGCTGGGCAGCAAGGGCTTCTTTCCTGTACCTGCATTAAGGTCCCCAGAGCCCTCCCCTCCCCTCCCCTCCATTCCAACCTCTCCCCCAGAGCCTGGCCCCTCTCCCAGCAGAATCTGGTCAGAATCCACGGGCTGCAGAATTCCAAAACAATCGTTGTATCTTTATTGACTTTTTTTTTTTATGAATGCAATGACTGTTTTTTTTTACTCTTAAGGAAAATAAACATCTTTTAGAAACAGCTCGATACACACAATCTTCAGTGTGAAGCAATATACTAATAAGAACACTAGTCGTCTTAACATTTACAGTCTTCATATATATTATATATATGTATATGTATACATATATATACACTATATAACGAGGCCGGATATAATACACACGTTCACCGTTTTACAGTCATATGTACAGGAAGTTTCTAGGGCGGCCCCGGGCTGGGGCTGCATCAGGCCTATCGAAGCGTGGACAGAGCTGAGGACACGGACAGACAGGCGGACGAACTGGCGGGCACTGGCCCGGGCGGTGGTGGCTGCTTGGGGAAGGAGGCAGCGCCGGAGCCCCCTTCCCAGCAAGGGCCCCGTGCTGAGGGGCACACGACGCACGGCGGCGACACACGGGCGAAGCGAGCATGTTCCCGACATATATACATTCTATGTGACATATATATAGAGGGGCACACAGGTGTGTACATGGACCTAGCGCTGTCTCCGCTCCCGTGCGAGTGGCGCTGCGGCCCCCGGAGACGGTGGTCGTGCAGAGGGTCGGTCATGCGTCTGCCGGGGGTGCACTCTGGTCGCGACTTTTAGTTTTGCGCTCCCAGGCTGGGCTCCGGGGACGGGGCGGACTGGAAGGGAGACGAGCAGAAGCCAGCGGGAGCCAGTCCGGCCCACGCCCGGGGAGCCCGCATCCCCTGAGCACGGGCCCCAGGCCCCCGGCCCTCCCGACCCGCACGAAGGTTTTGGCCAAGGCTGGGAAGGAAGGGCGCACAGCCTCCGGCCCCTCCTGCGCCGGACAGGCTTCGGCTCCCCCCCGCCCCCAGCCTCGTTCCAGGAGACACGTCCTGGAGGGAAGCCAGCCTCGGCCTCTTCGGTCCCCACCCCACTCCCAGGGTGCCCAGCTGCGTGCCACTACCGACCCACGTAGACTGTGTGCCACGTCGTCCTGAAACTTCCAGGGGGAGAAGCGTATCCCCAGGCTAAAGGCCTCCCACCCACGCCGGAGCCTGGGTGTTCCAAGGAGTCTGGCCGCTCCGCGGGCTCCCCCTCTCCAAGCCTGGCCGGGGGATGGGGGCGAGAAGGCCCTGTGCCGTCCAGTTCCGGGAGCAGACGGATCCGGAACCTGTTTTCTTCCCGACCGGGGACCACTAGTTTCCGCCCGAGGAGGCCAGATCCAAGATCCGGGTTCCGGATCAAGGATCGGCTCTGGACCCGCGCCGGAAGCAGCGCGAAGGCGCGGGGGCTGCGCCGGCGGCTCCTCTCCTCGGCGTCGGCGGCGTCGGCGGGCGGGCGGGCTGGCGGGCGGGTGGGATCCGGCGGCTCCTCCGGCCGGGGGTGGATTACAATGGCAGCCTCTGTGGGGAAGAGACGCGCGGCTAGTTACTGACTGCGGGGCACCTGCCGAGCAGTCAACTCCTCCAGACCCGCCCCTCGGCCCCGACCCCGCCCGCTCCTCCAGAGCGAGGCCCCACCTGCAGCTTTGCCCGTAGGCCAGTCCCCGCGCCCCGCCCCGCCCCGCCCTGGGCTGGCCCCGCCTCCCGCACGTGCGGGCTGTATAAGTGGCCCGGGGCCCACCCGTGCTGATCCGCCCCCGCCTGGTCCGCCCGGAGCCGGCGTTCCCGCGCCGGGGCTCCTCTCCAGCCTGGGCCCCTCCAGGGGAGGCTCGCGGTCACCCACCTTATGTTTGGGGCATTTCAAAGAAAAGTTCTCTTCGATGAATATGCAACCTGTGAGCAAGAGAAGTTCGTGCGGTCAGAACGGCGTCTTGTCCGGCCGGGAGGGGGGCCCACCGCCCTGAACGCCCTCAGCTGCAGGTTTTTATTTCAAAGAGTAAGTCAGCCTCTGCTTGAAATCAGACCCAGTCCGAACTCCGTCAGCCCTCCAGCCCCGCTGGCCTATCTGTCCTTTACTCTCCTTTCCCCTCCCTCTGGAACCCCGTTTGGTCATGGGGAGGCGTCCCCACTCTCCCCCTCGCCCTCCCCCGCTGTGCTTTGCTGGGCCGCACTGGTCACTCCGTCCTGTGGTCCGGGCCCAGCCCCTAGGTAGGCCTTGACGCCCAGCGGGCGCAGTGAGCGTGTGTTGACCACCTGGGGCTGGGGTGGCACTTCCGGAGGCACCATGCTCAGCCGCCCCCAGCAGCCACTCTGGACGTGGGGAGGCAGGGCCAGTCACCCATCCCCAGCCCCTCTCCTGGTATCTGCACTTGGGGAGCCAGGGCCCCGCTGACAAAGTGGCCTGGGGCCTGGTGCTCGCTCTGCTAAGCTCCAATGTGGGCTGCCTAACAAAGGGCGTAGGGTCAGTGGGCCTGGGCAGCTCTGGTGCCCTGCGGTCTCAGGGTCCGGCCCAGACCCCTGGAGAGCCCCACGGAGGACCGTACTTCCAGACCCAGATCGGGCAGGTGCAAGGTGCTGACCAGGGGCTGGGTAACTGCGGGGGGCTCCTGCCTGCCCAGCTCACTCCCTGGGTGCCCCCCGCGCCCCCCTGCTGCCTGGAGCCGGGTTCCCCTCCCCTCTGGCTGCTAGGCTCACTAGTCCTGCCCCCTTCTCTGGCCACTGTACCCCCTCCATGCCCCTCCCTCACACCGCCCCCTCCGGGCTCTGCCAAACTCTCCAACCTTTAGGCAGATGCCTCAAGTTCAACCCCAAAGGGAGCTGCACGTGTGGGGATTAACCGCCCCCCCCACCCGGCCTTGCACAGCCCTTCTGTGAAGGAGAAAGGGGGCTGCCCAGCTGGACCTGGTGGAGCGGGGAGGCCATGCAGAGTAGAGAGGAGCTGCCCAGCTGGGGCCCCAGCTCATCTGGGTCCACCAGCCTCAGCTGAGCTGCCGGCTGACTACGGCCACCTGGGTGAGCTCAATCTGGCATGCGGCAGGGCCCGCCTGCCCACACACACCCTCCTGAGATGTGCTGGAGGCTGGGCCTGGAAGGTCCGGTGGCTGATACACCAGTGGCACAGCCTGCCATGCCTCGGGCCTGCTCACTGACCTGGGGACGCTGGCCACCTCCCACTCCCCCCTCCTCCCAGCATGGCCCGGCTTCCTGTGCGTGCAAAGCCTCTGAGGCGCAGGCTCCATCTGCACCTGCAGCCCCTCTCTCCGGAATGCAGGGCTCCGTCACAGGTCTGCTCAGGCCAGCATCTCATCTGCCCCCTGCGGCCCTACAGAGAGCCCTACTAGATGGGGAATCCCTTAAAGATATCACTGGAAACAGTTTGTATCGCTCCAAGCCTGGTATATATGTCCCACCACAAGCCAGCTCCTGCCCACCTCCCTTGACCTCTTGAGGACTGGCTCCAATGTCACCTCCTCCTAGAAGCCCTCCTGGATTCCCTCCCAACTCAGGATGGATCTCTCAGCACAGTCTCTCCTTGTCTGGTCTCCGTAACTTTAGGCAAGGATCACGGTTTTCCTGTCTGTCCCACTGAGACATGAGCCCCCAAGGAGGCTGGGAAGCTGCAATACTGGAGAGGACAGCGCGCAGGACGTGGAGCCGGCCAGACAGTGAGTCACCCCCTGGTCCTGTTCCTGCAGTGCTGTGGCCACGGGTAAGACAGCCTGTCTGTGAAGGTGCCGCTGGAGACAGTGCAAGGCCTGGCACGGGGCTGGCAGAGCGCAGGCGCAAACCTAGTCACTGCGGGAGGAGAGCTGCAGCCCGCGGCACCTGTTCCTGGAGGTCAGGCCCGGGGTCTGGTGAAGTGGCGGAGTCCACATTACAATCTGGTTCCCGCGGCCCTCAGGGCAGGGTGTGGAGCCAGAGCGGCCCCATGTCCCGCTCCAGCGCGTTCCCTCCCTGAGGAGCTAGCGCCTCAGCCCTCACCGAGGAACCATCACCGCTCAGTCCCGTGTGTGCTCCTGGGGGCGGCTCGGTGCGGGCTGATGCCAGGAAGTGGCATTCAGGTGGGAAGAGGGGTCCCTGGGCTGTGGGAGCAGCAAGGGTCCTGCCAGGAGATGCCTCTGCCCTGCCGCCGTGCGACAGGGTCACGATAACCTCACCCTCTTCCAGGGCAGCAGGGGGCGGGGGACAGAGATTGCGGGGGCTGGCCCCCAAATCGGACCGGGGCTGCCCTTTCCGGGTCGTGCTTGTGATCTCACTCCCTGCTCCAGACGGCTGCAGAAAGAAGAAATGACTCTAACTTCAGCTTTACAGATGGGGAGCCGAGTGCAGAGACAGTGGTGGACTCACCCAGTCCACACCTGAAGCATGCCACCAGGACTGGGGGCTCCGGGCTCTCTGGCCCAGGCCATCAGTATGCCACCTGCCTGGTGATGGTAGGTGCTCGATAAATGCCCGCGGGTCAAGTGAGTGGGGGAGTAGAGAGAATGGGGCAGGTGCAGGGGAGCCTGGTCCTGACTCCAGGGCCCACCGTCCTGCTTAAACCTTCCACAGCTGTGCCGTGGAGCCAGGGGGAGTCTGTCTTGAACTTCCTCTTCTTCCATCTCACTCAGTTTTTGTTACTGAACTATCTTTTCTCCTTTTTCTCCAACCCAGTGAACTCCTATTCAGCCTTTTTCCAAGGCCCAGCCCAGTAGCCCTGCTCTTGGAGGCCCGAGACCCTCCCGAGCTGTAGGCACCCCTCGGCAACGGCAGCTCACATACAGCTTTCCACTTTGTAGTTTGTGCTTCTGGGCCCTCCTCCAGCAGGTGGCTGGGGACGGACGTGTCTCCTTGTCACCAGCACTGCCCAGCTCAGGGCCCAGCCGAGAGACATGAGAAGGTAAAGAATTGCTGGGGCAGGAGAAGAGGGAAGCCGATGGGTCAAGTGGGGTCAGCTCGAGGAGCTGTGCCTGCGTCCCCCGACCTTCGGTCCCCTTGGGCTGGCTCTTACCCGCATCGCTGGCACATGGGTAATGGTAGGTGTGGATGCATCCTTTGTGGCAGCACCCGATGGTGGCCCCGGCTTCCTGGCAGCTGGAACAAGTCTGGCGAGGAGAGAGGGAAGACAGGTGAGTCTGCAGTCGAGGGGCCCGGCCCCCACCCCTTCCTCCCAGGGGGCCCTGGACAGGCAGCTTGGAGGGAGGCTCAGGATGGACGTCCACAGGGTTGGTTTTGTCGCAGCCGCCGGCCCGGCACCTTGGGCGGGGGGAGCTCTCAGGGCGGGAAAGCAACCATCTTGTGGATAAGCCTCGGCGTCCCGCAGGCCCGGGCGAGCCCCGGCTCAGCCCCTGTGCACCGCGCGACCTCAGCCAAGCAACTCCGCTCCTCCCGCCTCCTCCATACGGGGGGACGGCGCCTGCCTTACGGGAGAGTCGTGAAGATGAAATGAGCAACTCCGTGTGCCCAGCGGACGACAACGCACAGGGCCAGTCACCGCCCGGCTGTGCCCTCGCCTGCCAGCTCCTCCCCACAGCCTCCGGGTGGGCAGCTTCACGGATGCCACTTCACAGACAGTGAAGCTGAGGCCCCCGCTCCAGGCGGAGATGATAAGTATCATTTCCTACCCTTTCCGGGGTCAGAACAAGCACTGGACCCTGAGTCGGTGCTCTACTCAGAGAGGCTGCTCACCCTGCCCAGGACCCACGAGGAGGAAACAGCCACTGCCTGCACGCGGGGTTCACGTAAAGCCTACGCTGGCCGGCACGGCAGCTGGCCCACTCGGCCTCTCAAAAGCCAAAACCGTGGTCTGAGCTTGGGGGCTGCCCCAGGCTGGGCCCAGCTGCCTGCAGGGGGATGTGCCAGGACAGGATGGCGATGCCAAGAAGACCCTTGGAAGCAAAACCTGAGGCCTGGGGAGGGACAGGCTGGTCCCCAGATCCTGCAGACCCCCTGTGCAGCAGGGGAGTGAGGTTGGGGAGGGGGGCAGGCCCCCGCGCGGAGGCTAAGCCACTGAAACCAGTAACTGCAGTTCGTGACACACCAGGCACACGTGGAGGCCGCCTCCTGAGAACACCCCGATGGCATCAGCATCACTTTATTTTATACAGGTGAGGGATGAGAGCTCAGAAAAGCCGAGTAACTTGCCCAAGGGCACACAGCTCAAGAGCAGCTGGACGGGCTTTGAGCCCAGCAACCCCGCTGGAGCACAGGCTGGCGGTCATGGTGCCTCACTGCTCGGGGTGGGGGGCAGGGGTGGGCTCCTTCCCATGCCAGGGACTGATGGGGACCCCACCCCCAGCGGGTGGGAGGCCAGGAATGAGTCTTCTCACGCCCTCCCTGGGCCTAGCCTGAGAAGTGCCTGGGCATGCGCGTTCTGGAGCCCAGCTGGGGTGGGGGCTGGGGTGGGGGCTGGGGTGGGGAGCTGGGGTGGGGGCTGGGGGTCGGTCTGGAACATCCATTGCCTCGGGACGGCAGTCTCCTTCTGCTCAGGACTGAGCCTCCTAGGGCTCTGTGGCGAAGGTGTGACGGAGCAGGAGTGGGCCCCCAGACCAGGCCCAAGTGACCCTTCATGGCTAAACAGCGACAGTGGGCTCCTCTGGTGATGGGCTCACAGCCACCCCACCTGCACTGAGGCCCCCAAACCCTTGAGACAGGCATCTCAGATGTGGAGAAATTGAGGTACGGAGAGGCCTCGGGCCCTTCCGACCCCAGCGCCCACGTTCTGAGCTGTTCCCCTGGGCGGGTGATGGGGGGCCTGGGAGTTTGTGGGGAGAGGCAGCCTCTGGGCAGACTAGGAAACTGAGGTCCCTGGAGGTGGGCACAGCACGGCTCAGGGCGGGTAGGTGTGTAGGGGCCCCCAGGAAGGGACACAGAAGGAAGAGGGGTGCCCCCGGGCCTGTGCAGAAGTTCTGTTCCCGCAGGGCCAGGGTGCTGATGGGCGTGAAGGCCGGGGTCCGGCTGTCCCCGCAGCCCCACCCTGCTGACGGGCTTCGGCGCCCCGAGGCTCACAGAGGACGGTGACTTGCTGGGGTCACAGAACTGGCTCTTGGGGCAGAGCTGGGATTGGAACCGGGGTCTGCCCGACTCCAAGGCTCCGAGGCAGAAAGGGTCTTGGGGGGACGGGCAGCCCACGGAGGTCTGGGCTTGTCAGTGGGCAGGGGGCTGAACCATGACCTGGGAAACCCCAGACCCCGCCCATCTTTGCAGGCAGGGTGCTCTCCAGGTGCGGGCGCTGCTTTAATGAGCTCCGCCTGGCCCGGGACACCCTCTCTGGCAGGGCGGCCGGTGACCACCCGTGTTCTGACCTTCCCAGGGATGTTCCCAGGGTGGGAGGCCGCTGGACCATTATTGGAGGATGGCACAGCGGGCAGAGATGGGGCGACCGGGCCAAGCTCCAGCTCTGTGACGTAACAGCCGCGTGACGCCAGGAAACCGCAAGGCCACTCGGCCCCCCGGCTTCCTCCCCAGGCCAACAGGAGGTTGGTGCAGTGAGGTGAGACCAAAGCGCCTGGAACAGGTGACCTGGGAAAGGGGGGGTTGGCCCCTGTGCTTGGACAAGGTGCAGAAGCAGTGCAGCCCAGTGGGGCGGAGCAAGCCGGGGAGACTTTCAGGAGGCCACAGGTGGCCGCTAGCTGGCCTGGTGATCTGAGCGTTTGGTATTATCTTTTAATGGCGGGAGACACCTGAACCTATTTCAGGGCCGCTAGGAAGGAGGCAGTGAGGAGGGAGGGGAGGAGACCGGAGGCAGGAAGGGTGAGGGCTCCGGGTCTTGGGGCTGCTGTTGGGCTAGAGGACCCCGCACAGAGAGGGTCAGGCGCCGGAAACAGGGAGGTGTGGGCAGCCCAGTAGCGCCCCCCTGCCCAGCATAGGGCTGTCCGCGTGGCTGGTGCCGGGGTGGGGATACCCAGAGGGAACAGGTGGGCAGGTGGGGTGGGCACAGGGCGGTGGGGCCCCGAGGGCTGGGGAGGGGGCAGGAGCACGGGCTGCAGGACAGAGTGCTGAGTCCCACCCCATCCCCGGGAGTGAGGGGATCGGGGGTCCCCTCGGTGATCGGAGTAATGGTCACACTGCTGAGACAACATGCTAGTGTCATCCAGGTGGCTGCCACTGTCACTGGCCCCAGGAGATGGTCACGGAGCACGTGGACAGGCCAGGCATAGCTGTAATGGCTTTATGGGTGTGAACTCACATAATCCTCAGGGCCCCTCCACAGGGGACTATCATGCCCACTTTAGAGATAAGGAAACGGAGGCACAGAGAGGTTAGGTTATATTCTTGGAGACACACAGCAAGGGGCAGCGCTGGGACCTAAACCAAGCCCTCAGTGACTGTGTTCCTCAGGGGACGTTTTAGGGCCTCGCAGGAAAGGTTCCTGGACCACCTGCCCCTAAGGGCTCACAGTCCAGCCACCTGGTGCTGGAGAGGCTCTTCCCCCGCAGGTCCCGCTGCCCCTGAGGCCACGGAGGCAACCCCCTGACGTGCGGTTCTGGGGCCTGAGCATCTCAGCTGATGAGGTGAGCAGGGTGCTTGGGGGCTTGGGTGGGGGTGTGCTGCAGCCAGAAGGGGCCGAGTGCGTGCGTGGTGGGTACAGGGCTGAGCAGGCAGTAAGGGGCCACAGTGGGAGGTCTGGGGCAGGGCTGGGCAGATGTGTCCTGCCTCAGCCTGGAGCGTGCCTCCATGTTGTGGCTAGGCTCCCCGCGTATTCATTTGTGATTGTGGTGTGTTTGGGCCAGATTGTAGCATTAGAGAGATGGCCTGCCTGCCTGCAGAACCCGAGGTCCCCACCGGCTGGGCTGGCCTCTTACCATGTCCATGGCCACCTTCATGGCCTCCTGCAGCCCAAAGAGCTTCCCGGCCACCAGGTAGACCCCGCCCGTCCACACGGCGCAGGCCTCGTGCACCCAGTGCTCCTGTGCGTCCCCGCCAGGCTCTGCCGGCGGCTCCTTGCTGCACTCGTGCTTGCGGCTCCTGTCAGCTGGGGCTGTCTCTTCACCACCTTCCCCCCGACCGTCACAGCAGTAGCAACTCTGCAGCCGCCGGGACAGGCCCCGGGCGCTGGTGCGCAGGGAGCCCTGCTTGGCTGGATCGGCTGGGCCGTCAGGCCTGGGGGGCTTCCCGGTGGTGGTGGTGGCGGTGGTGGTGGCGGCAGCGGCAGCTGGGCACTCGAGGCCTTTGAGTGTCCTCTCAAGAGGCAGCGAGGCCTCCTCGCAGGTGTTCTCTGGCCGCACCTTCTCCTTGAGTTTTGGCTTCTTTTTGGGGAGGCAGTGTCCGGGGTAGTAGGGCCCACAGAGGTCCCCGAGGTCCTTGAAGTTGGCTGGGTTTTGGCAGAGGCAGCAAACAAGGCAAGAGGTACTCAGGGCCTTGGAGACCACGGGCCCCAGATGCATGGTGGAGGAGAGGGGCAGGGAGGGCCGAGGCTGCAGGACGGAGCCTCCAGGGAGCGTGGCTAGGGAGACCCCGGCCGCATCCAGGGAGGAGGAGCAAGAGGATGAAGAGGAGGAAGGCTTCCTGTGGGGCTTGGGCTCGTCTCCGGGGGAGTTGACAACAGTGCATACGGTGGTGAACGCATCCCGCTTCTCCACCCGCACGAAGGGCGAGAAGGCAGGGGTGCGGCTGTCTGCTCGCAGCCGCTTGCAGGAGGAAATGTATTTGAGGCGGATTTCAGGCTCTGCGGGATCCAGGGGCAGCACCTGCTGCTGCCGCCGCCGCTTGGCACGCCCCTTACAGGGTGAGGTGGTGGCGTTCTTGGCCCGGCCCCGCGTCAGGCGCTTCCGCTTGGAATAACTGCTGTAGTTGGCGTGGCCAGGCTGCTTCTGTGCCCTCACCTGGGGCTGGCAGGGCCGGCCCTCAGGGGGCTGGGAGGCCAGCCCCAGCTCCTCCGTCTTTGGCTTCTTGCCTCCTCCGCCAGGGCTGTCCTCGCTGCCCCCCTGCGTGCTGCTGGCCATCAGGAGCAGAGCTGGGCCGAGATGAGGCCTCTTCTCCAGGGAGCCTTTGGGGAGTCCGAGGGCTCCAGCCCTGCCTTTCCGGCTTCTCTTCTTAGGTGCCAGGGCAGTGCCCCCGGGCAGTAGGGCCTCTGGGGATGTGAAGGCCTCAGTTTTGAAACCGTCGGTCGAGGACAGTTTCTTATTGTTCACGAGTTTGCCTTTTAAGGATCTGTTGGTCAGATTTCTGCATAACGGATCGGCCCCCAAGGCTGCTGGGAACTTCTGCCCAGCGCTCACGTTTAAGAGACCTTCTTCTGCCCCCAGCGGGCTGCCCCCTGCGCTCTTGAGCCCGCGGTCCTTCTCAGGGAGGGATGGGCTCAGAGGATTCCCGGGAGGGGCCCCTGGTGCTCTGCACGCGAACTTTTTCAGGCTGGGCGAGGTGATCTTCTGCACAATGGCCTCCAGCTTCAGGCCCCGGCCTTTCCGGGGCGGCAGCACCTTGGTCTTCATGGCCCCCTGGACGGACGCCCGTGAGGCCAGCTTCAGGCTGGCGTCAGGGGTCTCCGGGGGCGGCGGCTTTGCCGTGGGTTCACCGTTGCCCTTGGTGGGCTTGGCCTTCTTGGGAGACGTCATCCTCTTGAAGAGGGTGGGAGGGCCCTCGGCCCCCTCCTCCTTCGTGTCCCCGCTGGTGCTGCCGCTGCGTAAGACCAGGTTGCGCTTCTTGGTGGGGACAGGCGCCATGAAGGCCGACTTCCTCTTGAGGGTGTGGAGGGGCCGATCGGAGAGCTTGCCGCCTGCACCAGGCTTGGGGACCCTTGCCCGCTGGCCCGCCCTGCCCTCCTTCTGGGGGCTACCGGCGACCTTGAACGTGGCGGGCAGGTGGTTGTTGGCGAGGAGCTTCTTGGCGGCGCGGCAGTTGGGGAGCCGGCTCTCCGAGGCCCGCCGCCGCTTGCAGTGGAAGGCCTCCTGGGTCCTGGTGCGGGACCGGAGGATCATGGAGCGCTGGTCTTTGCCTGGTGCATCTGGCGAGTCTGTCTCCTTGGTCTTGGAGCCCATGGGGCTGCTGTCGGAGGCCACGGGCAGGGCGGCCGGGTTGCTGGGGCTGGATGCGGCCTTGGGGGAGGGCTTCCCCACCCGCTTGCCCGACTTGAAGGCAGCTCGCTGCTTGCCCCCCAGCTTGTCTGGAGGGGCAGGGGTGGTGGGAAGGCCCGGGGGTCCGGGCGTGCGGGGCTCACTCAGGGCCGTGAAGGAGCGGGTGCACATCCTGGGGAGCCCTTCCGAGGTCCCCCGGCCTGGGGCCCCCGCCCCTTCCATCTGTCCCTGGGGGGGCCCCGTGCACGATTCAGGGAGCAGCAGGTCTTTGGGCAGCGCCGGGGCCCTGCACGGGGAATCCTCGGCCTCGGGCAGCCCCCGGTGCACCCGCCGGCTCCGTAAGCTTTTGCCGCGAGGCACAGGCTCCTTTTTGGCGATGGGCGCCTCGGGCACAGCGGGCTTGTTCGGCTTCTGGGTCAGGGAGGCTTCCGGGGCCAGGGCGGTGGAATCCCCTGGGGCCAGCGCCCCCTCGGGCCCCTCTTCCCCTGGCTTCATGTGGGAGAGGGAGGACTCGAACCAGCTCTGCACCTTGGACTCGGTGCCCACGGTGGGGCCCAGCAAGATGACGGACTCGCCAGACAGGGCACACGGGGAGCCCCAGCCGGCCTTGGGGTCCAGCACCTCCTCCACCTCCTCCTTGCCACACAGCAGCGGGGCCTTGGGCGACAGCGGGTCCTGCAGGCCCGGCCTCTGCTCGGGGCTGCCCAGGAGCTCGCACAGAGACGAGTACTCCTCCGCCTCCAAGTCCCCCTTCCTGCCGGCGGGCGGCAGCAACGGGAGGTCTCCAAAGTCAGCGGCGGAGCAGCAGTGCCGGCTGTCCTCCAGCCACCGGTCGGCCTTGCCCACCTCGGGACACTGCAGCAGCCCGCCCGCCTCCTCCTTCACCCCTCCCCCCTCCTCCTGCTGGGAGTCCCGGGGCACCACGGCCTTCTCCGCCGAGGGCTGCTCCTCCTGGAAGCCCAGGCAGGCCGAAGCCTCGCGGGCGTCCTCCTGGCCGACGCTGTCGGCGGCCTTCCCGCCCTGCTCCAGGCCCTTGGCGAGCTCGCCGGGGTGCAGCCCCCACCGGGGACAGGCGTCCCCCAGGTTCTCCTCGGGCCAGGCGAAGGGGTTGGCGCTGTCTGCCGAGCTGGCGGCGGTCGTGTCTGGAAAGCAGTCGAAAGCCGCTGTGGCGGGGTCCGAGGCGGCGGCCCCCAGCGTGGGCTTGGCACCAAAGGAGAGGGGACCAGTTGTCTTCTTGGGGTCAGGGGTGGCGAAGCCCACGGAGGGATCTTCGAACAGCCCCGGGCCGAAGTCCTTGGTGCCGCCGCCCTTCTCCAGCTGTAGGGCCTCGGGCAGGGCGTCCTGCTCCCCCGGCCGCGGCCACGCACCCTTGGCCATGGGGTCCAAGCAGGCGCTGTGGTTCTCCAGCGAGAAGGGCGGCTTGCCGGTGTCCTTGGCCAGGCCGGGCGCCTCGGCCCAGACCTTGTCGGCCTTCTCGCTGATGGCCTCTTGCAGCCCCAGGATCTCGGAGGCCAGGTCCTCCTGTGCCAGGGCGCTGAGCAGCAGGCGCGGGCAGTCCCGCTCGCCAGCCACGAGCTTGGAGAAGCTGTCGAGCGGCAGGCTGCCGTGCAGGCTCTGGAAGGAGTCATCGGACTTGGTGGACATGTCGTCGGGCGAAGTCACAGAGCAGGTGGACACGGACTCGGGCTTGGCCTTGGAGCTGCCGTGGACCCTGGCGGGGCTGCCGCGGGCCTGGCTGCAGTAGAGGAAGCTGCGCTCCAGCGGGTCCTCGGAGCCGCTCAGGTAGTCGGCCTCGGGCGGCTCGGCGTGCGTGGACTGCGGGGTGCTACTCAGCGGCTCCGACAGTGGCGTGCCCGCCGGCTCGGCCGAGTAGCCGCTGCCCTCGGGGCTGCAGTGCTGGCTCTTGTGCTGCTCCGGGGTCCGGGCCGCCAGGCTCTTGACGCCCTTCTTCTGGGGCATGGCCGCCTTGGAGAGCAGCAGCTGCTGCACAGTGTTGGAGATGTTCTCCACCTGCGAGGTCAGCGCCGTGAGGCTGTGCAGGCTCAGGTCTGACAGCAGGCTCTCGGGAAGCTTGTCCTTCTGCAGGGCCTTGCAGTTGGCGGCTTGGGCGTCCACGGAGCCGGCGGCGTCCGTCGGGGAGGGGTTGAGCAGGGGCAGGAAGTGGCTGTGGTCCGCGAGACCTGCGGGGAAGGCTCCAGGGCCAAGCGGCTGCTGGTTGTAGGGAAAGTTCTCCAGGTTGGGCATCAGCGGCGATGGGGTGGAGCTGTAGGAAGGGGAGCGGCCCACGGAGCGAGCGGGCGAGTGGCTGGAGCCGGGGCTGAAGGTCTGGTAGTACTGCTCCGGGGTCCTGACGGCCGCGTCCGGCTGGCAGTAGCCGGGGCCCTGCTGCCCGTAGTGTTGGTACTTGGTGAGGCTCTGGTAGTGGAGGGTCTCCTGGGCGTGGTGGCGGCTCTGGAGGGCTTGCTGCTGCTGCTGCTTCTGTGGCTCGTAGCTGAGGCGCCCAGGCTGGTAGGCGTGAAGGCTCGGGACCCGCTGGCCTGGGGCCAGGCCGGCATTGGCGGTCAGCGGCCTGTCGTGGGGCTGGGTGGACGGGGCCGTGCAGCTCTTGTAGGAGTGGGCCCCCTGTCCGCCACCCTGGCCGGTGGAGGAGTAGGTGGAGGAGACGGGGAAGGACTGGGACTGCTGGGGGAAGTGGCTGCCCGGGGGGAAGGGCAGGGGCGAGGCGAGGTCGTTCTGGGGTTTCTGCCTTTGGAGCTTGGGGTAAGCCAGGGGCTGCGACAGCTGCTGCTGGACGTGGAGGGTGTGAGTCCGAAAGGGCAGCTGGGCGCCCTGCTCTGGGTACTGCCGGGCGGGGGGTGCTGCTGTCTTCTTCATCAGGTTCTCGTCATATTTGCCCACCGCCCCTGGCAGGGGTTGCGGCTGCGGGGGTGGTGGCTGCGGCGCCCCCCAGGCCTGCAGGCCCTCCTCCCCCGAGTAGCGGCCAGGGTAGGGGCTGCCGTCCTGGACGGCGTAGCCCGCGAAGGACGGCCTCCCCTGCGGGGCCTGCGGAGAGGACAGGCCTTTGCTGGCGCGCGCCGCCGTGGCGGGCGTGCCGGCGCCGCCCTCGTAGCTGGGGAAGGGCTGCGGGCCGTAATAGTCCTTGGTCAGCAGACGCTGCCGGTCGCAGCTCAGCCCAGCCTGACTCGGCTGCCGGTAATTCTCCAGGCGAGATGTCTCCTGTGAGGTCTGCTGGTAGGTCTGTTGTTTGCCATGGAAACCACACCTTTCTCGAAAAGACTGCATGACTCGGGCTGGTTATCTGTGAAAAGAGAAAGGGCGAGAGGGAGGGCGGGGAGGGGCAGAGGGAGAGCGATTCAGACGAGCCATTTCCTCTCCCTCGGAGAGCCGGCCCCCCTCCCGGCCCTGCCCTCTCCCGCAGCCTCCCCACCAGCTGTGCACATATTGACAACTTCTGTGTCAGGGACGTGTGCTCTGTAATTCCCGCTCCGACAGGGATGGGTACAGGGAGGCCACCGAGGAGGGAGGTGCGCCCCGGCTGCCCAGCGCCAGGTCACTGGGGAGCTGCCCCCTCCCCCAGCCGGCTCCCCCCTCCCTCCCCCACAGCCCTTCCCTGCCATTTCAGAATCATTTAGCAGGGCAATTCCCGCTCCCCTGTCCCCTGGGGCTGCTGGATCCGGTAAGCTAGCCCTAGTGCAGCAGTGTTCAGGCGTGACCCAGCGTGCGGGGGGCTGGGGACAGCTTGCCCTGCCCCAGAAGCCACTCACCGAGGCCTGGCGTGCGCGCACGCGCACACACGCACGCACGCACACACACACACCTCCTCCATCCCTGCCGTGCCATCTGGAATCTGTGTTCCTTCCAGCAGACGCTGATTAGGGGCTGCCGGGCCACTGTAGGCATAAAATGTCCCCTCCTCGACTCCCAGGAACGCGGGACGGCGGCACCTGCCTCCTATTTTTCATACCGTAGGCACGTAAACAGATTACGTGGCCCGGAGAGAGGCAGCACATGCTGATGGGGGACAGGGCTGCGGTCCCTCCACGTGAGAGGCAGCCCTGGGCCTCCTGGGTGGGCGGGGCCTGCACGGGGTCAGGGCCAGGCCGAGAGCCCATCTGTTTATGATTTTAGGGGCCGGCGCGCACAGGGTCCGACCTGCCCCAAAGCAGGATCGGGGGTCAGGAAGTGACCCTGGAGTGGGGGTGGGGGGCCTTCAGGGCAGAACAACTGGATTCACATAACAGGCCAGCTGCAGCGTCCAGGCTAATGGTGGTCCTGCCGCCACCCAAGCCCCTCGGAGGAGGGAGGAAGGAGTAAGGATGCCCCAGGCTCAGGAGTCCTCATGGCGAGGGCTGGCGGTAGCCTGCGTCCCTGGGCACGGCGTTTACACACACCATGCTCGCCTGCACAGCCCAGGCCCCCAGGAGGGCACAGGGAACCTCGCAGTGCCCGTTCCCAACCCCAAAGAGGAAGGGGTGGCTCGCCATGGGCTACGAGCCTCCAGGGCTCTACGGGGGGAGCGCAGAGAACGGGGTGGGGGACAGGCACATGTGGAGGGAGGGGCTCCCCCAAGAGGTGCAGCTCACCCCTTCACCCAGATCCCACCTCCATGCTCTCCTCATGCGGTGGCCAGGGGGTGGGGCGGGGCGCTGACCAGGGAGGGGTCAAGCCTGGGGCGGCCGGGCAACCCCAGAAACCCTGTCAGCACAGCCCAGGCCAACCTCCCTGCCCTTGGCAGTCGGCTGCCCGAACTCAGGGACTGAAGCCCATGACCCTGGAGAGGGCTCGGCCCCTGCCCACAGGACGGGTCACAGCCCCATGCCATGTACTCTCCCTGGCTCATCACAGGCGCCCCGACACGGAGGAGACCCCCTTCTGACCCAATTTAGTCCATCCTGGTAGCTGCAGTCAAACACGACAGGAGGTGCCTGCTGTGACCCAGCCTTGGTTCCGGGGCGGCTCCCCGCCAGGTGGGCAGCCCGCACCTGCCCCATGGGGCTCCGGGAGGGGGGTGCCGGCGGGGGAGGGGAGGCTCCTTCTGCCCTTGGGCAGTGCACACGGGCACTCCCTCTGGCCCAGGCCTGAGCCGGCAGGTGGAGGCCTCTGCTCAGAGTGTCCTCTGCAGTCCCCGCGCTCTGCCCTCCCTGATGAGCCCGGAATTCGCAAACCGAGGCCCACTCTGAAGCCCGCGCGTCGCATATCCGCACAAATTACATTTCAGCTTTTATTACCCAGATCGCTCTCATTTCCCGCTGAGCGTCTTGTGGATATCGTTAACATTTCTACAGCTTTTTTTTTTTAATATTTTTTCGCATTCTCTACAAATGCGTTACCAGAAACATTATTTAAAAAGAGTGCTCTGGCCAGTGTCCCCTTCCCTGTTTAATCAGTCCAGCTGCTGCGTCTTTGAATTTCGCAGAGCCGTATTACAGCGGGTTTTCCAATGCACAGGAGCAGCTGGACGCGGTGAAAGCATCTATCTCTAAGACAAGACAGTTCAATTAAAACACGCGAAGCCCAGTGGCTGGTGGAGAAGGCAGGCAAAACTGCCTCCCAGCACCACCTCCGACCCCAGGCCCAGGGAGGGGAGGGGGGCGCAGGAGCAAAGGCCACCTCTCAGAGCCACCAGGTCCCCGGCCCCTGCCAGCTCTGCCGGGAGAAAATGGGGCTCGGCCTCTTTAAGAGCTGCCTCAGGCCTGCCACAGGCTCTGTTGTTATTAATTATTATGATTATGATTAGTTTTCAAGAGCACTAGAAAAGGACAGGCGGGAGAGAGGCAGGCTGAGAGCTGGGGTGGGCGGCATCAGGAGGGGGCGGAAAGAGGTTCGCTGGGCAGAGAGATGGTGACCTCTGAACCCGGGAGGAGAGGTGGCAGTGGAGGGGTGCAGGCTGGAGGTCTGGCCTCTGTTCTGCTAGAGGGAGAAGGGGTGGGGGTCAGGGGAGGGCACCCAGTAACATACCTTCACAGGACGACTCCTGGTCCAGACCCGCCTCCCCCCACCCCCCCACCCCCCCAGACACTTGGTCAAGGCCACATCTCAGGTTCTAGCCAAACTGGGAGGGAAGGAAGAAGGAAAAAGAGGAAAGAAGGAAGGGAGGAGGAAGTCAGTCCTGAGCTCCAGATCTGTCAGTGCTTCTGTGGCGACTCCTGTGAGCCGGCCTGCCCGGGCCCCTGGCCCAGGCAGAAACAGCGCAAAGCTGGGCCGGGCCGCAGGGCCCGCCCATGCCCCAGGACTCCTCTAGCTCAGCGACGGGTCTCCCTGCTCCCCACGCCATGAAAGGGGGCGTGACGAGCCCCACAGACACCCTCAGGCCCCAGGCACGAGGCCATCAGCCCCCGAAGGCCTTCGGCAGCAGGGCAACGAGGGCTCAGCCGTGTTTTCAGGCAAAGAGCACGGCTCTGCGGTCCCCGCTGGGGTGGGGGGCAGGGGCAGCCTTGCCCGCGGTGCGTGCCCACCCCGTGTCTGCACACTCACTGCTTTGACTGTTCTGCCCTTTTACAGAGAAAGGGGAGGCTCAGAGGGGCGAGGACCTGAGTGTGAGCCCCCCACAGGGCAGCTCCTTGTGATGGATGCCGCAGCGGCATGGACGGCCCTCGCCAAGAATTCCCAGTTTAGAGGAAGGCCCCTTGGGGCACGATAAGGAAATGGGGGTGCCCAGGTCCCCTCTGCAACCTGCATGGCCCCAGAAGCCGGGTCGGGCCCCACCCAACTGTAGGGAATCTACTAGTGGGCAGTGGCGGCCCCTGGCTGCCTGCTGTGCCCTGGGCAGCCTCAGAGACAACTCACTGGGCCCACAGCCTCTCTAGCCCCCAGGGTCAGGCCCCGGTCAGGGAAGTGGCCCAGCGTGGGCCGGAGCTGCTGTAGCTCCCGCAGGGACCTGGGAGGGAGGGGCGAGGAGGAAGCTTCTGTTCCCCAGCGGGGGCCCTGGGGCCATGCTCACCCAAGGTTCTTTTACGACCTGGTTTTCTGATTTGCAGCTGCAGGGAAAAAACTTTAAAACCCAACCCACTCAAGGCCTGGGAACGAGGAAGGAGGGGAAAGTTACCTGAGTCAGGAGGCCGGGGATGGGGTGTCCCAGGAGGAACGGAATGGTGGGACCACCTTGTGCCTCCCCATGTGCTGTGGGTGATGGATACTAAACAGGACACCTTGATGAAAACGATCGATCGTTAGTCAGGCCCACTGCTATTCTGTGGGGGCTATTGAATCCCAAGAGCCTGGCCTAAATGGGGGGAAGGGGTGTTTCCAAGGACTCCCCAAGACAAGAGAGCCCAGGGCCCCCAGCCCTCTGGGACAGGCACCAGGAGAGGTCAGCTTGGGGCAGAGGGGGCCCATCCCGGGCATAAGGAATCCCAGAGAACAAGGCAGCCCCCACCCCAAAGTACGGCGTCTCAAGACCACCCTCTGTGGGCAACAACCATCCTCGTTCACGGGCACCCACGGGAGAACCCCACAAGGATCCAGCACACCCCTCTCTGCAGGGCTGGAGGTCCTGAATGTTCAGACAAGTTATGGGGTGAGAGGGGGAGAAGCAGGAAGACAGCCGGGCTCCTTAGCTGAGGCTAGGGACCGCGGGGCAGGGGGAGGTCCGGGGCTCTTTGGAGGACGTGTGAATGGGGGGGCAGAGGCTTCTGGTCTCTCCAGGGGTCTGGAAAGCCTCCCCTCGAAGCCCACCAACGCTGCCTCTTCCAAGGACCCAGCGGCGGAGGCAGCCAAGACCTACTAAGCCCCCAGAAAGAGAGCCTCCCCTCAGGGTCAACCCACCAGGAGGAGGCGCTGCCCGCCCCGGGCATCACCGCTGTCCTGGGCACCATCCGGGCGCCGCCTGCGGAGCTCTCAGCCCGGCCGCCTCACCCCTGCCCCATAGTGCAGTTTCTGGGATGTGAGGGTCAGCTGAGCCGGAGGGGCCCACGGCCCAAGGGGTGAGGGCAGATGGCCAGCCGGACCCCTCCCCGCCGTGAGGTGTGGGGCAGCAAGGATTCGGCGCAGCCGGGCTGTTGGCACTCACGAGCCCTCCGGGGGAGGCTGGCGGGTGGGGGGCCCACCCTGCTATCGGCTCCACGCCCATCAGTCTCTCGTGGACAGTGGTTGCTTTTACGTCATTTTATCCACCACTCCCCAACTCTGTCAAATGAGGAAAAGAAAATGGGGCTGGTGCTGGGCACACAGCTAAGAGGGCTGGGGTCAGCGGCCCCCAGTTTCAAGGTGAAGGAGCTGGTCCAGAGGCTGGCATGGGGAGCTGCCCCATGCCCCGCTGGTCTCCCGGGTGACTGCACAGTGCAGGTGACAGAGGATCTGTTTGCTGGTTTTCAGGGGAGGCAGAGAAGGCAAGGAGAGCGCCTAACCTCTCACCCCAGTCTTGTCCTGGACACCCCACGTGCCCCACCCACCGTGGCTTCCCGGGGAAGAGGACGTACCAAGGTGCCCAGCTGGTGGTCAGTGTGGCACCTCCCGGGGCCTCAGGGCCTTTACACCGCCTTTTCCTCTGCTGGGAATGCCATTCTCAGGTACCACGCGGCTCCTCTGGCCCCCTGGGCTCCCCTTTGCTCACGTCACCTCAGGTGGCCGACCCTAACCACTGTTGGAAACCCACAGTCCACCGCCCCCCGCCCCCCCCCACTTCTCCAAGGTAACAAGTCACATGGCTGGCTGGCCGGCTGGCTTAATTACGCCTTTCCTCTTCAGGAAGTTCCACAAGAGCAGGGATTTTGCCTGTTTTGTTCACAGCCATATCCCCAAGTCCCTGAACAATAACTGTTTGTTGAATGTATATTGTTTAAAATGTCACATGGGGGACTTCCCTGGTGGCGCAGTGGTTAAGAATCCGCCTGCCAATGCAGGGGACATGGGTTCGAGCCCTGGTCCAGGAGGATCCCACATGCCGCGGAGCAGCTAAGCCCGTGCGCCACAACTACCGAGCCTGCGCTCTAGAGCCCGTGAGCCACAAGTCCTGAAGCCCACGCACCTAGAGCCCCTGCTCTGCGACAAGAGAAGCCACTGCAATGAGAAGCCTGTGCGCCGCAACTAGAGAGAGCCTGCGCACAGCAGCGGAGACCCAATGCAGCCAAAAATAAATAAATAAATAAAAATGTCACGTGGGACTTCCCTGGTGGTCTAGTGGTTAAGATGCCACGCTTCCACTGCAGGGGGCACAGGTTCGATCCGTGGTCGGGGAACTAAGTAAGATCCTCCATGCTGCACGGCGCAGCAATAAATAAATAAATAAAATCCGAAGTCTAATTGTTGAAAAATAAATAAAATGTCACATTATGAAAATCCCCAGAACGAGGTCGAGTGGAGGTGCAGAGCACATTTGGGTGGGGGTGAGGGGCTTGTGGCCACAGCTCCTCCTCAGTCACTTGACAAAGAAGATCTCCCTCGGGCCTGGCAGGTAATGCCCCCGTGAAGGGTGAGAAAGGAGGTAAAGTGCTCCAGCCGATTGCTGCCGGTGGGAAGGGGGGCCCAGGGGGCCACAGCCTCCGCGTGTTTCATAGAAAGAGGAATCTCTCACTTCAAAAAATGTTATCTGGGCAGAAGAGCTAAACAGACATTTCTTAAAAGAAGACATACAGCTAGATGGCCAATAGGCACATGAAAGGACGCTCAACGTCACTAGTTATTAGAGAAATGCAAATCAAAACAACAAGGTACCACTTCACGCCAGTCAGGAAGGCCACCATTAAAAAGTCTACAAATAACAAATGCTGGAGAGGATGTGGAGAAAAGGGAACCCTCCTGCACTGTTGGTGGGAATGTAAGTTGGTGCAGCCACTATGGCGAACAGTATGGAGGTTCCTCAAAAAACTAAAAATAGAGCTACCATATGATCCAGCAAGCCCACTCCTGGGCGTGTATCCGGACAAAACTATAATTCGAAAAGACATACGCACCCCTCTGTTCACAGCGGCGCTATTCACAATAGCCAAGACATGGAAACAACGTAAATAAAGAAGATGTGGTACATGTATACAAAGGAATACTACTCAGCCATGAAAAAGAATGAAATAATGCCATCTGCAGCAACATGGATGGACCTAGAGATGATCACACTAAGCAAGAAAAAGAAAGACGAACAGCATACGGTATCACTTATATGTGGAATCTACAGTATGACACAAATGAACATGTCCACAAAACAGAAACAGACTCACAGACGTAGAGAACAGACTTGTGGTTGCCAAAGGGTAAGTGCAGATGGGGGAGGGATGGAGTGGGAGTTTGGGATTAGCAGATGCAAACCAGTATACATAGGATGGATAAACAACAAGGTCCTACTGTATAGCACAGGGAACTAGATTCCATATCCTTGATAAACCATAAAGGAAAAGAATATGAAAAATATATATAGGTATAATTGAATCACTCTGCTGTACAAAAGAAATTAATACAACATTGTAAATCAACCAGACTTCAATAAAATTTTTTAAAAAATGTTATCAACCAAGTAAAACCTTTAACACCCCGGAGATCAAGAGAACTGGTCTTCGGGCTGTACTTGCTCACAAGCTCCTGGGGTCAAATGCAGATGCCACTTGGCCCCAGTGAGGCAGGGCCTTGTTGGGCACCTGGGGGATGCCTGGTGTGAAGGAGTGACAACAGGAGCCCCCCCACCCCGAACTCTCCCTGGCCTCTGGGAGAAGCCCTGAGGTCAGCACGAACCAGTTAAGCTCTGGATGGAACCAAAGGGGAAGCACTGGGGGCCTGCGGGAGGGCGGCGCTGGGCAGCGGCGGTCCCATGGGGCCAGAGCGATGGGGGCTGCAAAGGCTGGGCGGCGGAAGGCCCGAGGCCCACAGAGGAGCCCGTAGCCTCCTTGAGAGCTCCGCCCCACCTTCCACGTTGCTGGGTCCCTGGTGGCCCTCATCAGTGGTAATTACGTAATGAATGGTCTAATGAGCCGGTTCACCTGTGCATCCCTCACTGGAAAGCAGCCTGATGAGGGCAGGGGCTTCATCTGTTGGGTCCTAGGCTCGAAGCCTAGAAACTGCCCCAAGTAGCTGCCTATTAAATGCTGCCTGGATGGGTGGGTGGATGAACAGATGGGTGAGGGTGCGTTGCCTGACCCTCACCACAGCCCTGACGGCAGGCCTGGAGGCCAGGACACGCGCAACAGCCAACCAGGAAGGGAAGATGGCGCTTATGTTCTGCCGTCCACAGCCCCCGGGTCACAGCCCTCCGTGCCCGAGCCCACTCGCTTGTCAAGCCCGTCTCCACTTAGCCTACAGTGTGCACAGGGGCCAACCTGGGCGCTGAGGATACACCGGAAAATGCAATGGCTCCAGCCCTCCTGAGGCAGACAGACACAGACGAGGCTCTGGGGGCCGGGAGAGGAGGTGGTCAGGGCAGGCTGGAAGGAGGGGGCCCGCCCCATGGGAGGATCGGCCTGAGTGAGGTGGGGCGGGGACTGAGCAGGTGCGGTGGCTGCAGTTACCGCCCCTCCCCCACCTCAGGTGGCCTGGCTGCTGCAGCCAATGGTCAGATGCCCACTGTCCTCATGGTACCAATCCCTGGCAATCCTGCAAAGTCACCCCCATTTGTCAGCTGCCTGCATCACTGCTCCCGGGGAAGGGCCACTCTCCCCCACTCTGGGAGGCCCACTGGTCTGTGGCCGGAGCTGGAGTGGGGTCTCCGACCTGTCTCCGACAGGGGTGCCTGCATGCCCCCCCACCGCCCGGCCGACAGGGCCAGCCGCTAAGAGCAGTGAGCCACCAGCAGCCACTTTCTGCAGAGCATATCGGAGGTCAAACCTCCCCCCTCGTTTTGCAGAGGGTTACTGGAAGCCCACAGAGGGGCAGTGACTTGTCCGGAAGGCCCAGCAGGGCTGAGACCTGTGCTCTGTGCCCCAGAATGGCCCCTCTGTCCACCAGAAAATGATCTCTGAGCTGGAGGCCTAAAGTGGGGGCTCAGATCCTCTTCCTGGACACCCAGTTTCCCAGGGGCCAGGGAACGGCCCCCTTCCTCAGCCCGGGCGGGAACCTCCCCTCCCTTCCCTGCCTCTGACACCCCCTCCCTCTCTGCAGCATGCTGACAGCCCCTCCCATCCCCCCTCCACCTGGGGGAGCTGGGGAATCGGCGCCCCCTCCCACCCCCAGCCCCCAGGGGAGGAAGCGGCCTGTCAGGCCGCCACGGCGTGTCAAATCCTCTTGCTGCCTAATTGTGAGAAGGCGGCGTTTAAAGAAACGCTTTTCTGGCCGCCTGCCACACCGCAAACTGCTTGGTATAATTTTATTATTAAGGAGAGAGAAAAAGAGGGAGGGGGTTATAGGAGAGACAGAGAGGAAGGGAGTGAGGAAAGGAAATTGCTTAGTCCGAGTCAGCTGGTGGAGTATTCTCAACGTGGAAGCGGGCCGGCTTTCCAGTTGGCAAGCTGACTCCGTTAATTGCGCATTCAGCCTCTACTTAGGGTAATTGAAACGAAGCGGGGCCCGGGTCTGACAGTTAGGGTCTGCGCCTCGGCCGTTAACCCTTCCGCCCCCGCCCTCGCGGCTCCCACGCACCCCGGGAGCGCGGGCGTCCGGCGTGTGCCCCAGCGCCGGCAGGGTTAACGCGGCTCGAGAGCCGGGCGCCGGCCGAGCGGGGGATGGGAACGAGGATGGGGAGCCGCGCGGGGTGTGCGGGGGCGTCTGCGGCCTCGCCGCCCCCCTGCAACAGATGTTTCAGGCGTGTAAGACAAAGGCAGAGCGCCTGCCGCTGCCGGGAGAAAATCCGCAGGACTCCCTCAGGGGCAGGTAAAATTTCACCTTCTATTTGTGTTCCCCCCGCCCGCCCCCGCCCGGTTTCCCGGCCTCTGCGCCAATCCGGAAAGCGCCACCAAAGACGCCGCGCCGCCGCCTCCGCCGCCCAACCCGCTGACCCCAGCAAGGTCGCGGCGACCTCGGGCTCCGCCAGACGCGCGCGGGCCCCTCCTGGGGCGCCCCCGGCCGCGGTCCCGCGATCGTAGGCGCCGGGAGCAAGGAAGGGGCGCTCTTCTCGCCACGAGGCGGAGGCGAGGTGGACGCCGCGCGCCTCCCTCCTGCCCGCGCTGGGACCCCGGGGGCTGCGCCCCTCCAGCCCCCATCATTCATCTCCCTGATTCCCGCTGTAGCCGCCCTCGGAAGTCAGCCGAGTGAAGCAGCTGTTCCTTGCACACTCCACTTGACCAAAGATGATGATAAATGAGGCCCGGGCCGCGTCGGGGACGCGGCGGCCGCCGCGAGGGGCGCGCAGGGCGGGGCGTACGACCCGCACCCCCTCCCCGCGCTCCGGGAAGGGCGAGGACGCGAAGGACAGACGGCGACGTGCAAAATCAAAGGCCCACACTCCCCTCCCGGCGCCCCGCGCTGCCCCGGCGCCGGCGAAGAGAAGCCGGGCGGAGAGGTGCACCCCGAGCACCGCGGCCCAGGCGGAGACCCCCCTTCTCACGGTGGCGCCGCCGCCCGGCCACCCCTTCGCACCCCGGCCCCCGGTGCCTCGGTCCCCACCGCGCCCTCGCCCCCACCCCCGCGCCTCAAACCGATTAACGCTCGTAAATAATGAATAATGGAGCGAAGCTTCCCTCGGCCGCGCGAGGCTGCGGGCGGGGCCGCCGCCGCCAGCTGCGCCCGGTCCCGGGGAGGGGGCGCCCCGGCCGGGCACGGGGGCTCGGGCGCGCGGCCCCGCACACGTGCAGCCGCGGCGCGCAGGCGGGCACCCCGCCCGCCGAGGAGGGGGAATCCCGCTCTGCCCTCCCCAACGCCGCCACCTCCCCTGGAGTCCTCTGGCACCGAACGAGGCGAGAGAGCGCGCGCGAGCTTCCCAGCCGGAGAGGGTTATTTTTAACCTGTTCCCCTTTCCATTCCAGCCTCTCGGGTTTGCGCGCCCGCCTCCCCCCCCCCGCCCCCCCAGCAGCCGAGGACGCGGGCTCCTCACCTCGCTCAGCGGCTCCGGACTCCGAGCGCCTCCCCCGGCCCGCGGCCCCCGCCTCTGCGCGGGCATAGCGCGGCGGAATCTCAGCCTGGAAAGGACCGATTAGCAGCCGCGTGCCTTTCTGCGAAATATTGGAACCGGCTGGGCTGGGGGCGGGGAGCCCGGCGCGCTAGTCCTCTCGCCTCCCTCCGCGCTCGCCTGGGCGGCGAGGCGGCGAGGCGGCTCGGCTCTCCCTCCGCAGATGCGGGGCGGCCGGGCCGGGGCGCCGAGCCCCCTCTGGATTTCGCCCTTCTCTCCTTAACGCCCACCCTTCTTCAGTCATCGAGGAAGCTGGCGCTTCTAACCCGCGGACCCTCGGGCAGCGGCGGCGCCAAGTGGTGCGCCGCCTGCCCCATCTCCAGCCCCCTCCCTAAGCCGCTCCAAACACACACACCGTTGACACAGCAGCGGCCTTGCACACCCACACCTTCAAGTCAGATCCGCCGGCCGGGCCAGGACGCACCGAGGCCTCCTCCCGGGCCTGCCCTCCCTCAGGCCCACCCTCGCCTCGCCCCTCCCTCCCGGCCCCTTCCCCAGGAGGCCCAGCAGCTCAGACCCCGACCCCTAACTCAGAGGCCTGAGGCACAGGAAGTTCACGTCCACTCCCATTACCCTGCTCTCCGAAAGGCCACCCAATCCAAACCCCAGCCTGTCCTTAGCCCCAGAGGAGCCGTCTGAACCCAGGAACCCCTGAGGGCTTCCACTGGACCAGTCACTTGACATTTTGCAGACTCTGCTCAGGCCCAATCCTGGAGACCCCCAGGCACAGACCACCCCCGACCACCTCCCTCCTGAACGAGGTGGGGGGCGAGAGAAAACCGCAGCAGAACAGAGGTGGGGACTGGAGGGCAGGGGCTGGGAAGAGAGGGAGCTGCCTGGCCCAGTGGCAGCAAAGAAAAGGGCCTATCTGGGAACGGGGGCCAGGTTTCTCCCCGGATTAGCTGAAGGGTGGGGGAGCCCAAGACCCCCACCCCGAGGAAGCAGCCAGTGGCCAGGGTTGCTGCAGAGAGGGAAGCCTGGCCAGCCGGGGTGGAGGCAGGGGGATGCCTGTGGAATCCAGATGTGAGGACAGCTGGTCTGGTGACACCCTAGGGCTAGCTGGGAGGCCCAGCCTGGCCTGCAGGGGAGGCAGTCTGCGGGTAGAGCGGGGCCCCCTGAGCACACGCAGGGCCTGGCAGGGCAGAGGGGGGTTCTCCAGGGGCTTCTCCCCTCAACCAGCCTGGACACAGGGCCCGGGGCCTCCCTCAGATCTTGGAAGTTCTCGGTAACCCTCAGACGGTGGAAGTGGGTGTAACAGCAGCGGCGGCACGGCGTGCCTGGCCCCCTCCTGTGGCCTTCGTAGACTGTACTTCTGACCCTCAAACTGCCCTTCTAGGAGGCAACGTGACCTCTCATTTCACAGATGTGGAGACTGAGCCGCAGAGCGGGACAGGGGCCGTGGCGGGGTGAGGGGGGGCCCTCCCTGTTCCAGGGCGCAAGTATGACAGTGAAGCCCTGGTTCGCTCCTTCGGAAATTTCAGAAAACTGGTTTTCTTGGGAGAAAGAAGGGGCAGGGGGCTTGGTGTGGTGAAGCGCTGTAGAGAAGTCACACTGCCTTCTCCCCACCCACGTCCCCCCCCTTCCCCCGCAGAACCAGCCACCAAGGCACCAGGCCCTACTGATGGGCTCAGGCAGGGCCTCATCTGCCGCCCAAATATAAACGTCACAAGGCCGTGTACCACTGCTCTTTACACGTGTGTAGCTGTAGTTACGACAAACACACTACAACTCCATGCAGGGCCTGGCAGCTTTGCGTTGCCCAAACAACGGACAGCTCCGATTTTGATATGAAAGGGGGTCTCCATCTCCAGACTGGCTTCTGGGTGGGGGGAGCCCTGCCAGATGAACAGCTGGGGCCACCTTGTGCTCTGGACTTCCCCGTCGCCCCCTCTGCTGGGAAAGGAGCTTCCATTTCCGGGCGTGGCTTGGATGGATGGCCTGCTGCACACATCCCTCTCCCAGGGTCGGGGTGGATCCTGGGCAGCGCCCCCAGACACGTCGCCTGGTGACCAGAAGCACTGGCCTTTGGGGAGAGCACACCACCAGCGCTGATCTGGAGGTGGCCCGGGACCGCTCTTCTCAGGATGGAAAATATTTGCCTTTGGTTTTCGGCTGCCGCCTCGTCCTGGCTGACTTTCCTCCACACAGCCCTGAAACGTGGAGGTGCTGGAGGGTAGAAATGAGGTGAGGGCAGCTATCTGAGTCCAGCATCCAGCCGTTCTGAACAGCGCTCTGTTTTTCTCGTACTTTCTGCCCGTTTTCTGCACGCTGGTTGCAGCTAAAGGCTAGTTTCCCTCTTCCCAGGCCCAGCCCCCTCGGGCCTCACCTCCAACTAAACCAGACCCTTCCAGATCTCCCTCCCCACCCCAGCTTCCGGGTTCCTCAGCATCTGGGGGAAAGTGCCTCTCCCAGCTATACACAGCTAACTCGGCCCGACCCAGAGAGCCTGGTTCTGGAAAGCTGCAGGAGAATCCCTCCTGGCTGGCTCTGCGGTGGAAGAGTGGCAGTCTCCTCCCGAGACCAGACCAGAGCTCCAGAGAGATGTCACATTCACACTGGCCAGGCCAGCCAATGGTGATGGCTCACAGGCGGCTGGCTGTGTGGCCTTGGGGCACCGGGAGTTACCACCTGCCCCCGCTCCATCCCCACCCTGACTCTCAATACCTAGGCCCTGATGCCACACAGCTCTGCACACTGTCTGCTGGGTGGCCTTGGGCAGCTCACTTCACCTCTCTGAGCCTCAGGCTCCTCAGCTGGAGCTGCTCTGACCCCACCTGATGGGGGGGTCGGGCCGCAAGGCTGGCGGAGACGCTGTGCTTGGTGCCCGGTGGAGGTTTCACGAGGGGCAGCAGCTTCCAGCGCCCCAGCGCCATCCACGGGGCGAGGGCCGGACCTTGCTCTACCTCTACCTCTTGGGGAGCAAAGCGGGGGGCCAGAGCGGGTCCTCGGGAAGGGCCCGGGGAGGGCTAACGCCCCAGAGTGAGGGAGGGCCTCCGGGACTGCGGGTTAAGGTCTGCCCACGTACTGTTTCCTGGCTGGAGTCCCCATGTGTGTCCTACGCTGCAGGGCGTGTCTTAGCGAGATGGCGTCTGCTGAGCTGGGTCCAGAGTGATTCTAACAAGCTCCCAGGCGAGTGTGTCTGCCGGCCTGGGAGGCCGGGAGGCCGGGCTCAGCCAGGGGCTCCGGGTCCCGTCCTGTCCGAGGAGGGCCGTCCAGGACCAGGGACCAGGCTGTGGCTCGGCGTTCCCGAGCCCTCTGTCTCAGAGCCGGGGTCCTGCAGCAGCCTGGGCAAGCCCGGGACTCTGAATTCAGCCCTGTTTCCTGGCAGCGACGCAGCGATGAAAGGGCAGCTCACGCTGCTGAACCCACTGTCACTTCAAGTCCAGGCCTGATTCCACCCTTTCCCCTGATGGTTCCTGAACACTCTCCCCTTCCCTGACCCCTTCCGAGGGGCCAAGATATCTGGACCCCAGCATAGACCCCAGGGGCTGCAGTCCTGGGAGCACAGGGCTCACCCACACTGTTCTCACCGCCCCACGGGCCCGGCGCTGACCTAATAAGCACTTTCACCAACAAACTTCATCCTCACGCCAGTCCCGCGGGCTGGGTCGCATGATCGTTCTTGTTTCACAGATGACAGCACTGAGCCCAGAGACCATACCCCGCAGGAGGGAACAGGCCTGCAGGGGCTGGACTCTGGCTCTCCCCGGCCTGGCCCCCAGACGTGCCAGACCTTGGAGGATTTCTTCTGGGGAAACCACCTGTTTCGGCCCCACCAGCACAGGTATGCATGCGGCGTCTGCATCTCCCCTGGCCAGCAGCTGCCCCTGCTCTAGTTAGGGATGTGTGGGTAAGCTGGTACGGTCTCTTAGAGAGCTTTTTGGCAATCTGGACCCAAATGGAAGCTAGACGTGCCTCCTGACCCAGCAGTCCTGCCTACAGCCAGGCCCAGAATCATCTGCACAGGTTAACTGCAGCATCGTTTGTAAAGGCCAAAGACCGGAGATCCCCTAAATGTCCCTGTGAAGGGGCTGAGGGAAACACACGTGGGGAATTCCATACAGTGGATACGAGTGAGGAAGGGCTTCGTGTGTGAATAGGGTGCCGCCTTCAAGTCGGGCGAGAAAAGCGCAGTGTAGAAAGTGTGCAGAGATGCCCCATTTGTACAAAAGAGGAGAGTGGATTTGAGTTTTCTTTTTTTACCGTTAGCATGTGACACCAACTTAAGAATTTAAAACTTGGGACTTCCCTGGTGGTCCAGTGGTCAAGAATCCGCCTTCCAATGCAGGGGGACACGGGTTACAGCCCTGGTCAGGGAACTAAGATCCCACATGCCGCGGGGCAACTAAGCCCACGCGCCGCAACGAAAGATCCTGCGTGCCACAACTAAGACCCGAAGCAGCCAAAAAAAAAAAAGAGCGAGAGAGAATTTAAAACTTATGCTGTGGATACGTATCTGCTCTCCGGGCTGGCTCTGCAGGATGGCTGGAGAGCATGCCTGGTGTCGGGCTCCCATCTGGCATGGCCGCTTTCCAGCTGCTGGACTGCAGAAGCCCAGGGGCCAGCAGCAGGAGGGGAGGAACCCAGCAGCCGATGTCCACATCCTGAAGTGGACAGCAGAGGGGTCATCCCCTCATCCTACAGATGAGAAAACCGAGGTCCCACCTGAACCCCCATAGAGGCCACGTCCTCCCGCTTCCTGGTGCACGGCCTTGGGGACACACAAGCCAGGACTGGGTCAAGCCCTGAGCTGCGGAGGCAGCTGCCGCCACCAGGGCCCTTATAAACGGGGCCCGGGGCTCACGGGGGCCGCTCCTGGTCAGTGGGTCACCGAACTTCCCACTCCATTTCTCCCAGCACCGCGCTTCCCTTCGATCATCAAAACACTCAGAGGCAAAGGCCACTCTGGCTCCGGGGGCCCTGCGACTGTGGGCTGTGAGGGCATGGCTCATGGGGACCCAGTCCAGGAACGCTGGGCCAGTTCCCGGCTGAGCCACCCGTGTGCCGTGGGGCTGGGCCTCTGTTTCCCCGGCTGTGAGGAAGAGTGGGGGTCCGTCCCTCAGAGGGCGATGTGTCAAGGGACAGGGCCTGGCAGAGCAGGGCCCAACAAGCAAACTGCTACTTCTGAAAGGTAAACATTTCTATAATTTTATGTAACAGAGGGAAAGTTCAGGAAAATCCCTGACTGGTCCTAGTGCTGGCTACAGAGCTGGGGCCAAGAAGGTGGGGAGCTCCTCGGGGTGACAAGAGCAGCGGTGCCTGCCATGCCGGCAGAGGCCCGGCGGGCAGTGGCCAGCCGGAGCAGGGCCCGGCCGTCTGGGTTCCCAAGCTGGCACGTTGGGCAGAACAGACTTGGCCGGCTGGCTGGAAGCCCCTGCAGCCCCAGGCCCATGGAAAGAGGTCTCAGAAAGGCCCCTGTGTCCGCCCTTCTCTAGGCTGTTTTTTCCAGACCAGAGCCTCCCGTGTCTTTGGAAAGAGCATCGAGTGCCCAAGGTTGCCGCTGACTCACTGTGTGACCTCAGGTGAGTCACCCCACCTCTCTGGGCTTCCATTTCCTCGCTCGTAAGACAGGGCAAGTGATAAGTGCCCACCTCACAGGGTTGAGCAAAGACCCAATGAGAAAACGGACATAAAAGTGCTTTGTCATCATCACCCTCGTAGCTAATTCTAACATGATGCTTACGTGTGCAGAGCCCTGTTCTAGGAAGCAGTCAACGTATTTTTAACTCCTCTTACAGATGAGGCAACAGAGGCACAGAGAGGTTAGGGCACTTGTCCAGAGTCGCACAGCTTGTGAGGGGCAGAAGCACCGTGACAGGAAAGTACCGTGAGCGATGATATTATTATTATAATTCACGGCTGTGGGTCAGGCCAAGGATGGGCAAGCTTCAGGCTGTTCCCGAGGCAGCGCTGGCCAGCCCAGAGGGGTCACGTGCGGGGCGGAAGGGCCCTACATCACACCCGAGCAGGAGCAGGGGCTCAGAGGGGGCTTCCCGGAGGCTCGCCCTCACCGGGTCCGAGTGGCGTGAGACCTTGCGGGCCGTGGTGGGGTCTGGAAGTGTCAGGCACAAGCGCCCACAGAGCTCAGCAGGCAGTTCCAAACGCTGGTGGGGAGAATGGGTGACAGACTCGGGGTTCCCCAGAGCCCCCCAGGGCTGCCGCGCCCACCCCTCCCGCGCGCATCCACCAGCTCCTGTCTGGCTCACAGTGGCCAGCGGGTCAGCGCCCTTCAGCGGCAGATCGCACGTCGAGGCCCAGCGAGCGCAGGGGGCCGCGCAGCACAGGGGCTCAGAGCCGCACCCCCATCTCCGCCCCCCCCCCCCCCGCAGGCCTGCACCAGCCTCTTCTCCCTCCCTGTCCCACTGCCGAGGCCGTGTGATTCTGAGGCCTGGGGGGCAGCGGCCTCCCTCTGGCTGAGGCCTCCCTGGCGCTGCTGTCTGGGTGTGGGAGGCACGCAGCTCCCAGCCAGCATATGAGGAAGGGCCACTGGTACCCAGAAGGGTGTGAGATTCCCATGGGAAAGGGGTGGTTCCAGCAGCAGCCCCTTCAGGCTGGCTCGGCTGGTGGATAAGCTCCAGCCGGCTCCTCGGGCACCTGCCCCTCGCGGAGACAAAGGCTGCGGGGCAGAGGCCAGGACACGTGCAAACGTGAGAGGGAACCCCAGGCAGCCAGTCCTGGCCTTCCTTCTGCTGCGGCTCCATCTTTATCCCTTTCCCCTCCTTTTCAGGCAAACCTGACCCTCGAGAACTGGATGGGCCCGCAGGTCCACACAACACCCCACAGCCCCAGAGCTCCCCTGCCACTACCCCTTTACCCACAGGGCCAGCGCCGTAAAGATTGTCTCCCAAATAAACTGCATTTAGAGATCACCCTGTGTTCTCTCTCATGGGTGCAAAAGGACGGCAAATTAGGACTTTGATGGACACGAGCAAGCCGGGGGTCGTGGGCCTTGTGCCTGTTGAATGAATGAGTGAGTGAATGGACGGATGGATGGGTGGGTGGAAAGACGGATGGGTGGGTGGAATTCCAGCCCCAAGCAAAGCCACTGCTACTGTTTTTTAGCCTGAGCAAAATAAGATTTCCTCAAGGCTTTTAAGAACATGGCAGGCGGGACTTCCCTGGTGGCGCAGCGATTAAGAATCCCCCTGCCAATGTAGGGGACGCGGGTTCGAGCCCCGGTCCGGGAAGATCCCACCTGCCGCGGAGCAACTAAGCCCATGCGCCACAACTACTGAGCCTCTGCTCTAGAGCCCGCGTGCCACAACTACTGAAGCCCGCGCGCCTAGAGCCCGTGCTCCGCAGCAAGAGAAGCCACCGCAACGAGAAGTGCACACACCACAACAAAGAGTAGCCCCCGCTCGCCGCAACTAGAGGAAGCCCCACGCGCAGCAATGAAGACACAACGCAGCAAAAAATAAAATTAGGGAACAAACAAACAAACATGGCAGGCCATTCCTAAGGTCCCAGGGGTCCCCTCTGCAACCACGCAACCACACATCATGACGCCTGGGCTGGGAAATGGAGGGGCCCAGGGAGGGGCCCTGGATCCTGGGCCCCTGCTTCCCCGTGCTGTGTCATCTCAGGGCCTCCAAAGCTCACCCAGAAGCCCCCCTTTCCTGGGCCCTGTGCCAGAGGCCCCTGGGCGTCCCCCTGACCTGTAAGCGTCCACAGGGCCAGGGTCCCTGGGAGCCTCGAGCTGGGGCCCGAAGGGCACACGAGGGAGGGGCGAACCCGCCCGGCAGCTTTGCAGAGCCGGAGCGAGCAGGACGTCTGTCATCTGTGGGGACAGTGAGGATGGTTTAAGGTGAAATTTAAGCCCATTAGAGCCTGGCTAATGACAGCAGCAGCAACGGTGAAAATGAAGATGGCGGGCGTGTGAGCGCCACCGGGTGTGGGGCTGGCGCCGCCTCCGTGCCCCCCCGGCCACGTGGGCCGGCCCCCAGGGTCAGCATGTGGCTGGGGCCTTAGCCGGGGCGTGAGAAAAGATCCGGCCAGAGCACGGAGGCGGCAGCTTCTTAATCTCCCTCCTTTGATAACTTCCCGTCTTTTTTGTGCACACGCGAGAATCCAGCCCCGCCGCCGGCATCTCTTCCCGGGCTGAGCCGTCTCCCTGCAGCTAATGCCTGACAGCTCTGTTTATGTCTCCCCATAATTCTCCAGTTTTATGGGGGCTTTTTCGGGGCCATTAAGCTCCCAGCCACAAGCTTTTCCCCGGCCCCCACCTGCCTCTGTCCTTGAGGCCTGGCAGCCCCACCGCCCTTTGGGAGAAGGGCTGTCCTCCGCCGGCAGGTGGACGAGGACCTCGGCCGAGCCCCTCTGGATGCCGCCTCCTCCCCCCCCCCCACGGCTCCAGCTCCCTCGTCCTCTCGGCACAGGTCTTGGGAGACGGGACCCTCCGGGGTCCTGGAGCGCCTGGCACAGCCCGCCCTCCCTTGGGCCCAACCTTTGGCTTCTCTTCCCCGGTGAACTTTGCTCCTCCCACAGGCTCGGCTGTTCCTGAGAACAAAGCCCGCCCCCCCCACTCCCTCTGCTCCAGACCCCCAGATCCAGCGCATGCAGGGCACCGAGGCCCCCCCGCACCACTCCACAGACCTTGTCCTCTGCCCCAGTCTCCCCACGGGCTGTCTCTGAGGAGGCCCCCGAGTCCTCAGGGCACCCCCCTTCCCTTCCTCACGACCACAGCCCAGATCTAGCCTCTGTCCCATGTGGCCTCTCTCCAGCTGGGCTCAGGGCGCTCTCCCTCTGCTGCAAAGCCTTCAGTGGCTCCCCATCACCTTCACCTACCTGAGTCCCCATCCTCAGCGTGCTGCTCTGAACTCTGCAGCCCCCGCGTCCTGGGGAGAGCCGGCTGCCGACGCCCTGCCCTCTTCCACTGAGATCAGACCTCGGGTGTCCCCAGCAGGGGCTGCCCTGCCAGCAGGCCTGCTCACACCTCCCGGGGCGCCCGTCCCCCCCTCTGCAGCCCAAACACAAGGCAGAAGGACTTCCTCAGCGGGAAGCAGCCCTTCCCTTGACTCTGGGTGCCACGGTCCCCTCCCATGGCTCCTACAGCTCCTGGAGTCCCCAGTCGCGCCAGCCTGGACCCCTGGCTTCCTGGGTGCCCCGGGGCAGAGAGGTGCCCCTTGGAGTCCGTTTCCCCACCACAGCATGGGGCAGTGTCCCCCTGGGGCCCACACTAGGCCAGAGTCACCGCACAGGCCAACCTGGGATGTCGGAAGGCAGAGCCTCCCCCGAATCCCCTTTCTTTCTGGGCACACGGCCCTCCGGGGGTGAGGCAGCGGAAGGAGTGACTACCCCTCCCATACCCCCCCATGCCCGGCTCCTCCGGGGAGACCTGCACCGCCCCAGGCAGTCATTTCTTCTCGGCCCTTTAATTTCCGCTTTTCCTTTCCGCGGAGCTGCTTCACGTGCGGGTGGCCGAGACTGCGCCCCGGCACTGTCACCAGCCTCCGAATGCCAGGTGGCAGGGGCCCCGCCCCTCCCCCATGGTGGGTGCTAGGGGATGCACGGGCCTTCCCTTCGTCCGGAGGAGGGGGTGGAGGGGACCACGGGGCGAGGGTGCCAGCGCTGCACCCCGTCCTCCTCTTCACGGGCGCTCGGCTCAGTTTCTGTCGATTCCGACCTCGTCGCCCACCGCCTCCCAGGGTGTCTGGCCACAGCTCGGCAGGCCCCCCTGCCCGGGCTCGCCCGCCTCCCACCCAGACCTCCTGCCCTTGGCAGGTTCCACGGCCGCGCGGGCAGCCCCCGGCCTGAGCCTCCGCGTGACCCGGGCAGGGGGCGTCCTGGCCCGCCCCCGCCTGACACACAGCCCCGCAGCACCGCGCGGGGTGCCGGCCAGGCCATCCTATGCCCCGTTTCCAGCAACCCTATCGTTAAGAGCAGCACAAGCTTTGTAATCTGAGGGGCCCAGCGCAAAATGAAAATGGGGAACCCTGCTCAGAGGGCCTTCATCTCCGGATGGCAACAGAGCAGCACGAGACCAAGCACGGGACATTCTGAGTGCAGACCCTGCCTGGCCGCAGGGCCACAGGCCCACAAAGCCGGCGCAGCCCAGAGGAGGTCAGCGGGCCAGCCGCCACACCCCGCGGCAAGCGGTCACACCCGTAACGACAGTTCCTATCGACCAAGCACTTGCTTTGTGCTAAGAGCTCTGTACATATTAAGTCAGAAAACCATCACGGACTCTACAGCTTACGGCGGGCGGGGGTGGGGTGGGGGGCGGTGGTGTTCAGAGGCAATGTGATTTGCCCAGGGTCCCTTGCTGGAGACAGGATGAGCCCAGACTCCAGGGGCTGGGGTGTCAGGGCTCCTGACCGAACCACACGCCGCTGAAACGCCGAGACCCCTGATGTCGGCTCTGAATGGAGCCTTGAGAACCCACCCTAAACTCTCCCCACAGAGATGCAGAAACTAAGGCTCAGAGAGGATGTCCGACTCCTGCAAGATCACACAGCATAGCAGGACCCGATCTCGGTCCTCAACAGGCCTGTTTCCAAAGACGCAGGCAAACGCTCACGATCTGGTGCAGGGCAGGACGCAAACGCGACGGGAGACACACAGATGCCCACATCAGCATCTACTCATCAGAGGGCCAGGCGGTGACTTCTCTTCTCTACACTCAGTTATTTTTTGTATTTTCTCCAGTGAGCTGAGATTTTTAAAAAGACCAACAGCTCGGAGTTTTTGGAATGAACGAGGAAGGGGGTTTGTGGAACCGAGCCCTGGTTAAAAGAGTTGCCACGGATACGGAGCGGGGTTTACACGCTTCCCAAGACCCAGAGCTTCGGGTCCTGCCTGGCTCTCCGGGGAAGTCCCAGTGCTCAGGATGCCGTGGGCCCCGGGAGGGCTTCCGGGCGCTGCAAGTCTTGCTGTCCCCCCTGGCTGGTCAGGAGGCAGGTCTGGTGTTCACTGGCAGTGCTGTCCTCTGCTGGACCTCCCCTCTGGCCCTCGCTGGTCCCCACCTCCCTCTGTCCCCCCACATCCCCGAGGCCCCCCTGGAACGCACACCACCCCACCCTCTCCTGCTCACAGCCCAGTGGATCCCCACCGCTGCAGTACCCACAAGACCAGACTCCCCCCCGCCCCGAATGTGGCCCCTGCTACCCTTTCTAGCCTCATCGCCCGGGGCCGGACAGTGCTGGATGCCTGTGCAGACCCTGCCCAGAGCACCGCCTCTACCTGCCCCCCAGTCCCGAGCAGGGGCCGCTCCCAGTTCCCTGCCACGCGGTGGACCACATCTCACCGGGTCACCCCCACTGAGCCCACCGGGCCTGGCACAGTACCCAAGGAATCCGCCTGGGCCCCCTCTGCCCCGCGGAGGTGGATGCTGGGCCTTGGGCAGACAGCTTGGAGCCTTCTGCCACGAGATCCCCCTGGGTCTCCGGCCTGAGAAGAGCTGACAGCTCCTTAATAAAAGCTGCCACAGACGCGCCTGAGTGACATCGTGACATCGCACCAGCCCGGCTGGCCGAGAGGCGGCCCACATCAAAGCCCCATTTTTCTTCTTCCTGTGAGGCCTACATGTGTCTCGCAACAAAGATGCGTTTCTTCTCGTGACTGGCCACGGCCCCCGGCCCACCCGGCTTCCCCAGATGCCCCCACTGGTGCCTGGCCCGCTTCCGCAGGAGCAGGGGTCTCAGGGACCACCCCGTACCTGGGTCACCCAGACAGAGGGCTGGGGGAGGCCAGCCGAAGGAACAACCAAGCCACGCCTATTAAAATAAAAACTAAAAACAACCAACCCTGAAGGGCTCGGGGGTAGGGCCGTGCCTGGGCCCAGAGGTCTGAGGATCTCAGCGGAGCCTTGCTCTGGCCTCAGACGGCAGGACAGGGGCTAGGCACGCAGCGGCCGCATGCGCACCCTGGACCCACCGAGCAAGTCTACCAGCGCTGCAGACCGGGCCTGGGAGCCAGGCCTCCCCGCCCGGGCCCAGCACGTGGCCCCCGCTGCAGTGCCCCCAGCCTCGAGAGCCGGGGCGGCTCCAGGTGAGGTTCCCAAAGCGTCCCGTCTTCCAAAAGCCGAGGCCTAAACCCTGTACTCCTGGCTTCGGTTTGGGCAAAGAATCACCCTCCCTTGGCCCCTCTATTAAGAAATGACACCCCGAGAGGTGACCCTGGGAGCCATGACCCCCGACTTTCGTCCCACGCGCCCAGAGTGGGGCTCGGCCAAGCACAGTCGCCCCGGGAAACCCTGTGCCGACCCCCTGGCGGGTCTCGGTCTCCCCGAGTGTCAGACGGGCTCGGGAGCGCTCCCCACACGTGTGCCGGGCACCGGTGAGTTCTAGGCGTTAAGATACCCGACCTTCCCTGCCCGCACGTGAGCACGTGCTGTCACCATTTGGGGCTGAACACGCAGCCCCACGTCTTGGTCTTGCTTTACGGGATTTTGGGGGGCACTGATTCTGTGTGACCGTCACCTTCCAAGTCCCATGGGAGATAAGACTGCGCTAGGGACATTTCTGGATTCCGAGGGCCTGACCCCTGGCCCTGGCCAGGGTTGCTCCCTTGGTCTCCCCTCCCCCGCCGAGTCCAGGGGGGCCTTCTTAAACACCACGAGATCACGGCAATCCCACCTCGAGACACACAGCCAACGCGAGTGCCACGCGCTGGCACCAGACCCTGTGCTCCTGAACGTTCCCCACAGGCTTAGTCGTAGAAGCCTCCAGCTGTACACGGACGGGATGTTCTCAGAGGTGGCACGGATGGACAGCACGATGGAAATACCCACACCGGCTGCATGCGGCCTGGGCAAGTCAGAGAGCTGGACCCGAGAGACCACACGGATGAAGTTCACAAGTTGACGCTCGGACCCTGGGCAGGCCAGGCCTGGGGGGGACACGGGGACATGTGGCCGGTAATGCCTTCTCCTGACCTGCGTGCTGGTCAGACACAAGTGTCCAGTTTGCAGCAATTCACTGGCTGTTCACTCAGGATTCATGCCCTTCTCTGCATGGGATCAATAAACAGTTAAAAAGTAAAGCCATCGAGACCTCAGCCTTCTCTACTCAAGGCCTCCCGAGGCTCCTCACTTTGCTCGGAATGAAGGATGGGAACCACCTCAGCCCGTTGGGTCAAGGTCAGCCCACCTCCAGATACTCGCTTTGCTCCTCGGTCAATAGTAGTGTGCGCTTCCCCCGCAAGGAGGAAGGATGGCTCCCGCCTTGTTCAACGGAATTTGAGTGAAAGTGACGTGTTGCTTTCAGAAGCTCCATGAGCCCAGGTGCCTCTGTCTTCCCCCGACCCCCACACCCCAGGATGTGCAGCCCTCAGAAGGCTGCTGCTGTCAGCCTGGGTCCTTGAGTGGCTGCAGTGAGCAGTCCCTCCGCTGTCCAGTCACAACACACAGCACCAGGGAGGGATAAACCCTGTTTTTAAGGGGCTGATCTTTGGGGGATGCTTGTTATGCAGCAACCCTGTCCGTCCTGACTTGTACACCAGGCTTCCAAGGCTCTCTGTGGCCTGGTCCTTGACGAGCTCTCTGGCTCTGCAAAACAGAAACACTCTGGCCCTGAGCCCCATGGGGTCTCTGCCCCAGGCATGCTGGGATCTCAGCTGTTCAGACCCAGCTGGTTCCTTCCCGTCCTGGGCCTTTGTGCCTCCATCCATCTCCCAGGAGGACTGCCACCTGCTGCCTAGGCACTCGGGTGGAGCTGGCCGCTCCCTCTTCTGGACCACGCAGCCCAGCCCGTACCGCCCTTGCCTGCTCCTCTCAGAGGCCCCGTGAGGGCAGGCATGTAGTCAGGCAACCGTCGTCTCCTACAGGACCAGCAGGGGGTAAAGGCACACAGGCTTGGCCTCCAGCTGCTGCGGTGGGACTTCAAAGGTGGCCCCTGCCCTTGATCACAAAGCCAAGGGCGGCCCAGGAGGCTGTGGACCCCCCGGCCAAGCTCTAGGACCCTCCCAGACCTGCAGAGCTGGCTGGCGTGCTCAGAACACGGCTTGTCTTAAACCCACCCTCCCTCCTCTGGTGTCTAAGAGCTGCCAAGCCACCCTGAGGGCCTCTCAGTGGCTGGGGAAAATTGGGGTGCAAGGCAGGACCTGGGGGCACTCAGGGGGAGGCGGCACCACCCATTAGCCTATCTTAGACGATACTGGTTGGAGTCTCAGGAAAAGAATCTCTCTTCCAGAAAGGCCTCCGTTTAAGGCCATGTGAGAAATGATCTCAGCTCGGCACGGCCTTGGATTCCCAGCTACAAGTTCCCAGCAGTGGCCGGGGACCCTCCCGGAGCAGCAGGGTTTCAGAGGGGCCTCGGCTGACTCTCCAGTCGTGGTGGCAGGAGGGCCGAAGGTGGGGGGTGTGGGCAGGACTCTGGGCGCATCAAGGTGCACACTGGCTGCCTAGGCACAGGTCCCAGGGCCCCCGTGTCCACGGGGCTCTTGGTTCCCCCGAGCCGTCCCACCTGCGCCCCGCAAGTTCCCCACCCAGAGCAGGGGTCTGTGGGAGCAAAAGTGATGGCAGCGGCCACAGCAGGGAGGCCTCTGAGCACCACACAGGAGAACTCGGAAGTTCCGAGAGGGCGGGCGACTTGCTCAAGGCCACACAGGGAAGCGAGTGCTGGGGGCTCGCTCTCCTGACTGCTGGGGGCCCCCCTCACTGCCACGGGGTAGACCTCCCCCTTGGTTCAGACCAAGTCCCTGAGATCGGCCTGCACTGCTCTCCAGTTTCAATTCCCACCCCTCTCCCCTGTACGTTCTCCAGCCACACTGGCCCCTCGGACGTGCTGGGCCCTCACCTCTGGGCCTTTGCACATGCCGTTCCCTCCTCCTGGATCACCAGTTCCTGGTCCCCACAGCTCTCACCGCCCTCTGCAGTCACATCTTTCGTGTACTCATTGACTCCCTTCCATCTGTCTGCCCCATGGGCGGTGAGCTGTAAGCACTGGGTCCCGTCTGTCATGCTGAATGGCCAGGCTGCGGCTGCTTCCAGGTTCCAGGCTGTCCTCACAGCCGCAGGCCGCACTCTCTCTCCTCACTCTGCATCTGCTGGCCCTCCTCCAGAGCCCACTCCCTCACTCCCAGCCCTGCCCCCTGCTCGGACCCCTCCCGGTCCATCTCTCCAGGCTGGCATCCAGGGGTGACCCCCACCCACCTTCCCAGCTCCCAGACCTCACGCCCAGCAACGCTAAACCACAGGGTGCTACCTGTACCTACCAGCTGTCTCGTGCCGCCCCTTGCACATACCGGGTGCGATCACCTTAGGGTACGCCTCTCCCTAGTTCGCCTCGCAGACGTTCAGGGTCACCTCCTCTCGGCTCTCGTGTGACGTCCCAACAGTCGTCTGTCCTGGTTTCCCTCCCTGCCCCCGCCCTCACTGCCCACCGTGCTGTGGGTCTGCCTCCCAGGGTGCCCCAGTGCCCAGCACATAGTCGGTGCTCAGAGAAAGCGAGCGATGTGGCTGCCGAATGGACCGGGGCCGTGTGATTCCAGAGGCCGAAGCTGTGGGCTGAACACGAGCCTCTAAGAGACCAGCAGGGGCTCTGCCACCCGTCCCCAGGGCGCCAGGACGACAGCAGCCGCTTTCATCCGCTCGCTGTGCACCAGGAGTTCACACAGGGATCACCTCTTCCAGCCCCAAGACAACCTTTCAAAGTACAGAGGAGGACTGAGCACAGAGAGGACAAGGAACTAGCGCAGTGTCACACAGCCAGGAAGTAGAGGAGCTGTGGTCCCCGGAGCACGCAGTTCCAGGAGGCTCTGGGGGGCCGCAGAGAGGGGGCCGTCTGCCAGGCGTCCCTCCCAAACTCCCCCATCGCCACCCATCTAGAGCCTGGCCTTGTTGCCAGACTGCTCCTTCCTGAGTCCATCCCCAAATCCTCTGGCTGGGAGGTGGCGGCCCTCCCGGGAGCATTTCCCAGCCTGGCTTGGGTGGCCCGGGCCAGGCAGGGTGGGCCCAGTGGGCTGCACCACCATGGATAGCTGAGGAGACCCAGGCTCGGTCAGGTTGGGGGACGTCCCCAGGCCCCAGCTGGGCCCCAGCTGGGTCCCAGCTCTACTCTGAGAAGCTGCATGGCTGCTGGGGGCCCATGTTGGTGTGGGACTCTGGGAGTGGGCCCTGGGCACCAACTGAGCTGCCATCAGCACCAGCATCCAGGAGCTCCTGGAAGGCCAGGGGGCACGGGACTGGGTCAACCTTTTGGGTGACAGTCAGTGTGACTCTGGCCCAGACACCAAGCCCCCACCCTGGGTCGCTGGGCCCTCCCTCTCCCCCTTTCCACCATCATAGCTCTGAACACACACCCACACGTCCTGGGCACTTGTCTGTCTCTCCCAAGTCTCTGGCAGCCCTGGGGGTCCAGAACCCTGAGTGGGCCCCCAGCCCTGTCCACACAGGCCTCTGACCAGGAAGGGGCCCTCAGTGGATATCCGTTAGGCGAGCAAACAGATCCTATGCTTTACTGTCTTCCCATAACGTCCCACGGCCCACCTCCTCCAGGAAGGACACCCTGAACACCCTGCTCCCTCCACTCTGGTCACCGGGCACCCTTGGTAATTAAGCAGAGATCTCACCCCAAGGCTCAGTTTAACCCCAGATCCAAATCACAGCATCCCTGTGGGCTCCAACCAACTTCCGCTCACTCACCTTTGGGGACGGAGGGCTCACTTCCCACAGCACCTACTAGGTGCGAGCCTCCGTGCTGGGCGCTGGGTGCAGGAGCAGGACAGCCCCAGCCTCCAGCCCCCAAAGAAGAGCTGGCCGTTCTACATCAGCCAGGCCCGCTCCAGGGACTTCAGCTCTTGGCAAACTCCCCCCGGATACATGGGGAGATGGGGAGCTGTTCCCAACTCGCTCAGCAGTACCAGCAGGTCACCGGGGATGCAGAAGAAGAGGACGCCACGTTTGTTTTTAAAAAACGTATGACCATGCCCGGTTCTGGAGCAACTGGACCTAAGATGTGGCCAGGTCGCTGGTGGGTGGTGTGATCCCGGGCGGGGCGGGGTCGTCCTCCTGGGGCCGCTATCTATTTGCTGAATTTCCCACAGTGAACGTGTATTATTCGTCACAAGGGGGGAAAGTCTGCCAATCGACGCCTTTGCTAGGCTGAGCCCTGGTCCGTGTCCTCGTTTGTGTCCTGCCTGCCAGGCAGCGGAAAGCGAGTGATACGACTCCTCGTGGGTGGGCCCTGTGACCCCATCGCTTCTCCAGACCCCCACCTGGGCCCTTGCTGGCCCCACCCTGCCCATGCTGTCCCCCCGTGGGGTCTGTACTGGTCTGGCCCTCACTGTGATGGCAAAGTCGCCAGGGAAGGGACCACGGGTGCAGCGTGGGGCTGCGCATACAGCAAGTGCATAATAATAGCTCGCAGAGAGCGGCCGCCTCCCCTGCCTTCTACCGTGCAGGTGTTCTCCCCGCTCCAGGCCAAGGGGGGCTGATACCAGTGCTCATAGCTGTTTGCTATCCCGCAGCCCAGGGTCCCGAAATGCTGCAACCAGAGACAACATCTGTGGCGCTTCTGCAAACTCAAATCCAACTTTGCTCCTCCCCAGTTTAAAACCTTCCACAGCCCCCTCAGTGTCCCGAAATCACTGCCCTCCCCCCCCCCCCCACCGCCAGCTTCGTATCCAAGGTCTTGTACCCTCTGACCCCTGTTCCCTCCTGCAGGTCCCCTCCCCGACCAAAACAGATCAGCCTACAGCCCAGCTGCCAACGGGGCTGCCTCACAGCCCTGGGCCTTTGCACACGCCGGTCCCTCTGTCCAGAACAGGCAGACCTGCCCCTATTCATCCTTCAAAACCCTGTGAAGAGGCTCCCTGATCCCTGCCCCTCCCCCAGGCCCTTACCCGCCCGGCTCCCTCCTGAGTCTGTCTGTACACATTGATCACTGCACTCAATGCAATTAGGGGTTGACGCGTCTGTCTCCTACCAAACCGGACGCGACAGGGACCGGGCCTTTTGTCTTTGTTTTAAATCCCTAGTGCCCAGATACCGCCTGCAGATAAACAGGCACTCAGGAACGTCTAGCTGACAGGTGGGTGAGTCGGTAAACAACATCTGCACGGCCCTTTACAGTTTCCGAAGCCTTTTCCCGTCCTCTGTCTCACTGGGCTCCTCCACAGGGCAGCGGGGAGCGAAGGCCCCGGACCCCATCCCTGACGACAGGCGCCACCTCCGAAGGGCCTGGGGTCCTTTCCCTCTGCCTGGTCAGGAGCTGAGCTTCGCCGGGAGCCTCTGGCAGGCTCACCAAGAGCGGCTTGGACCCCTTTTCGGCAGGAAGCCGACTGTTTCCCCTGCCAAAAGGGCTCCCTACCCTCCACCGCTGGGGAGAGCCAGGCGGATGCCCAGGTGGCAGCCTGGCCGGGTAGAGGCTCGGCACCGGCCGCCACCCTGTCATCCCGCCTAGAGCCGTGGGATGCGGTGGGCTGGAGCTGCAGCCCACCAGCGAGTCTTGGTAACAGTTGCTATGTAAAACGCTTGGAGGGGGAATTTACTGTCAGCGTTAATAATAGATGAAGGTTTCAGAATTTTTGATGCCTTACGTTCTGAGCCGTTTGATTTATAATGTCTCTGGAAAGGGAGGGAAGAGGGTGCGGGCAAGGGAGGAGGCCCAGAGGCACGAGCTGGGAGCGTATCCCCCGCCACCCTGGCCAGACGGGGAAACAGAGGCCAAGCGGCGGAGCCACGTGGCTCCGATGCCAGGACCCCAGGGGCTGCCCCATCCTCAGGAGGGGAGGCAGGGTCTCGGCCCCTCCCGCCCGCCCTGGGTTGTTCTGATGGATCCCTGCTTCTCCTTTTAGCGCGAGCAGGTGTATCGCAAGTAGGCTCTGGGAAGCGGCGCTGATGGCGCCCGTGGGGGGCTGCGCAGGGCTGATTACAGGCTCCACGGAGACAAATGCAAGTCCCAACTTCCCTTCGGCTGCAAGCACCACCGCTGTCGAGGCGCGGAAAGTCCTCCGTGGGGAGCAGGCCGTGTGGGCAGGAAGCAGGGCTGCTGGCCGGGTCCCACCGCCTCCGCGAGGGGCTGGCCTGGACGCCTCCCCTGGGGCCCTCCTCAGGAGGGTGCCCTCCCTGACCTTCCCACCCGGCCTCCCCCAACCCTCCTCAGCCTCTCCGTCCAGGCCAGGAGGTCTTCAGACAGGCCCGTACCTCCCCGGATCCCCAAGACCCCAGTCTTTGGGCCAAAGAAACGGGACCCTGGGCCGGGCACCCCAATATCCAGACCGCAACCCCTCACCTTGACAGCTGTCCCCAAAAGTCACGGCATCTCCCACTTACAAACGGGGGTGTGTCGGGCTCAGGGTCCTCCTGCCTCCCTCCTTGGGCCCTGCACACCCAAGAGCCCTGGCGACCCCTGCTCCAAACGCATGGGAGAGCCCTGCCCTCCCTGGGCCCTCATCTCCTGCTTCGGGGATCAGGTGAAGTGTACCCAGGCCCCAGGGCCCAGCATTCCACACCAGCCTGCTGTGGACTCACCAGCGCTGCCCCGCCGCCGCCGCCGCCCTCTGGGGCTGCGCGTGAGGGCCCACAAACTCTAAAGGGCTGTGGGCACGCCGCTAGTGGCCATGACACAATAGTTAGGACCATTCTCACCGGGTGGGCACAACGCCCCCACGAACAGGCAGGAGAACCGTGGCCTTGGGAGGACAGCTCCGACCCCACAGTAGCCCCCCGGCCCCCTCCCGCCTGCTTCACTACCGGGTCTTTGTCTGTCTTGATCACCGCCCTGCCCAGAGCACACGGTAGGGGTTCAATGGGTGTTTGTGGCAGGTTGCGTGGATAAAGGCATGAAGTGGTGAGTGCCCTCTCCAGGTGTGCTCTGAGCCCCTCCTGACCGGCCTGCAGGCAGGGGCCGGTGCTGGAGGTAATCATGGCTCGCCCCCTCCCCCCGCCGCTGTCCACTGCCGGGCTCGGGCATCCCGGAACTCCTATGCCAGGCGCAAGCCGGGCACTTACGGGACCAGGACACACACACCCACCAGCAGGCCCCTGAATACCCCCTGAGCCACAGATGGAGGGCTGCTGCCCTGGGCCTGCAGAGCCCCTGCCGGTACTGCCAGGGCCCTGGGCACTTAAATCAAGAAGGAGGCCTTTGGGGGTCAGGTCCCCTGCCCACTGGGAGAGAAGTCCTGCCTCGGGTGGGGGGGCTCCTGCAGGAACTGCGAGAATCGCTCGTTCACTCAGCCATTCAGTCACCAGATACTCTCCAAGGCCCTCCTCTGAGCCACGCCCTGTGGAGACACGCTGGGGACATTTGGGAATCCGACCTGGTCCTCACCTGGGGGGCACGCCAGGAGACACACTAATTATCTACACGAGAGTGTGGGGAGCAGCTCTGCGGGGCGCCAGGTGCCACGGCAGCTCGGTCACACCTGAGGGTGCAGGGATCGGAGACAGTGAGGCCAGGCCCAGGCCGGGGGGCTGAGCCAGGGCCGAGGGTCGGGGGGACGTCCCCTCTTCTGGCTCAGAGAAACACCCCCGGCGGGGGGGACCCTGGCTGATGGTGACTGAGAGTGCTGCCTGGGGAGGGGGCTTAAAGGGTTGTGGCCCCCCGATGTCTTCAGGATCCTCGTTCCACAGAGGCAGGGGTCCCTCAGGGGGCTGTGTCCAGCCTGCGCGTGGGACGGACGTTGCTCTTGAGGGTCTGAGGATCTCCGGTGGAGAGAGACCCCCGGGTGGAGAGCCCTGCCCCAGCGTCCGGCAGCCTCTGTCCCCTGGAGCGTCACCGTCCAGGCCCTGCCACCCTTCAGCCTGGCTGAGCTGGACGGGAGGGCAGTGAGGGTGGCCGGCAGGCCAGGCCTCGGCAAACAGGAAATGCCAGCTCACCCTTGAGTCGGCTCCAGTGCCGACTCCCCTTGGCCTCTAGGTCCACCCCAGGCCTGCACCCCTCCTGTCTGCTGTGGCCCGGGACTCCCAGCCTCACCAACCCCACTTCAGGTCTCTCTGCCTGTGGTGGTCCAAAGGCAAAGCTTGGAGCCGAGAGCCCACTTAAGCAGCCACTGATCCCTCATTCATTCAACAATGCTGTATTTCACACCGGGTGCCAGGCCCCGTGTCTAGGGCTCACTGCCCAGCGCTGGGTGCTGCCAGGCTGTGGAGATACGGTGCATACACCAGGGTGGCAGCACTGTGACAGAAAAGCCCAGGCTGTGTGAGCCCAGAAGCCTCTAACCAGCCCAAAGATCAGAGGAGGCTTCCACGAGGTGGCGTCACTTAGACTCATCAGCTGCGTGATGTGAGGTGCTGTGGGGTGTGGCCTTGGCTACTTCCTCTCCTGGTCTTTGCCCTCCTCCCTGTCCCACTGCAAAGCTTCTGTTCATCAAGTCTTCCCAGACAGGCAGGGCTTCTCCACTCCAAATGCCCAGCCCTCCAAGCCTCAGTCTTCCTGATCTATAAAATGGGCCCAGTGAATCACTCATGTCAACCAAATAAATACTCATCTTCTCCCCACTCTCCGCCGAGAGACCAGCTTCTTGGACCATCTTCCTATCCCAAGCAAGGCCTGTGGGCAGCCCCCAGCCACTGCCCAATACAATCCCAGGACTCTGGGAGCACCAGGAACCAAGCGTTAGCGGATGAGGGCTGCCAAGTCGTCCATCATGCCTTTAATAAGGGAATTTATGGAAGGCCAGCTGATCAGTGATAGCACACATGATTTCTGCAACTTCGTTAGTGCTGCTAACCCGAGTTATCATATAAGAGGTAGGAGTGTGGCTAGGGGTTGGGGGCAGGCCATATGATGCTTATGCATAAGACAGGAAAAGATACCCCAGGTGCAAGGCTGTACGTGTCCAGTGGAGTGTAGGCTGGACTTCTGCCAGGAACTCTTGTGCAGTATACAACCTATACAACTGTACATTTGAGCCCTAGGTTTAGGTGAGTGTCAGCATGGAGGCGTTTCCCCAAACAGGCCTCCCAAGCCTTTCAGACCACTGAACTCAGGTGTGAGAGCAGCCTGAAATCCAATGCAAAGCGTGTGTGTGTGCACGTGCGTGCACACACACGCACAAGCACGTTTTTCTAAAGCGAGTGCAGAGTTTTTATCCAATTCCCATAGGGTGCAGAGTCCCTGCAGTCTAGACCTGGATCTGGCCCCAGGGTCTGGGATGGAGAGGGCTAGACGGGTCTTAGTAGAGCCTGGGGATGCAAACCTTTGATATTCTGTTTCTCAAACACTGAAGGTTCTGAGTATCAACACCACACAGGCTCGAAAAAAGGCAGATTCCTGAGTTGTTTCCCTTGAGATCTGTAGTTTGCGGGTGGCCTGAGCCCAGAAATCCTCGGTGGTACAAACTCTGGGATTTCGATCAAACCGGCCAAAGCTCCAAAAGTTCTGATGTTATGCAGAGTTACTGCTGGCTTTGCCTAGCATTGTATTTCCGCTTTTGGTGTTGGTGGGGAACAACGTATGTACCCCAGAGCCCATTCAAACCCTGAAAGCTGCATCTGTGCGTAACAGTGTAACTGGGAGTGCCGTGGGCGCAGGGGCTGTGGAGTTTTGTCACTCCCACTCCAGGCACAGTGAGTGGGCCACTGGGCCTCCCAGGGTCTCTGTCCCCAAGGTGTGCTGAACAGCCCTCACCAGCCCATTTCTGTACCATGTGTGCCTCCTAGGCGGGGCCACCCCACGGCTCCCCACGTTGCCAGAACAGGGGGCCATTCACCACGGGCACACGCCAAGCCAGGCTCCTCCGGCTTGGCATCCAGGCCAGATGCTCACCCCATGGCCTGGCCTTGGACATAAGCTCTTCTGTGTCTGGGAGTGAAGGGACATCTGTCTCCCTTTCTCCCAAGCCCCAGCGTCCAACCCTCCGCCTGCCAAGGAGGCCTTGGAGGCAACCAAATGAATGGATTCATTCAACAATATAAACTGAGCACCTACTGTGTGCCAGGCCACGGGCAGGACCCTGCCTGAACGGCAATCTGGTGTGGGAGGGGGATGCACGATTAAAGGTTCAACCACACGGGGGACACGGCCTAAGCGGTGCAGGCACGTGGTCTGTTAGGAAAGCTTCCAGAGGAAGGGTGAGGAACTGGCCAGGATAAGGGACTTGGAGACCAGGAACAGGCAATGCACGTGCAAAGGCCCTGTGGCAGGAAGAGGCCAGTCGGGGACAGATTGGCGAGGTGGACCACAAAGTGCGCGTACCAGGATTAGGAGGCACTGGCCAAGTCGGGCCTCTCACTGCCAGACCCCGGGGACCAGAAGAAACGACCAGAGACGGAGCCAGGTCGAGGCGGCCTTTGTTCTGGGCGCCATCCACGCGCACTCCCCCAACCACGCCCCCCGGAGGCCGTCCCGGAAGCCCCGCCCCTTCCAGCCGCAGACACACGCGCGCGCGCCAGAGGAGACACGCCCCGCCCACTTCCTGCCCGGGATACCCCGCCTCTCCGCAGCGTGTCGGCCAATCAGGGGCGGCGGCCAGGCGGGGGCGGGGCCCGTGCGAACACAAAAGGCCAGAAACCCACACAGTCTCCGGCGCTGTAACCATGACTACCGGCGCCCTCGCACCGCCCCGGACGCAGCCGGGGACGCGCCCGCGGGCCGGGGGTGGGGGCCAGTGGGGGGTCTCGCCCGCGGTGCGCTCGGCCTCCCGCCCTCGTCCACTGAGAAATAGGGTCACGTTTTGCCCAGGGCTGAATTCGCTCCTTAATTCAACATTTACTGAAAGCCTGCTGTGTCCAGAGGCTAGGGATCCGCCACCGAACAGGTCAGACTCCAAACAAAATCCTGCCCTCGGGTGGCTTATACCGGGAGGCAGGGTGCGGAAGGGACGCAACCAACGAGCATAAACGTAAGCAAATTACAGGGCGAGGTGACTAAGCGCCGCTTCGGGGAAAACACAGATTGGAGTGAGCAGAATGGGAAATGTCAGGGTCCGCAGCCTTACACGGGGTGATCTGGCGGCCTCCTCAAGAGGTGACACCGAGGGAAGGCTAAAGGGAGAGGAATCAGCTGTGTGGCGTTGGAGCCAGAGGAAGAGCCAGTGCGACGGGGCGGGGAGCAAGGCGGCCCCGCGTGTGTAGCTGAGAACAGGGAGCAGAGGCGACCAGGCCTGACAGGTGACAGCACAGGGCCTCGGCAGGTCCCCCTCTTCTTCCTTTCCTGCTGTCCTTCTTCCTCTTCTCTTCCCAGGCCTTCTCTCCTCCACAACTAGAACTAGACTACTCCCTCAGCTCAGATAGGAAGGACCTGGGTTACTGGTCTGGGCAGCAGACCAGGCTCTGGGGCTGAGGCAGAGCCAGGAGCCAGGCTCTGCCAGCCTCTGCTAAGCTGTTCCCTGTGCCTGGCACGCCCTTCCCACCTGTCAACGTGTCAAGTGTCACCTCCTCCCGGAAGCCAGGCTTGGTGAGGCACCACTCCTGGAACTACCCTCCATCCAGACGCTATCACAGCACTGACCATTACCCTCCTGCAGCTTTCCCTCCGGGGGCATCTGTCCTTCCTCTGCGTGGGTGACAGGCAGGGGCCAGCTGCCAAGGGGCAGAAAGGCCAGCAGGAGAGCACTTGTCAATCACAGGGGACGGGGAAGACAGAACCTGAAGTCGATGGCCAGTGGTTAGTGGGCACGCGTGAGCCTACCAACCACTAACTACTGCCCCCGGTGCGGGAGGGTGAGTCCTGCCTTAGCCTCCGTGCACAGGATCCCCGCAGGGGCCCCGAGCTGGTGACTCAGGAACAAACAGAAGCCGTCCAACAAACATGGACAGCTAAAATGATGGAGAGACATACCCCGCCCCCAGGTGAGAACAAACCCTCATAAGACGAGGAAAAGGGGGAGCCAGCCCCTGCGGCTCTGCACACTGGCCGCCTCCTTAAATGCCCACGCGTTTGGTGTGTTGAGACAGGGTGAGAGTGTCAGCAGGACACTCTGGACAGGTGGTCTTTAGGAAGCAGGGCAGGGCAGCACTTGACAACACGGGTCCTCGGGCCGGCTCTGGCCGGAACATGTCATCTGAGCCTCAGTCTCCTCGTGTGCGAAAGGGGCTGAGAGTAATCCCCGTCTTACGGGGCCGCAATGAAAACTACATTGATGAAGTTGACAAAACCCACGTCCTCTCCCTGGAGCCGCAGCTGGACTGTATCTCCCAGCCTCTCCTGCAACTGGGGACAGTCACATAACTGAGTTCCAGCCAGTGGCATGTGAGGGCAGGTGAGGTGCCCCGCCCAGGCATGGGGACCAAGCCCAGGCCGCAAGGGAAGGCAGGGCCTCGACACAGGAGAAGCAACCCCTCGGCCAGAAACTCTTGCTGCCCTCATGTGTGAAGAATGAACTTCTGGAAACGTTAGCGTTTGTCTGTTACTGCAACCAGCCTTACCCTAACTAGCTCAGGGATCCACTTACCCATTTCCTCGTTTACCACTTCAATAAATACTCATGAGGGGCTCTGGGGATGCCCTCCTGGAGCTTAGGTGTCAACAAAGGCCATCCTCAGTAAGTGCTCAGGGCAGGGGACTGGGGCAGAAAGGCCTCCCTGAGATGGGGGTCTCAAAGAGAGGGCAGAGAAGGGGAGAGGCCGCAGGGGTGGAGGTCCTTCGGCCTGAGGGAACACGGTCCACTCCTGGAACCCAGAGGTGGAAAGATGCAGCCGAAGTGGCCCGACTTCATCACCTCCCCGTTCTGAGCCTCCGTTTTCTCTTTGAAACGAAGGCGACACTAATAACACTGCCTCTCGGGGCATCTCTGGATCGCAGGGGAGAGAACGCCACTTGTGACGCTCCTGGATGCCCTTTCATCCCGACATCACCCAGAGTGGGAGCCAAGGCCTCTGCCGGCCGCCTGTGCGGTGCAGGTGGGGGACGTCGGTTCAGGAGGTGAGCAGGGCTGGGCAGGGAGGGCTGGCGGCTGCTCTTCAGGCTCGTGCACGCAGGCTGCACATCAAGGATTGTCTCCAGCCGGGAGAGCTATTAGGCAGCAGCGGAAGTGCTGCTGGCTCTCTGGGGAGGCGGCTGGGCGGGGGGGGGGGGGGGGGGGGGGGGGGGGGGGCTGAGCGGGAACTCTCTGCTGACAGGCAGATGCTGTCTGCTATTCAGTCTCCTCTGGACAGGGAAACGGGCAGCGGAGGATCTGGGGGCAGATCTGGGAGGTCCCTGGGGGCTGATGCGTTGAGCACTTCGCTGATGCCCCATGCCAGCCTGGCTGCTGTCTCCTGAGATAAGGAGCAGAAAAAGACACAGCAGATCTGGGAGGCGTGCCGGGCACCGGGCAAGCAGGAGGTTGCTGGCCAGGGGAGGTCCGACCAGGAGCTGGAGCCCCCAGTGACTTGCAGTGGGACCACGTCACTCCCGCCCTCATATACCTGCCTCGGCTCCCCAGCTGTCTGCTGAGAGCATCAAGGCTCCTCCAGACCCCAGCACACCTCTGCACCACAGCTGCTCCCACTGCCGTGCTTCTGCGTCCACTGTTTCTTCCGCCAGGCGTGCCAGACTCACCTCCCATCCCCTTACATCTTTTCTATCATCTTTTTAAGAACCCCTTGGAGTTCTAAACCTGGCTGAGTGAGGTGGCCAAGCAACTTCCCCTCCAAGCCGTAGCTTACTCATTGAGAACATGTGGAAGCTATTTCTTACCTCACAGGATTGTTGGTGCAAATTAAACACGACAGCGTCTGTGAAAAGCACCTGATGGCAAACAGCACGAAGTAGTTATTTAAAAAGTAGCCCCCCCACCTCAAAAAACACCAACCAACTTCTTGCAGCAGCACCTCCTCCGGGAAGCCTTCCCTGACCACACCCCCTGGTCTGGCTTAAGTGCCTTCTTGTTGGCCCCTCCCTCCCTGGGCAACCCCTGGCATGGCACCACACGGGGCAGCAATGACTGTGACTTTCCTGGTGGGTGCCAGGCCCCAGTCAGTGTCAGACAAAGAAGTTGCAAGAAGGGGTGAATGGCACAGGCCCAACCTCAGCCTCCTCCTCTGTCTGGCCCCTGGTAGGTGAGAGGACAGGCATCTCAGATGCCCCTGGACCCCAGGATTCTCAGCCTCCGTGCTCGGGACCAGCTTGCCAGGCTGCTGTCCATCTCCGCTCGGAGCAGTCCTGACCTCGGCCCAGGCCCCCACTCTCCTCCCCAGGCAGCCGCTGACGGCAGCTCCCAGAGATGGGGATGGGCCCACTCCGCTCCCTCATCCTCTGCCATGCTGCCGGTCAGCCGGTGGCCAAGTGGCCAGCCTGAGCTCGGGGCTGGCTGGAGAAGGGGTGATGAGACACCCCAGGTGGCCCCAAGGAGCTGAGGGAAGCGACGGGTGGGGTCCCCGAGCTGTCTCCACTTCTTCCAGGAAGCTCAGGGGCACTATGCATTTATCCCAGACGAGGCCACGCTGACACAAATCCAGCAGCGCCCTGCTCTGGGCCAGGAGCTGTCAGCTCACAGCCCCGCTGGCTATCTCCCCCCACCCAAAGCTCGGGGAGGCAGTTATGGATGTCTTTGATTAATAAGACATGGGGGCAATGAATTAATCATTATGTAATAAATGCAGCTTGTTTGGCAGCCGTATCTTTCAAAAACACGGCTCCTGTGTGTGAGAAACAGCGGAGGGGGGCCCCTCAGTAAACACACATGGCACTCCAGGGGAGGCTACCATGTGTGCCCCAGGAGCCCCTGTACCTGGGGGTCGGCAGTGACAGCCTCGGGCATCTTCTGGCGGGGGGGGGGGGGGGGGGGGGGCGTGACGCGGGAGCACCTGGCCAGGAGTCCCTGGAGAGAGAACAGGCGGTAGGGGGGCGGGGGGAGTAGGGCAGAGAACAGGGGCTCTGGGCTCAGCCCAGGTCCCTACCTCCCTGCCCAGTGCAGGGCGGGGCTCCCGGTCCTGGGGCTGCTGCCCGCCCTGCTCTGAAAGGAGAAGCAGGAACACATGTTTCCTTGGATCAGAAAATAACGTCGGCTCCCAGATGGGCCATGGGCCGCGTCCGCTCCCTCTCCCGCTTTGTGCCAAGGTCTGTCTTTCTGGGGAGCAGCAGAGGGTGGCGGGCGGGGGCAGGGGCACCAGCGGGGCACCTGGCGCTCGGTCATCGCCTACTGCTGTCTGCCGCGAGATGTGACAGGTGCTGGCAGGGGGCATCCCGCCCAGGATGGGGGCCGGGCAGTGGGGCCTGGGATGGAGGCCAGACCTCCACGCCCCCCCCCCGCCCCCGGCCACCCGCCTGCCGGCCCACAGCTGTACTGGAGGTCGGCTCCCACCCACAGGGGACCGGAGCTTGGCCCGCTCGGGCCGTCGTGGCTCCTGTCGCTCAGAACAGAGCAGGGCCCGAGGCCGCCCGCCTGTCCTCCCAGGGGCTGCTCGCAGAGGGCCTGACCCGGCAGAACCGCGGGGACCCAGGGGCCACGGGTCCCAAACTGGATCCAGGTCCAGGTGCCCTCCGTGCTTCCTCCCCTCTGCACTTCTGAAGTCTGTACGGCCCGAGGGGACCCGTGGGCCCTTCCTGAGCCCCACAATGCCCCGACCTGTCTCCCAGCAGGCCCTTCCCCGTGACGCCTCCCCAGCACCTACAGGCGGCGCCCTTCCGGCCCCAGTCAGTCTCCCCAGCAGGATGAGGGTTCCCTGCACAGTAGGTGCTCAATGAAGGGGTGTGTGCAACGGCCCCAGGGTCTCCCCCAGCCAAGCTGGTTCAGTGAGAAGGAGGGGCGGGTGCGGGCAGCACGTGGGACCCCACAGTGGGCGTGTCCAAATGCCACCCTCTGCGCGGTCACTCACGTGGGCGAGCCATCTCTTAGGCCCCGTGTGCCCAGAACTGTGCAGGGGACACGGGTAACTGGTCCCACCGCCCGTTCCCATTCGTATGTCCCCTCCCCGCCCCAAGCCCGCTGGCTGCCCTGCTGCCCAGCCAGGGCACTCCTGAGCGGACGGGGCCCTGGCTGGCATCAGCGGCACCTGAGGGCCACCCCGGGAACTGTGGTTCAGGCAGGCCAAGGTCAGGGACGGTGTGCTGACCAGACGCCCGACCAGACGAGCCCCAGGCTGCTCCCAAGCGTGCCAGCCGACGAGCAGCAGCCTGGCGCCCCGAGCGGCATGCGGGGCGGCCCCAGAGAGAATGCCGAGTGTGAGATGTGCCGCCCACCTACCCTAGCACTGCTGGTACCATAACCCAGGCCGGTGGTGCCTGGGCGCCGACGGTGATGAACTGCAAGGGGTGGGGGGCAGCTGCGCCCCTGGACGCCGCTCAGGGGCCTCCCCGTCGGCCGGGGGCCCGGCACACAGAAGAGACACGAGAAATGTCTCGGGCATGGAAGTGAGTACAGATTCCTTCCAAATCGCAAAGGCTACCGTTTATCGAGCGTTCTGCCTATATGACCTTGTTTAAAACCCAGACTGGGAGAATTCCCTGGCAGTCCCATGGTTAGGACTCTGCACTTTCATTGCTGAGAACCCGGGTTCAATCCCTGCTTGGGGAACTAAGATCCCACAAGCTGAGCAGCGAGGCCAATAATAATAATAATAAATAATAAAACTGGGACTGGAATGAAGGAATTTGTAACAGCAGAAAAGCCGTTCACGTGGTAGGCAGGGGACACTGCAGGGGCACGCGGGGCTGCAGAGCACTGCGTGCGGAAGGGTCCCATGGAGTATAACCCCAGAGGCATGAGAAACGCACAGAATTCCCGGCGACGGGATGCGACCCGGGGTCAGCGGGTGGGGGGTGGCAGCGGCTTGGGCCTGGAGCTCTGGGAACATGAACTTATGAGTTCACACGCTTCTGTTTTGTCTTTTTTTTTTTTTCAAACAATGAATGCACGTTATTATTTTTTTAAAGGATATGACTTTTGGCAAAGTTGCCAGTGAATCGGTGCCCGGGGTGGGGGGTTGTGGGCCTGGCAGGCCCTCCGGGGTAGGCGACTTCAGACTGGGGAACACGTGTGCGCACAGGCATTAATTCAGGAGGCAAAGACCTGCCCCTCCGAGCTGCCTGCCAGCTACCCCAGGCCTTGGCAGTAAGCAGCCATTCATTCATTCATTCACTGATTCATTCACAGATATTTATCACGTGTCTGCCATGAGTCTCCGGGCCTCTGTGGTAGGCCTGGCGCTGTGGCCTGGGGCCGGGCTGGGGTGCACAGGCCCCTGCCTGCCTCCTGCCGTGTGCCCCCTGCATCCCCGCCCCTTGGCCCCTGTACGGCGTCACCTGCGGCCACGGGAGCCCAGCCCCCACCCCCCCCACCCCCAAGCCGGCAGGCGCCCAAGATGGAACTTCGGTCTCTGGGAGAGACACGGGCATGAGCTGGTTACTGCCTTTTCAGCAAACATAATTCCTTTTTATTAGAAAATTAAAGGCTGGGGCCAGCTTGCCAAAAGCCAGAAGAGCTGAAACGTGCTTTCCTAAGATATGCAGCATCTAATGAAACAGATTTGCTTGTCTGCCTCCTTTCCCACCATCACCTCCCCTGGGCCCACCCTCCCTCCAGTCCCACCCCTTCCACGGCTTGGCCTGGGCCCCGCAGGTCCAGCACCTGGGCACGGGGGGGGGGGCTCGCCTCTGGCCCCTGGCACAGGGCAGGAGCCCCACTCCCCAGGTGCCAGCCTTTTGAGAATTATCTCAGGGATTCTCTTGCTTTCCTGAGATGCAAAGGCGCCCGTGGCCTCCGCTAAGCTGAGGGTGTCTGGAGGGAAAGGCAGGAACAATAAAGGACTGGGCTCCTGAGAAAGGAGCTCGTCCATCTGGAGACCCAGGAGTGGCAGCTCCAGACAGCAGGAGGAAGCCAGGGCAGAGGCGAGGAGAGGAGAGGACTGTCCCTCGCGGCCACACAAAAAGCCACCCAGGGAGTTCTCTCTTACTGAAAAGTCCTTGATTCTTCCCTTTCTGCCGCAGAACTCTCATTAATGGGGCAACGGAGGGGCCCGGGGGATGGTCCTCCCGCACAGGAAGGTGGCCGCGCCGCCCCACGAGTCTTTAGAGCTGGGAACTAGGGAACTCCAGGATCGGGTTTTTCTTCCACTAATCTCCCTTCCTCTTTCCTTTCCTTTTTTCTCTGCCGGTCAGAGGTTACCTCCCTGGTTTACAGGGAACCTCAGAGCTGGGTGGAGAAAGCTGGGAGTGACGTGTGTGTGAGCGCGTGTGCGTGCGCATGTGAGAGCTCGCGCACGCGCGTGTGCGCCTGTGTGTGTGTGTGTGTGTGAGCGTGCGTGTGTGCGCAGGCGTGTGCGCTGAATGCAAAAATGGTGACCACACTCTTGGGGTGCCAACGGGGGTGGGAGTAGGGGGCGGGGTGTCTGTCTCAGGTACGTCTGCCCCCGGCCCCCTCCCCACACGTCCCCACCCCTCCCCACTCTGCTGCTCCCTGTTCAAGGGCAAATCCATCCCCTCACTCCCTCCTGGAGTAACAAAAGGCAGATGGAGTCCCCTTCCACCTGCTCTGACTGAAGCCTCTGCTGTGGCATGTCTAGCAAAACCGCTTTGTTCTGGGGAACACCAAGACGGAGGTCTGTCCCAGGGCCCGCCAGGGTGGGGGTCAGAAAGGAACACGAAAAGCAGCAGCAGCGTCCCACAGGTCCGCGCCGCCTGGACCTCTTGCCTGAGACGCGTGGTCCAGGGAAGCACCACCAAAAGGGCTCTGGTCAGCAGAGTCCGGTCGGATCCCAGCGTAGTGACCACATTTGCCCCGTGGCCTGGGGCAAATTCTTTCGCTCTCCGCGCCTGGCTTGCTGGCCTTTCATGACAACCATAGGAAGCCCCTGGCACAGTGTCAGGTCTCTCCCCGGACCTGGCCAGCTCTTGGGCTGATGGGAGGAGTCACTTTCCCATGGGGGGGGGAGGGAGTGTGGAAAGAAACAGGAGTGACAGTGACACCAGTTCCCCTGGGGAGGGGTGGCTGTGCGGGGTCCAGAGCCTCTGGGAGGTTTCAGAGGAAGAGGGCATGTCCCTGACCCTGGTACCCAGGGTTTCTCTGGGTGGAGGAGGCGCTGGGATCCCTGGCCAGGGTCCTCCCAAAAGGAGGCCATGGCAGCAGCTAGGGGCAGGCAGGGGCCCTGGCCCAGGTGCCAAAGATCTGCATTCCGTGTGTGCACCACTCCCCGCAACGTCGAGGTCCCAAGGCTCCAGGAGGGCACCAAGCCTGAGGCTACAGCATGGGGCCTGGCCCGCGTAGATGAGCAACCCCCATGTGCTCTGGAGCACTGATGCCTGGACCCCGGGCCACGTGCTTAGAAGGGGATTCAGCCTGGCCTCTGAGTCCCTGCGGGGGGGGCGGGGGGGGGGAGGCTGCAGCATCAGGAGGCTCCCTTCCCCCTTGGCGGTGAGGTGAGTCAGCCCGCCAGCTCGGGGGAGGCGCTGCTGCTGGGCCCAAGGTGAGGAGGTCAGCCCAGCAGCAGACCGGCTGGCTGGGCTGGCGCCTGGGACCCAGCCCACAGGCAGCCTCTGGGGCTCCAGGCCCCCGACCCGAGGGAGGATGGGGCCCAGCTCAGGGCAGGTGGTGGCTTAAGCCTCAAAATCCCCAAGCAAGGGGAGGCCAGTGGGGGGCGGCTGGAGGTCAGGGGAGGGGGCAGGCGCAGGACGGTCTGCGGCTGAGAGAGGGCAGCGCGCCCGCCCAGCTCTGCAGGTGGAGGGGCCCCAGGCCCGGCCCCCTGCTGCCTGGTTCTGTCTGCACCCGCATCCCCGCCCCGAAAACACCCCCGTCTTTGCTTCCCCGGCGCCCAGGGCTGGCCTGTCCTTTCCCGTCCATCTCTGGCCCCTCACCCTTGGAGGGCAGCCATAGCTCACCCAACCGCCTCCAGAGGTGGGCTGTGCGCTCCTAGAGCCAGGGCTCCAGGGAGCCTTGCCGCGCACAGTTCTCATCGTAATGGTTTTCCAGGGTACGTAGAGGACACAGCGCCCTCCGCCCTCGCCCCGGACGGCCCCACCGTCCCTTGTCGTAGCCTGCGCCCCGGGTGCAGGGCCCCCACACAGGCGTTTCTGGGTGCCAGGAAAACACCCCTAGCACCAACCTGGCGCGCCAACAGCCCCACCTGAGAACACCCACAAACCCCACTTCCCAGATGGGGAAGACTGAGACCCCCAGGGGCCCCCTGCATCCCCGAACCTCAGAGCCGCTCCCCGCCCCCAGCCTGAGGAGGCCTGCTGGAGCCCACCCTTCTCCCCATTTCCTGCTGCCCCTGGGGTCCTCTGTCCCCTCCAGCAGACAGGCCCCCCCCCCCCGGCCCCATGGGGCGGCAGGGACCACCCAGGCAGAGAGAGCGGGAGAGTGAGCGAATGTGTGTGTGTGTGTGTGCGGTGACCCAGCCCACCGGACGCTCCGCCCAGCTGACCGCAGCTGGGAAAACAGGCTCCCAGCCCCCGCTGCCCGCCCCGCCCCCCTGCCCAGCCCCAGCCCAGCCCACCCGGCCAGCGACTCACCGGGCCCTGAACCAGGAACCGGGCCCACGGCCATGGTCGCCTCGGCCTGAGCCAGAGCCCCTGGCCGCCCCCCTGGTACCCTGGCTGAGAAGCCCCCAACACAGGCTGCCCCGGATCCACACCTGCTTCAGGCCAGCCCCCCTCCAGCTCTCGACCTTTCCCCAAACCGTGAGGGGTGAAGGGTCCGTCCCTTAACTGCAGTGTCCCCACAACTGCCCGAGACCCCCATCTCCCTGAACCGCAGCCCTCCACCCCATGCCCGCCGCCAGCATGCGGGGCGTGGGGCGCCCCCTTAGCTCCCTCCTTCCGGGGTGGGGGGGCTCCCTGCCCTCTCCCACCCCACCAGGTGCGGGGTCTCTGCCGGCCCAGTGCTCCCGAGGCAGGATCACTGAGGCTGAAATTTCAATTAAGGACGAGAAATAATTACTCTGGGGCTCCAGGCCAGCTCAAATGGTGACAGTCCTCGAAATCTGCTTCCCTGGAGTGGCGGGGAGGTGGCCCGGGACCCCGAGGTCAGCCTGGGTCCGAGCAGGCACCTGGCCTTCCCCCACTTTTGGCCTTGAACCCCGCAACCCTTCTGCTGAACCGAAACCAACCTCAGGGCTGCTCAAAAGTAGGGGGTGCTGGGGAGCTCGAGAGGGTGGGAGCTCCTGTCAGGGGGGCAGGGGAGTGAGCCTCCGATGGCTCCGGGGAGCTGCATCAAGGGAAATTAACCATTCAGCCTCTGCCTGTTCCTGCAGTGAGCCCCGAGGCGGCCAGGGTCCCACAGGCAGGGGCTGGGGACCCCAGGAGCAGGACCAGGACCAGGAGGCTCCGGCCTCCCTCGGGGAGGGGTGGGCCTAGGCAGGAACCACCCCTCCAGGCCTTGGGCCCACCCCACAAAGCAAGGGTCGCAGGTGGGGTTGTTCCTGGGCCCCCAAGGCCATCCCCCATCTACGCCTCAAGAAGCAGTCACAGCCAGCCTTAACTACTAGCCACCCTCATCTCCAGAAAACTCCCTCTCCAGACACGTCCCCGCTCTGAGAATGACCCATTTCCTCTCCAGAAACCCTCTGTTTAATCCAGAATGTTCCATCTCCAGAAATGTTCCATCTGATTTCCAGAAATATCCTTTCTCATCTTCAAATATAGCCCATCTCCAGAAATGCCAGCACTCTCTAAAAAGGCTCCATCTTAGCTCCAAAAACGCTCCATTTCCAGAAATATCACACCCCGTCTCCAGAGATGTTTCATTTCAGCTTCCAAAATACCTCAGATCCAGAAGTGCCCTATTTTATGTCCAGAAATACTCCAGCATCATCTTCAAAAACATTCCACATTTCCAGAAGTACCGTAGTTTGTCTCTAGAAATAGTCCATTTCCAGAGATGTTTCGGCTCTAACAATGTTTGGAATCCAGAAAGGCCTCATCTTCACCCCAGAAAATGCCCTCTAGTTCCCAAAATGCCCCCATTTCAACTTCCATCTTCATGCCCCTCCTCCAGAAAAACTTTGCATCGTCTCTAGAAACGTCCTCATCCTCTCTCCAGAAACGCCATGTCTCATTTCTAAAAACACTCCATTGCTGGAAATATTCCCTCTGCATCTGGAAACGCTCACGGTGTGTCCACAAGGGTCTCCCCCTCTGGCCCAGATGCTGCAGAAACTCAGGAACCCACTTCCTTCAGGATCTCCCGGGGATCTCTCGGCCACCTGCAGGGCCTGCTCATATCCCAGGAGCAAGGATAAAGTAAGAGGTGGGCTGGCAGGTGTCGAGGTCCCTGGAAGCAAGGAGCACGGACCCTCCCGGGTCTGACCCGGGGGCAGGGGCAGTGAGGGGCCCGGGTGGGAAGGTCTGGCCCAGGAAGGGTGGGCGGGGCCTTGGCACCCCCCCACCACCACAAACGCGTCCACTGGCCCCGGTGCCCGCACTCACAGCCCCCCCTCCCACCCCTCAGAATCACACACGCGTGCAGCCCCACCCGGGCAAGCGCACAGAACACATGTCCCCACCCTCCTCCACGCTCCCCGCCTCTCTGGGCAGGTCTGGGGACCCCGAGGGGCAGAAGGCCGCTGCTGGGGCCCTCCAACCAGACAGGGCGGCCTCAGTAACTGCTATGTGTCATCGGGGGAAATTTACGGCCCGGGACTCTGGGCTCAGAAGGGAGATGAGGGTGTGCATTCCTGACCTGCTCGCATACCTACTAGGATGGGGCCCCAGAGCAGTCCCGCTGCTTCCGGGCCACGGGAAATGACAGCAAGTTCCTCTCTGGGTGGAACTGAAACTCCACGAAGTCACCTCTGCCCACATGGCCCGGCACTGCTGTCTGGAGTTGCGAAGCCTGTGTCCCACCGAGACTTCACAAGGAGATGCCCCCCTCCCTGTCCCCAGACAGCGTGGAGAGGTAAGGGGTCAGCTGTTCTGCAGGAAGGGGCCTGGAGACACCTGGGTGGAGGGCGGGTGTGCCGGCAGGTGCACGCGTGTGTCCTCACGTGCAGATACACAGGCAGGCATGCAGTACACCTCCAGGCCCTGGACCCGCAGCCGGGAAGGGAGGAGGTGGTCCCTCAGACCTCGGGGCGGCCGTTCTTAGAGCCTCCAGGTGGGCAGGAGGGGAAGGGGGCCCGATCCACGGTCTCCGCTCCTGGTGGCATCGGTTAGCTCTGGTCTGCTCCCACGGGAGGATAATTACCATTTATTAGGCCTCCCCATTTAGACTCAGCCTCAATTAGCTGGAACCTCCCGAGCCCCCTTTTCTGATCCTTTGGGGCCAAGGGCAGACACGACACACCTTCAAGGTGCCCTTCGATTTCCCTCGGCGTGGGCCCCTTTGTCTGCCACCACACTGGCCAGCTCCTGCCCAGAAAGGGGGCTTCCACATCTGTCCCCCTCAATCTCTCTCGTCCCAGAGAGTCATCCTCTCTCCATGGAGACCTCCCGCTCTGGGAATTCACGTCCCCACTCAAAGAACGGGAGAGAGAAAAGCCGAATCTGAATGGACCGTGGTCTGCGGGGCCAGGACGGAGAGCAGGGGGCGAGGCCTCGCGTGGGACGGCGGGTGGGGTGTCCCCCGGGCTCTCGGCTCCGGGGCCGCAGACTTTCTGGAGGCGTCTGCATTGGTATTCTCCGTCCCTCATAGCCCAAATTACACCGACTCTCCCGGGACCCTTTCATTGCACGTTGTCGCTTCAGCAAAAGGTTATGTGTGAGAACATCAAAATCCTTCCCACATATTAACCAAAAGAGCGTTTTTTTTAATGCACAGGGAAAACGCGGCCAATTTTACAGTATCTGAGATGAGAACGGGTGTTGGACTGGGTGGCACCCGGCAGTCCCTCACCTCTCTGCACCCTCTTCCCTCGATCAGAGAGGCCGGGACGGTGGATGTGAGGCTGGACCCAGCAGTCGCAGTCACGGTCACATGTGGAACCAGCAGAGCCCGGCTGGGGGCAGTGTCCAGGTGCCGCCCAGCAGGCGTGAGGGCAGGAGAGCTCGGCGATGCTCCCCAGGCACCCCGGGCCCCTTCCCACACCTCTTCTCTTTTCCACGCAGCCCCCTCCTTCCTTTTCTTTTATTTACTTTTGGCTGGAGAATTTCTTCAAGACCCAGTTTGAATCGGTTCCTCAGTTGTGACATTTTACAGATGAGCGTCAAAGACGTAATCTGCCCAAGATCAGCAAAGGCTGGGGTGCCGGGATGGGAACTCAGGCGTAAGCTGGGGGGTGGGGGGGAGACTAGACTGAGCAGGGACTGCAGAGGCCCAGGTGGTGGGCAGCCTGATCCCGGCTCTGCCTGCAGTGCTAGGACCTGCCAGTTGTAAGAGAAGCAAACAGTGGGAATTTTATGTGCAATCTGCTATTTCTTAAACCCTGTGTGGGCCACACAGCGCCCATCCGGAGGCATCATCAGTGGACAACCTGTGGCCTGAGGTCTCCCGCCCAGTCTCTGGCCCCTCCTGGGAGGGTGGTCTGCTCAGACAAGGGAGCCAAAGGCAGACACGACAGAAGTTTCTCCCCCGAGTGAAGTGGGGGAGTGGGGGAGGGCAGGACTGCAGAAAGTGTTTTAATTCTCTAGGAGATGGCTCGGGTGCTCTTCTGTCGGACGGAGGTGATGGCCGAAGCCCCCAGCGCGAGAGGCTCAGAGGGACCCGTAGGATGGGGCGGGGAAGGAGGAGGAAGTCCCAGAGGTCAGCTCCCTTCACCGGCAGGGTCTCTGCCCTATCGGCCATCCCCGCTGCTCAGGCTACAAGAAACCCCAAGATAACTGGAGCCCCGGGCAGGTGCGGAGACACCTGGGAGGGGCCGCCCCTGCCTCGTGTCACAGCAGGTGATGCCCTGCGTGGCCGGCCGCCTCCAGTCACCACAATGCGAGCCACGATGCCAGCTCCCCTTGCCCCCTCCCCAGACAGAGGGATGGTGTGGGAAGGCCTGCCTGCCTGGGACGCTGCCCGCCCTGGGTCACCCCAGCTGAGCGTCTTACTGTCCCCGAGGACCTTGACCCACAGGTGCCTGACTCCTCCAAACCTCAGTTTTTCCATCTGTAAAATGGGGACAACAGGAGACTTTCCTTCACAGGGGGTCTGAAGACAGGAAATAAGTGCTCGGGGGCCCAGCAGCAGGAGGTCTTGCAGAGAGGATGCTCTGAACAGTAGGACTCCAGGTACCAGTCCTCTGCCCCCTGCCATCCCCACCGCCCCCCCTCCTGCCCCATCCCTACCGCCCCTCCTCCTGCCCTCTCTGGGTGTCCTTCCTCTCCATGCTGAGCTTCCTTCTGGGAATTACAATCTGCTGGGCTTTAATTACTGGTCCCCGTGGCCCGCCGTCTCTCTCCCCAGCCAAGATGTCATAATCCCTCTGGCTGGGGGCTGGGCTCAGTTGCAGGCCCCGCAGGCCCCTGCCTCGCCCTCGAGTGGCGCCCCAGGTCTGAGTGCTGTCCAGTCCACGTGCCACCAATTACAATCAGAGGAGGCGGGCGTTCTCAGGGAGCAAACTCAGGCCCTGAAGGGTCACGCTGGCCCACCAGGTCCTCCCACTTCTCCCTCGTCAGCCCCAGTGCACCCACCTCCAAGCCGCAGCTCCAGCCATGCTCCCCGCCCAGAGCACCCTTCTTTTCCCACTGCCTTCACAGCAGTCATGGCCCAGACTCCATTCAGCCTCCACCCCTGCCTCTACCTCTCCTGCTCCCACCGTCTGACCTCCAGAGCCCTGCAGGTTCTCTCCCGCCTCCAGGCTTGCTGTAAGGTGTGCCCGTGCCCTTCTTCCTCTGGGAGGCCCACCCTGACTCCCCTGGGACAGGGCCAGGGTGCTGTCGGCAAACATCTGAAGGAAATGAGCCTGACCTATGACCCCGGTGCCCATCAGATGCCCGCCCCGCCCGGCTGTGCACACAGGGGGACGGGGCAGGCTGGCGCTCAGGTGGGTCCTGGCAGCCCCGGGTGTGCTCTCTGCTCCCACAGCCTCACCTCCAAGACGGCGAACAGGGCTGGGGACAGTGCAGACATGCATGAGGCTGGTAGACTTGAGGTTCAAGGCTGGACACAGAGGGTGGTTACAGTGACCCCTGAGGAACAGCCACTTAGCCAGGAGGCTGCAAACTGTGGCCTGGGGTCTCAATCTGGCCACAGGCGAGTTGCCGGATTAGGTGACAACGTACCCTAACCAGAAGATGTCACGTAAACACCTGAGTACCAGTTCCTAAGAAGGCGGGTAACGGCACCTGGGCCACATCCCCAAATGCCACCCAGCAGAGCTGAGCTGCTGCCCCCCACGAGGACCACGCGGCCCCCCTACCCTCGGTAGATATGCCTGCTGGCCCTGCGCTGTGCAGACACGAGCTCATCCCGGGTCACTCCTGGGCCACACGCCTTTGTGTAAGCAGGATTCTGTGGGAGGAGAGAGGAGGCCTCTCCGGCCCTGGGAAAGGCAAGAAGGCCGATACCGCGTGGGTCAAGGTGCTCCTGGAAGGTGGCACCCTGCAGGCCCGGGCGGGCAGGGTCTCTGCCTGCTTCAGTGCGAAGGGCTTTTCGTGGGAGAAGCCAACATCTGCCTGTCTCTCTCCTAGCGCTGCCCTTGGGAATGGACAGAGGACCTTTCTGGTCCCATCGACACCTCTAGTTCCTCATGACACCATTTCTAGCCCCAGAACCCTCCCCTGGGTCAAGTTCCCCCTAGGAATGTGGGATCTGGTCCAGCAGGTACATCCCCTCCCTTTTTCCAGACACTCTACCTTTGATAATGTAGTTTCAGGTGGGCCCAGTGAACTCCTTAGTCCCCTGGAGGCTCCTACCGAGACGACAGCCACCTCAACCCCAGAATGTCCCCCGGAAGCACCGAAGGAGTAACAGCGCATCTCCCTCCCAGAAGCCAGCAAACCCAGGGCCCCTGCCGTGGCAACGCACAGGTGCCCTGGTTGGACAGACGCGCAGGCAAACGCTTAACGAGCCTCTGTGCGTCCGGATGCAACCGGGCCCTTGAACAAACTTGACCTGGTTTTCCTTACCTTCCTGACAGTCCGGTCAGGAAAAAGCTGTGCTTCCCACAGCACAAAGGGGCAACTGAGGCTGGAGGAAGCATGAAAGGCCCATGCTCGTGGCCGGTGCCGAGTGCGTGCAGTGCAAGGGGCAGGGCAGTGGGCCACCTTCTGGACAGTCGGGTCCCCACAAATGGGAGGTGACCCGGTTCGCCCGAGCGCCTCCCAGTTACAGACCGCGACAACACCTGATTCTGGGATGCAGGCTGAGGGTCTCCTGGCTTCTTGTTATTACGGCTACTTGTTCCATGACTGCAGGGCTTACAGGGCTGACTGGGGGCCAGACAACCAGGCCAGGCAGAGTGTGACCTGGCCCAGACTTCTCCAGAAAGGTCTTGGTGGCAATGGACCCAGGAGTGTGGTTCCTCGGTGGCCAGCGGTTCCTGGCCAGGCCCTGCCCAGGCTGATGAACACAACACGATTGAGACCGGAGCTGCTCCGGGCTGGCGAGCCATCTGCTCCCCACGTGAGCGGGCACCCTAGCCCTACACCCCATGCAGCTCGGACCTCAGAGCCGAACAAGCTCAGAAGTGCTGTGAGCATGACAAGGCTTGCCCTTGTGCACCCCAGCTTCCCAGGGGTCCTGCAGAGGGAGGACCCCTCATCGTGGGAGTCTGGGCCTCGGGATCAGAGGACGGGGTCCCCAACCTCTGACTCCGTGACCTCAAGCATGCCAATTCTCTATAAAACTGGAACCACAAACGCTGACTCGCAGGATGTGTGCAAACAGGCCCAGTGCCCTGCATATGAGTGGGCATCTATGGGGCCTGGTGGCTGCCACCCCGACACCCAGGCACACACCCAAGCACAAAGACACAGCACAGAAATGCCCAAATGCCCACACTCGAGGGAGGGTGGCTCTCAACGTCGACCTCCTGGATGGAGCTGTTTGTACCTCAGAGAACATACCTGGGAGTGGGGCACCTTCAAAACTCAAAGGAGAAGCTCAAATCTACCGTGGACATGTACCCCCAACACCTGCCCCCACCTCCAGGTCCGCTCCACTCTGGGGGCCGGGTCTCGAGTTGGCCCTGCCCTGCAGTGGAACCCCGCCCCATCCTACATCTCTGGCCGCAGCCCCATCCTCTCTCCGGCTGGGGGATGTGAGCAGAAATGGCTCAATCAGGATATAATCGTTTTTAATTAACGTGCAGATCATTTCACAGGCTGATCTCCTTGGAGACCAGAGGGAAGACGGTCTTTTAAGATTTTCTTTTGCCTCCCCCCACCTCCCCCTCCCAGTCGAAGGCCGCCCCCCTTCACCCCCCAGCCGCAACCTTGAAAGCAGCACAAAAGCCTGGTGCCTAGATCCCTCTTGGGGCCATTAGGAGGAAAGTGTGTGCTCGCACACAGATAAACACGCACGTGCCCAAGCTCCAGGGCGCGCTCTCCCCCTGGAAATGCGCGAATGGGATCAGAGACCCACAGACACGGCACACGTGGGGACACACAGATTCACACACACACACAGGTATGCACGCACGCACACGTGCCCAAGAATGTACAAACGGCCCGAGGCACGCAGACATGGGCACGCACACCCAGGCTGGCAGGCACGCCGACCCCCAAGAACACACAAACAGGATCAGACACACAGACATATGCACATGCAAGCACACGAGAAGGCGTCCAAGCCCAGAGACACCACAGAAAGGCCCAAATACCCACAATCGTGGGAGGGCTGCGCACAGCGGGGATAGAAGGCCCCTGTCCTGCAGTGGGGAGTCCGAGCCACAATCGCCTCGCCCCCGCATGCACCCCGGCCCTGACCTCGGACCTGAGGGGGCCCCACAGGGACCCACGAACAGAGAAGCCACCGCCCAGGTCTTGCCTCCCTGCCACCCACCTGGTCTGGGTCCTCCTGATCTCCAGAGCCCCCTGAACAGCTGTCCCACTCTGCCCTGAGCGAGCCCACCCCAAGGTCCAGCCTTTCCGGGCCATGCAGGTCTGGCCAGTCCCCGCCCGCACTGGGAGCCTTGCCCCCAGCCACTCCTTCGGGTGCCCAATGAGGCTGGGGGCCGGGGGCTTCCTCTCTCCTTTTTTCACTTTAAACAGGTCCTTTCCTTCCCCATTTTCTGCCTCTACCCCCCTTCTAATCCCTTTTTCTCCGTGTGCCTTTGCTCCCAGCCTTCCCTCCCTGTCTCCTCCTTCTTCACCTCCCTCTTTCCCCTTCCTCCCCAGGGGCCTCCTGGGGTCAAGCTGAGCCAGAGGGAGTGGGTGAGATGTCGCTGGTCCTTCCCCACTGCCCCGCAGTGGCCGTCTGTGCCAATACCCACTCCCAGCCACTGAAAAGACCCAGAGCTAGGTCTCCAGATAGGAGGAAGGGGGGGGAAGGGGCATGACCCCTGGGGTCCCCTGACATCTGCAGTCCCACCGTCTCTCTGCACTTGCTTTGGGTCCTCGGCTTTTCCTCCTGGAAAATGGGATGGCAAGGAGGGAGGGGGAGCCGTGTGGAGGGGCCACAGGGAATCCACGGCGGGCCAGTGGCAGGCCGGTACCTTGGGTGGCCCCAGGTGCCATGGACATCGTGGCCACAGCCAGTGTGCATGACACACACGGGCCGAGCAGCCTGTCTGGTGCTCCAGCTGCCAACGTGATAGGCCAGCCAGGTGCCTCTCCTCTCTTGTGGTCTCAGTGCCCCCATCTGTGAAATGGCCAAGGTCAGCCTAGAAGACCCCTAGGGACTCTTCCCAGATGCGGAAACCAAAAGGCAGGTCAGTAGCCCATTCGTGGCCGCTACGAGGCCCAGCGGCTGCTGTGTGACCTTGGAATTCACTTCCCCTCTCTGGGCTCACGCTTCCTCCTGTGTCAAAGGAAGGAGGTCAGACAGGCGATTGACTGCCAAGGCTCTTTCGGCTCTGAGAGAAGGTTCTAGATAGTGGGGAGGAAGGAGAAGAGTGTTCCACTTATCAGGGAAAAAACGAGGAGCCCGTTTCTCCCGCTGCAGGTGGGAGCAGTGTCATTTTGAGGAAATCATTTTAAACGTCAAAAAAAGCTCTCCACACAAATAAATCCACTACCTCATTCATCGGGGCATCCAGAACGTGGAACAAAAGGGGAATATTAAGTGAACGGTGGCACATCCATCCAATTGGAAAAGCCTGAAGACGTTAGCTGCGCTGTTTATGAAGAGCTGGTTACAAAACAGGAAAAGGCTCCCGTTAGCGCCAACGAAGTGCAGGATATACGTCTGAACATAAAGAATGCCGACAAGTCTCTAAAAAACAAACCAACCGCCGAGTCAAGAAGACCGTGGAAAAAGACCACAAAATACTAAAATTGTCACAGCCCACCAAGGCTGTCTGTAACCTTTTTTATTTTTCTCTATTTTTCACATTTTTCTATTAGCCGTATTTTAAAATATATACATTGAAGATACCGTTTAAAAAAAGAACAAGGACTGAACGCCTCCAATTGAGAAACTTTCCCCTACCGTTCATTTATTCATTCATTCATGACTGATGCATTCACCCCTGTGTCCATCGGCCAAAGCCCACGGCTCATCATGGCCAGGATGGGCTCTCACTTACAGGAAAGGGAAACCAGTGGGGGAGGGAAGACGCGCCCCCCTACCCCAGGATCTACCCCAGGGGCCTGTGCTGTATCTGGCCCTCGGGTGAGCAGAAATCGATCCTGCCAGGTCCTGCCTTCCTGCAGCCTCGGCAGGCCTGCCCTCAGCTGCCAGGGCCTCACAGTCTAGCCTACGGGTCAGAAACCCACGCTTAACGCCGGGGAATGGGGACCGGGGGAACGCGTCCACCCCACGTCCACGGCAACAGCCCCAAGGCAGCAGGCATAACCCCTTTTCCCTTGAGGCCACACAGCTGCTACCTGGCTGCGGGCACCTTGTCCGGGCTCAGATTCCCACCTCCCCAGGGTCCCTGAGTAAAGCACCACCCCACCAGGCGGGAGCACAGCACGTCAAAGGTCCACACTGCGGCCTGCCAGGTTGGGGCTGACAGGTTTCCCGGGAGGGTTAACTCCTCCCACACCTGGACGGAGCCACAGAACAGCTGCCCCCCTCCCGCAGGAACGCCTTCTTAAGTAGAAGGATTTCCTTCCCCTGACCGGGTTTGCTGGGCCCAACCCTCGGGAGAAAAAGGGGAGAGCCCCCCTTAGCGCCCTGCGCCGCTGCCTGGAACCCAACGAAGGCAGATTTCCACGGACTCTCCTTCACCCCCTCTCCCATTCCAACTAGCCCCGACCCCTTTCACCCCTCCCCTCCGCCCCCAAGGAGCAAAGGAATCCGAGCGCTTAGCTGACCCTGCGGCCGCCACTTTGAGTCGAGCCCCCCTTCAGGACTGCGGTCCCCAGAAATTCTCCGGGCCAGCGCTCCCTTCGCAAGGCCCAGGCGGGAAAGGAGAAGTTCCCACCCCTCTTCTCCCCTCCCCCAGCCCCTAGGGGAGGGGCGAGGGTCCGGATCTCCGGTCAAGGAGCAGCGTCTGCTGTGGATCGCAGGAGACACACACACACACACACACACACACACACACCCTCGGGATCACCTCTGAAGCCCGCATTGTACAGGAGGGGAGGAGGCTGGTGGTGGGGGGCCTCGACGTGCCTGGAGTCACCAGCCAATCACCAAGCCCGAGAGAGGCTGGAACCCACGACCCGGGCCCCGAACCCAAGCCTCGGGCCTCCACTGCGCACCCCACCCCGCCCGACCCATCCGACGTCAACATCTCTAACCCAAACAAGCCCCTCCCCCTAAGGAGTCCCCCTCCCCCTTTCCCTGGCCAGGGTCAGCAGCCCCCGGAGAGACCGAGCTTCGGCCCCCCCCACCTCCCCCCGCAACCGCACAGGCGCGAGGTTTCATTGTCAACCTGGCCACTGGGGCGCGCGCGAGGCGGCGGTGCAGGGCAGGGGAGCTATCGCGGCCAGTGGGGAGGGGTCTCCAGGGGAAGTGTTTAGAGCAGCTCCTCTCGCTCTGTCCAGATCCGGAAGCCGCCGGGGGAGAAGGAAGGCGGGGGCGGGGAGTGCGCGACCTCCGCGCTCGCGGGCTGCAAGGAGGGGCCGCGGCGGCCGGAGGAAGCGCCCGAGGCGTCGGGGGCGCCGAGTCCCCCGGGAGGCTGCGCTCTCGGGAAGTTTCCCACCAGTGGCCCGGAGCAGGACTGGGAGCGCAGACACCCCTCCCCGCCTGACCAGCTCCCGGGCGCAGATTGCGAACTTGAGCAAACTCCTTCCTTCCCCGCGTCCCTCCCCTCCCGTCCGCGGCCACCAGCCCCGCCATCTCAGACCCCAGCCTTAGGCCAGTGGCGCTGTCGCCAAGACCCCTCACCTATGTATGGTGGAGAAAAGGGGAGGGAGGAATCCCCAGCACAACCAAACTGCGGCCAAAAAAAAGAAAAAAGAAATTCCTTCTGAGCCCGATTTCCTCAACCGGTGTGGAAAACCCCAAACAGGCAGATCTACAACTCTAGCCAAGATCGCGGCGCGGCGGGAGGGGTGCCGGGGGCGGGAGGCGACCCCCGCCGGCAGCCCCGAGAGCCCTCGCGCCCGGATCGGCCCCCCGAAGACACAAAGCTCCGCCGCCAACAATACCTGCGGGTTCCTCCTGGGTCTCCCGGGCGCCAGCGCTGCGCGTCTCGCCGCCTCCCTTCCCCGCGCCGCCTCTCCTCCTCCTCAGCTCGCGCGCGCTCTCCCTTCGTCTCTTCCAGAACGCGGCGGCCGGATGAGATCCTTGGGAGAAAAAAATGTGAGCGCTCGCACGGTTCCTTTCTCTCCGCCCGCCGCTCGCGGCGGCCCGGGGCTCGCTCCTTTCTCCCTCGCGCTCCCGCGCGCGCCGCGCCTCTAGCGCCCCGCGTTTCCTTCTCAGCAGACCCTGCGAGCGCCCTCAGTAGCCATTATTCACGGGCCACCGGGGGCAGGAGGTAGAGACAGCCCAGTGGCCGCATCCACTCGGCGAGCGCGATGCGGGCACGGGGCGCGCGCGGGGAGGGGCGCGCGATGAGGGGGCTTGGCTGCGCGCAGCCCGCGCCCCAGACGCGGGGGAGGGGAGGAGGCGGAGGGGGCAGGGAAGGAGGAGGCGGGGGAGGAGCGGGAGCTGGTGAAGCGAGCGGGAGGAGGGGGCGCCGGGGAGACGCTCCCGCGGCTCTCACCGCAGGGGCTCGGGGTCAACGGCTAGGAGGCTCCGAGGCGATTAGAGACCGGGCGGGGGGTGGGGGTGGGGGTAAGTGTCTTCGTGCGCGCGCGCGCGCGCGCGCACGAAGACATGGAAGGGGAGGGAGAGAGGGAGGGAACGCTTTAATATTTTCCCAGTGACTTACGAGCCCGTGGATGAGCTCCTAGCTGCGCGCTTGGGCCCGTGTGTGTATCAGTGTGGCTGTGTGTTTCCGGTCTGTCTTCCGTGTGAATATCACGGGGCTTGGGGGCCTGCGGCGAGCTTGCGAATGTGCTTCTGGGTCTCGGGGGCACGGAGTGATGCGGTGCCTGCGTGGGGTTGTTTGTGTGCGATTGTTTATCGACGGTTGCGGGACTGCGCCTGTGTGGGCCGTGTCTGCGTGAGGTTGTGTGTTTATGGGCTTGTGTCTGCGTGGGCTCGAGTGTGTCTCAGGGGTGTCGTGTCTCCGTGGGGGCTTGTTTGCGTGGGGCTGCGGTTGTAGGGACCGTGCACGGCTGGGGTGCGCCCGCAGGCGGCCTTGTGTGGGGCTGGCGGGGCAGTGTTCTGCGCGCAGGGCCGAGGCCTGGCTTGTGAGGGAGTTGGGGGGGGGGTCCGCGTGGCGTCGGGGACCGCACCGCCGCAGAAGAGGCGCTTGAGGCACGAACAGGCCGCGCTGGGGTCGGGGCGAAGCGAGACGAGTGGTGGCGGAAAAGAGAAGGCGGACACCCGGGGGCCCGCATCCCGCCCCCACCCCACACCCCCGTCCGCACCAGAGACGCAGCTTGGAGATCCTGGCCCTGGCCAGCCCCGCGGTCCTAGAGGCACCGGGTTTGGAGGACCCTACCGGCCCGGGAAGACGCCTACGGGCTGGGGGTTAGCGGGGACCCAAGCCGGGAGCAGCCCAGAAGCGCGCGGCGAGGGCTGCCCGCAGAGGCGGGTCGCGGTCCGGAGACGGCGGAGGACCAGGCCCAGACAAAGAAGAGCGGGGCCGGGGCCTCGAGGCGGGACCGTACCTCCGGTTCCCCCGCGGCCGAGGGGCGGCCCCTCCTCGCTCCAGTCCCGGGGCCGCCGCCGCAGCGGCCCCAGAGCCCCAGGGACGCGGAACTACGCGCCCCGGGCGGGGCCAAGGTGGGGGGCGGGGGTGAGCGTAGCAGGCGGGCGCCGCGCCCCGGGGCCGTGATTGAGCGCTCGGCAGCCCGCCCCTCGCCCGGCAGCGCACCGCCCACGCAGCCATTCATTCATTCATCCATCCTCTCTCCATCCACCCACCTTCAATCCATACACGTGTCCGGCCTATCGTCCGTCCGCCCGATTATCGCGCCAGGGATCACCCTGACGCGTCAGAGCTGGCTCTCTCCACTTTCTCCTGCTCGCCAATCTGTCCGTGCCGTTCTCCTCGGCCGCCACCTTGCCTGGCAGGAGGGAGGAGTGCACCCCACGCCCTGTCACACTCGGGCTTTGCTTTTCAGTGATTCAGGGGACCCCTGTCCCCGCCTACTAACCCCCCCCCCCCACTAACGGATTCATACAGCCTACACCCACCCCTGCCTTCTCCCCGCCCTCCTCGAGACCTGGTGAGGGCAGTAGCCAGCAGCTCATCACACCGCTGCTGGAGGGCCTCCTCAGCCCGGCCTTCTCTGGGCTGGGGATGGGGGCACTCGAGGGGGGGCTTATGAAGGATTGCTCTGCCCCCAGGTCCTGGTGGCACAGGGGCCATGTGGACACCAGTGACCACAACAGTCACTCCCAAACCTGCCATTTGTAGGGTGTCAACTGGGGATGAAAAAAACAGGTTCCTGGGCTCTAGCCCAGACCTCATCAACCCAAGTGCCCAAAGCCTCTTCATAGGCTGTTCCCTCTGCCTGGGAATCAGCATCTCACAGCCAGGCTTGGGAACCACTGGCCTGGAACATCTTACAGCCTGCCCAGTCCTGAGTGCAGCCGCCCGGCGCTAAGAGCAGCCCTTTTTGCTCCCAGAAATGGACCCTCTAGGCTGACCCCAGACTCACCTGGGAAGGACGCACCGAAAAAAGAGATGCCAACTGCAGGCACCTGATCCCACCAGCAGGCCCTGAGCAGCCTCTCCCTGCTCTGGGCTCTAGCCCCACCCCCCACCTCTAACATGCAGACTGCTTAAGCTCCATCTTCAATGATCTGGCCTGGGAACCAGGCTCACTCAGTCCCGAGGCCACTCAGCGAGCCAGGAGAGGCCCACTGTGTGCACCATGAGACAAAAGAGTCCCAATCCCTGCTGGGACCCCCGACCCAGCCTTAGTGCCACCTGACCCACAGCCTCAGACTGTCCCTGTCACATTCTGACTCAGCCACCTCCTCCAGCCACCCACGGGCTACGCGGCAGGTGGGAGAATGAGGTTGGTAGTGGATGCCCCCTTCCCCTGGGGGGCAGGCACAGGCTCCCTCCCCTTCCTGGTTTCAGAGTGATCAGAAGAAAAAGTCCTCAGAGTGGCTGAAGCTCCCACACGATCAGCGCCCCCTGCCCCTCACCACTGTCTCCTTGCGGTTGCTTGAATTCACCAGGCACGTTCTCACCTCAGGGCCTTTGCACTTGCTGGTCCTTCCGCCTGGAATGCTCCTCCCCACCTTCTACCGTACCATACAGTTCACTGACATATGTATTTTGTAGGAATTTTTGTCTGTCTGCTCACTGGTGTATCCTCCGTGCCTGGAATGGTGCTTGGCACACATTCAATAAGTATTTGGTGACTGAGCCTGACCCAGCCCAGGGCTTTCTCTTTGAACACAGGGCCCCTCTGGAGAACAATGGGAGGGGACAGAAAACAGCGGGGCAAGGACAGATGGTATGACTCATCCAAGGTCACTCTAGGGCCCTTCATGGATTCTGGATTCCCAGCACGAGTCCTGAGAGTCTGGAGGAATGAGATGGTGAGCCATGGCTCATCCCAAAGGAGGACAAGGGCATGGCTGAGGGTCCAGAGCCACACCCGCCCAAAAGGACAGAGACCCCCTACCTGGCCAGGGTCCTCCCACCAGTGTCGTCATGGAAGGTGGTGAGGACAGCCCCTCATGGAAGGGATCTGCCAATCTCTGAGAGAAGCCAGGCTCAGAGCCATCAGAGGACTCGTCAAGGACACACAGCAGGACAAGCTGATCCCCACCCGACTGTAAGTCTCCAGAGCGCGCACTCAGTGTGCACTTAGCAAAGGAATGAATGAAGTGACGGTGCCAAGATCCAGACTTAGGTCTGCACAGCCCCCAACCCCTCGCCTGTCCCATCAGACCCTACTAGCAGGATTCACGGGACTGTGGCAGCCGTGCCCAGCACACGGCAGGTCTTCTGTCCACACTGAGGGGAGGCTGCCAGGCTGGCTAGCTCCCTGCTCCGGCCAGGGGTCTAAGTCCACGGCTCACCATGTGCGTCCTGCTCCAGGCTCGGCGGGGACAGGGGATGCCCTCACGTGGCTGGCAGGAGAGTCCCGTGGGCCAGGGTGGGGTGTTCACGGTCTCAAAGGGCCGCTGCTTCCTGGGGAGGCGTGGCTGCAGTCACAGAGCCAGGGCTTGGACTGGCGGCCCTTCACTCTCCCAGCACTGTCTGCAAAGCCACCTTCCTGCAAAGCCTGTGTCCAAATGCTGTCCAGGGTGAAATAATAAACAGGGACCCCAGGCAGGCAATGCGGTCAGTGGGGCTGCCAGATGTTGGGCTCACTGACAGGCCATCAGGGAAGGGGTGAGCCAGGCACCACCCTGGTGGGCACGAGAGGCGGAGAAAAGGGACGTGCGCTCCAGACACCAGGCCAGGTGGGTGCTACCGAGACCCAGAAGTCTCGTTCCAGCTCAGCCCTGCTCTGGTGACCCCCAGGCCTCCTGGCCTCAGGGCGGCTGCAGCTTGCCGAGGAGAGGATGCAGCACCAGGTATCTGGCCTGCAGGGGCGCAGGCCTGGGGTCAGAGGTGCACCAGCAGTTTCAAGTTTCCATCTTTCCCTCATCTCGGCCACCCTCCCCATCTCGGAGACAGGGTCCCTGAGGTCCAGATGGCTGACTGGCCCACCGTCACCCAACTGCTTGGCCCATATTTACTGAGCACCTACTATGTTCCAGGACCGTTCTGCACGTGAGGATTCAGAGCAAGGAACAAGACAAAGCTCCCCTTCGTCCTCATCAAGACACTGTCAAGAAACTGCATGAGTGAGCGAGTTCCGTGGTCTGTGACATTTAGGGGAGGTGTGCTGTGACAAATGAAGCTGGGGAGTGGGCTGGGAGCCCGGGGCGGGGATGCTGTCTTCCTGTCACTGGCCAGGGAACCGGCACTTGAAACAGGTGAGAACAGACCTGAAACATGAAGGCGGTGAGGCAGGCAGCTACCGGGGGCAGAGCTGTGCAGACAGAGGGGACAGCGAGGGCGGAGGAAGCCCAGAGGCCGGAGTGGAGGTGCGATGGGGCACGTGGGAGGGAACAGGGACAGAGAAGGGACAGGAGCCACCCACAGGCCCTTGTGCACGTCTGTGAGGCCTGCAGCTCTCGCGGGGCACGAGATGAGGTGTCCCTGCAGCGCTCTGAGCCAAGGAGGCCAGGGACCTCCACGGGTCCTCACAGGGGTGAGGCCAGGGCAGGAACAGGGAGCCCAGGGAGGTGGCCTGGTCAGGACGGGGACCAGGGAGAGCCGAGAGGGCGTCCAGTTCTGGGTTTGTTTTGGAGGCGGGGCTGACAGGATTAGCCGGTGCGGGCAGCCAGGTGAGCACGTGGGGCGGGCTCCCCCAGCCCTCCTGCGCCTGTGACAGGTCTGTGACCTTCACGTCCACTCGGTCAGCTCAGATGCCTCCACTGTTAGCAGATGTGCCAGGAGCCGTGCCCGCCTGGGTCAGCTCTGGTGACCTGACAAGTTGAGTCCACTCCGAGCCTCAGTTTCCCCTTTTTACGCACTTGTGGGTCCAGGTCAGCAGCCGAGGGCCGCGTACCTCCCTCCCTGCGGCTCCCGTCCACCTCACAGACCAGCAGGCAGGCCTGCCCCACGGATCGCTCCTTGGCCCAACGTTTCTGGAGTGTCCACCGGGTGCCAGGTGTTGTCAGGGAGCCGGGGAGACAGCAAAGGACAAGGCAGACCCCGCACCCTGCCCTCGCGGGCCAACGTGGACAGCAAACAGCTCCCGCCCGCCTCCTTTTTCTCCCCAAACCCTCTCACGCCCAGCACTTCCTGAGAGCTGGGCCACAATGTGGACTCAGGGCAAAGAACCTGATGTTTTTGCTGGGGGCAGGGGCGGGGAATCAGGAGTATAATGCCCAAGTTCCCTTAAGTTTGGGGCACATTTTCAGTTTGTTCATCTCCCCCGCATCCCAGGGGCCAGCAGGAGAGGTTGCAGGAAGGTGTGGGGTCTCCTCATTTAGGTTCTTTCAGAGTCCAGGCAGGAGCAGGGCTGCGTGGCGCCCACCTCTCCTACCCGGGCTGGCCTGTGGCCCTGGGGCTGGCTGCACTGGGGTCCACTCACAGTGCCTGCTGAACGTCAGGCCAAGACCAGTCCTTCTTCCCTGTGCCTTTGGTCTGTAAGACCTTTGATCTCTGCCATCTGTCTGTCCATCCTTCCTTTCTAGACTGGTGGGAGGCCACTAGATGAGGTCATGTAACTCAGACTCAGATAGGGCACACCCACCTTCTAGGGGACCCTCTAGGGGACCCTCTTCCCTGGGTGTGGGACCTGGCCCGGAGGTCCCAAACTTTCTCTCTCTCACACACTCACCCTGCCAGTAGCCTCTGCAGCCTCCCTCTGCTGGGGGATCCAGGCCAGTGCAGCCCCATCACCCTGACCCCGCCATCACCTCCCTCTCAGCGTCCCAGCGCACCTGAAGGTGCTGGATTCTGTCCCTGAGCTTGGAGACTGCAAGGCCCCAGATTTGGAGAGCGGATCAGTGGGGGGAAAAGAAGAGGGAAGGAAGACAGATGGACAGACGGGAAGTGCAGATGAAGGGCAGGGGGGAAGGAAGGAGGTGAGAGATGGGAGCAGAAGGGAGGAAAGAAGGGAGCCTGGAGGAGAGGGTGGGCAGGGGTCCCCCGGTGCCTCTCCCGCTCTGCATTCTCTGGAAAGCTCCTGGGACCGGAGGGCACACCTCGGTTCCTGGCTATGACCAAGGCCACCCACTCCCAGCACTTCTGGCCTGGCTGCGATCCTGACTTGGCCCTGGGAGCAGCTCCTGGCAGCCACACGCCTGCTTGGTGCCCAGCAGGGCCCACCAAGGGGCTGGGGGCCACAGTGGGGCTGAGGCCTAACCAGTCCACTGCACCAATGCGGATGAACCCCTGGCCCCAGCCACAGACTGACCCTTGATCCCAGTCAGTGCGCCAGCATCCTGACCCGACCCCAACCACAGACAGACCCCCGCCCTCTGCCGGGGCTGGACTTCTGACCCCAGCCATAGTCTCTAGCCACAGGCTGACCTCTGACCCCGGCCCCAGCCTCAACCCTGATGCTGGCAGAGGCCTACTGTGGTGACCATCCTGTGGACATGTTCCTCTGGGGACCACGTAGGAAGAAGGGAGAAGGCCCAGTTCAGGGCCACTCACCCCCCAGGGAAGAAGCACCAGCAAGCCCGCAGTGGCCACAGAGGCCTCAGGCCTGCGGTGACTGGGGAGGCTGGACGCACACACGCAGCCAGGCCCCAGGGCACAGCACACAGACGTGTGCACACGCAGACTGTCTGTGCCCCCTGCCCCCGGCCCCTTCTCGCTGGGCCACACAGCCCCTCCGGCCCAGGCCCAGGGGCTCCCCAGGCATCAGACAATGGGAGCGACAACAGACAGCCCTCCACTTCCTCACGGCCCCTCCGTGGGCCCCGTGGCTTCCTCTGCCCGCCTGGGAGGGAGCCCAGCAAGAGGGCGAGCGTTGCTCCCTCCCCCAAACTCCCCCCACTTCACACAGCAGATCAAGGCGGTCAGGACGTGCACACACACACTCCCGATTAGACACACACGTACTCATATGCAGGCGAGGAGATGCACACAGGGCGTGTATGCACGTGCAAGGGGCACAGGGTGAGGACACGCAGAGACTCCTCTGTGACAGCGCCACACACACACACCCCACACCTGCCTCCCCGACCCCAGCGCTCGTGGTGCCCCTACCTCTGGTGGCTCACGTGACCCCTCCAGCCCCTTCCCAGCTCCGCTCAGAGCTCCTGGGGCCTCTGCCCTCCCTCGACTTGGTGGCTCCAGGGATGCGGCCCCCAGGGACTCTCCTGGCCCACAGCCCCCGGCACCTGAGGACCCAGAGTCCTCCTGACCTTGTCCCGCCTGGCCCCAGGCTGCTTGTGGTGCGCTCTTCCTAAGGGGGACCCAGTCCCCTGACCCAGCTGGCAGGATGAGCGAGGCCCGGGCCCAGTTTCTCCAGGGGCAGGTGAATCCCGAGGACATTCACATCGAGAGCCTGAATTCAGGGCCTCCTGGATCTGCAGAGAATGTCCTCTGGAAGGATGGAGAAGAAACTGCTGGAGGGTGTGGGCGGGGGCCGTTTGGGGAGCTGCGTGAGTGTGAGTGTGCGAGGATGGGGGAGGGGGAGGGGAGGGGAATCACGGTTCTCGTGCCCCGCCTCCTAGTCTGGCTCCATCCCAAATCCCCCGGTGGAAACCAGGTGATGGGTGGGGGCAGGGGTGGCGGGTGGAGATGGCGTCAACTCCACCAAGCGCTCCCCCGGGAACCATCCCAGCAGCCTTGGAGGTAGGAGTCTTCAACCCACCTTAGAGACGCGAAAACGGGCTGGGGGAGCAGAGGAGCAAGGTTCAGGCCTGGGTGATTTCAGGTCCAGCCCGAACCGCTGCGCCGTCCCCAGAGCTTCTCGAGGGGCCACTCTTATGCACCTGTTACGCCCAGGCCCCGGCCCCGCGCAGCCCACCCGGCACACGTGTGGAAGAAAGGGTCCAACCCTGGCTTCAGACGCCCTGCTGGGCTCTCCAGGAGAGTTAGTGGGAGCTGAGGTCACCACACTCCCAGACACCCTGAACCAGGAAAGGCAGGCCCCCACCTGCCCCCAGAGCAAGTCCAGCTCTGCCATATCCCGGCTGTGTGTCCCTGGGCAGCGCCACACCCTCTCTGGGCCCGGTTTCCACAGCTGAGAAGAGGGATAATGCGTCTGCTCCGGCTTGTGCGTGACAGTGGTGGGGGATGGGAGTGGGGCGGACACGGGCTGGACAGCAGGCTTCTAGGCTGTAATAGGTCTCTCCCAAAGTTAGCAAGAAGCTCACAGTGTGCGACCAGGAGACTCCTCCCAAACCCAGGACCAAAACCGATGTGAGGACCCTTCACTGGACGAGCTGACAGGGCCAAGAGCCAAGTCCAACCAGCCACAACTAGCAGCGTTTCCAGCTGCTCCCCTGCGCTTTGGGCGGAGAGGCCGACTGCTGGTCAGCTTCCTGCAAGGTCCACACGCTCCCGGGACCTGAGGCAACAGAACTCACTCAGCGGCTCCCCATCGCATTTCTCAGCCTCAGTTTTTTCACCTTTAAAAGGGGGTGTTGATGAATGGAAATTAGCACGTGGAAGTCACTGCGCGATCTGCCTGCTGTATCTCTGAGGAGGGTTATTCCCTTCTGGTCTACGGAGAGAGCTGAGTTTTCAGCCTCTGGGATGAGTATCAAATTCCAGTTCCATGGCGATGGTCTGAATGTTGCATGTGGTCACCCTCCTCAGCCGTGCTCCTGGGGCAGAGGCCCAGACCCGCTTCGTCCCAGAACCGCACGGCCACCGACACCGCCCTGGGCTGCTAATCCCCAGATCCCTCCACAGCCTCCCAGCAGCCAAGCGCAGGGCAAGGAGGCGCCGGGAGCCCCGCGCCGCGCACCCAGAAACCAGGGCCCAGAGAGGGAGGTGAGGAGAAGGAGAAGCAACAGACAGCTTTCGCCTCCATATAAGGAAGAACTTGCTCACAGGCAAGAGCTGCCCAGGAATGGAATGAGCCTGCCGCCCGGGGAGGTGGTGAGCGGCCTGTGGCTAACGGTGAGCAAGCAGATGAGGGGGTCTCCGGGCGGGGGCCCCGCGCAGGCGGCTCGCATGCAGGCCGGGGGAGGGCCGCGGGGACCTCTGGTCCTGTGACTTGCCCGAGGCCACGTGAGCAGGCACGGAATTCCAGAAGGTCAGAGCTGGGGGCCAGAGCTGCCACGTGAAAGCCCGCAGACCCACCGACGGCATCGGAAACGGGCTGGAGGAAGGGGCCCAGCCCTCCGATCGATTCCCTACCTGCCCCCCCACCCCCTACATCACGAGGCACTTAACTTTTAGAGGGAAATGCCTACTTTTGATTTTAGAAGTTGGAAAGTATACAAAAGTAGAAAGGAGAAAATGCCAAGGTTCCCCTCGCCCTGGGACAGTGACCACTAATACCTCCTTCCAATCTTCTCTACACACATCAGTTTTGGTTAGAAATCCTCGTGTGCTCTAAAGTTTAAAAAATTAAGATACCATTCACATACTATAAAATTCACCCTTTTAAAGCAGTTTCTGGTGTATGCACAGAGTTGTGCAACCATCACCACTATTTATTTCCAGAACATTTTCATCAGAAAGAAACCTGTACCCATGAGCAGTCACCCCAGTCTCCCCCACACCACAGCGCCTGTCAACCGCTCATCTGCTCTCCGTCTTTAGGGGCCAGGGCAGCACCTCTTCCCGGCCTCCCTGTGCCCACCCCAGCCCCCTTCAGCACTCTGGCAGCCGAGGGAGCCTGCTGAAACTCAGGTCAGATCATAACCTGCCCACGCGCCCTCAGAACCCTCCGTGGCGGCTCCCACCTCACCCGAGCTACAACCTCACTTACACCTCGGCCCACAGTCCCGTGCAATTGGACCTCTGCTGCCTCACCTCCTCCCACCCTCCCCTTCGCTCCCTCTGCTCTAGGCACGCTGGCCCCCATCAAGCATGGTCCTGCCCCAGGGCCTTTGCACCAGCTGTTCCTCTCACCTGGAACACGCTTCTGCTAGGCTCAACTTTCCCCACCACTCCCTGTAATTCTGCTTTCTTCTTCAGGACACATCACCTGACATTCTTTCTGTCCCATCTTCTCCACTAAAATGGCAGCTCGCACCTAGCACTGAGTTGCAGTTCAGTGAATATTTGGGTTGTTTCCAATAGAACAAGCAATGTAAAGGAGCACATGCAAAACCCATGCGCCTACAGAGCCGTTGTAACCGGCCGCCCCTCTGCCTGTGGGCATGCGAGGTGCAAGCCACACGGCCCCTCTCCAGACCTTGCCGGGGGAGTTCTGAAAACTCGGATCTGGTCATCCATGCCGCACAGCCGCACGACGACGTCAGCAGGCGGTGAGGCTCCCACAAAGGCCCAGCCGACCCCGCCCAATCCCAGCTACAGCCCGGCCCCTCCCCAGGCACCGGAGCTCCCACCACCCTAGCAGCTGCTGCAGCCGGTGCCTGCTCTCGCCGTGGTCCCACACCTGCTAAGGGACCCCACCTCACTTGCCCCCTCGGGTGTCCCCCACCTCCCCCTCTGACTGAGCTAGGGGGCACCCTCTCCCTCCCAGCCTCCCCTGGCCCTGGCTGCGCCCAGCATACAGTAGGGCACATAGGAGGCAGGAAGCTGCGTTAAGGGGCTGAGTGAACGGCCCCCGCCCTGAGGCATCTACTGGAACGTGCACGCACCTAGAAAAGTCCGGCTGGGGTCACGCTCAGTGCCCACACTTGCCAACCACCTACTGTGCGCTGGCAGGAGACACAGCGATGGAAAACCCAGGACAGCCCTGGAGGGTGGGGGTGGGGGTAGGGGGTCTGGTACAGAGAAGAGGTGGGAGAGCTGGAGCCCAGATGCGCCGCTGCAGTAGGGCCCGCACATGTGCGTGTGCGCGTTCACGCTGACGATAGCAGGCTCCACGGTGGGCAGAGCCTGGAGTTCTCCCAGGGCCTCGGTCTCCCCCCCACTGCATGCAGGGCTCCCTGGATTGCCAGGCTCCCTGGCCCCACGGCTCAGTCCCGCCTCCCCGGAGAGGTTTTCCGGGTACTGCGGCCCTGCCTTCTCATCCATCAGGATTTTGCTGCATTCCTGTGAGTCATTCTCCAAACAAACCCGTTTGAGGAAGAGAAGGGAGCAGGGGAGGGTAAGAGGAGAGGCTCCATGTGAACCCAGCTCTGCCTCCCACCCACTCCCCCTCCACACCCCCTCCGATGCACATGTGGGGCCCCCAGGAGAGCTCTGGAGTAAGTCTGGTCAGCTGTGCCGTGGAGTTGCTGTGTGACCTTGGGCAAGACCCTTGCCCTCTCTGGGCCTCTGGAGAAGATAGCCCTGAAGGTCCCCAGCTATAGGATGCACGGGCTTCCTCAGGGGCTGTCTGTCACAAAGGAGGCAGGGTGTGAGGGAGGTGTGCCCAGGGTCCCCGATGAGGCTCTTTCCACTTCCTTTTCTGTCTCCCCACCTCTACAGTGAGGAGGGCAAAGCCTCAGTAGGCAGGGGGGCCGAGGAGCTGGCAGAGCAGCTTGTGCCAGTCACAGGGCTCAGGCCTGCCTCGCCCGCCCGCCGCGGGACCGGCGGGGCCTCCAGCGGAAGGCCCATCCCCTGCACCAAGGGCGCTGGGCAGGCCTCCCCCGCGGCGCCAGGAGAGAGGGGGGGGGGGTCTCTGGGCAGAGCCCAGCTCTGGGGTGGGGGATGGGACACCGCCTAAGCCAAGAGGAAAAGTCCCCACAGCAGCAGCGGGAAGTGAGTCTCTGGCTGCGTCTGCGTGCGTCATTCCGTGTGCGCGCACGCGTGTGCGTGTCAGCAGAGCGACTCCCCCCGGAGTCAGTGGCTGTTTCTCAGTGAGAAGCTGAGTCGCCCTCACTGCGGCCACCAGTTCTGACCGGAGCACGTGCAGGAGCCCGACGCCCTCGTCCGCATGTCCATCTGTGCCTCGGGGTCCGGCTGGTCCGAGGCCAGCTGGCACACCTGTGTGTGTGTGTGTGTGAGACGCAGGCTGTGCGGGCCGTGGAAGGGCTGGGAGCACCCACGAGCGTGCCCACAGCATGGAGGCTGGCGTCCAGGGTGAGCACCCAGCTGGAGGACCTCCTCCCGAGGCACGACTCCAGGGACTGCCCCTCGAGGCTCCTGCTCTCCGGCTCCAGAACAAGCAGCTTCCAACCCCGGCAGCTGCACCCACGCATGCGCCCCGGCCCGGGGCTCATATCTGGGGGCCCCTTGACACTCAGAGGAATGCTGCCGGCCACGTGCCTGGGCACTGAGCACGGACTCTGGACCCGGTATTAGGGTGCAAGGAGCCCGGGCAGGGGCCCGCCCACCTTCCCAAGGCCCAGCAGGTCCTGGGTCAGGCCTCGAGGCCACATCCTGGCCCAGAGGAGGGAGGTCAGCGGCCTGCAAGGGCACGGGGGGCAGGGAGCAGACCCAGGGCTGTGCGGGACAGAGACCCTGGGGGACAGCCAGGGGTGCTCAGCCACTGCTCCCAGCTGGGACAAGGGAGGGTCAGCTTATAGGCACAACGGAACAGGGGTAACGAGAGCTGGAAGCCAGGAGACCAGCAGGGCCCCCGGAGGCCGGGGTGATGAGGGGGAAGTGGAGGCTATGGGCGGAGAAGGGGGGTTTCTGAGCGTGTGGGAGAGACCAAATGGGGGCCACCGAGACGAACAGCCACACAGGACAAGACGGGGGCTCCCAGCTCTGCCCCGACCCAGGCTGGGACGTGGACCGTCCTCCTCACAGGTGGAGGCCAGGGGCTGGCACTGCAGCGGTTCCCGGGCTGCTGCCCGACCACGCAGGAGACCCCCGGGTTGCAGCCCTGCTCCCACTGTAAGTTGCTTCTCCCTGGGCCTCAGTCTCCCCGCCTGTAAAAGGGGCACCCTGGCCCACCCTGCCCCTGAGTGCGCTCCCCTCTGTGCCTGGAGCTGGGGGCGGGGCACGGGACTCACCCCCCAGCTCCCCGCAGTTGCCGAGCTGGGATGCTGTGGGCGCTTCCACCCGGGCTAGAGGATTTCAGCACGTACAGGACAGGCTTGGGTCAGTGTGCTGGTGCCCAGCCCAGGACAGGGACCTGGTCTCCAGACTCTGGGCCATTGCTCTGTGTCCCTCACCTTGTCTGGAACCCCTCGGTTACAATAAGGAGAGTGTGGGTGGAGACGGCCACCGCTGAAGGATGGGGGCTCGGGGACACGGGGACACAGAGTCTCCCTGGGTCTCAAGCGTGACAGACGATGCACTGTCTGGGGACGTCACAGCAGGCGTGCAAGATGCAGGAGGTCGTGACCCACCGAGGCCGATCCCGCCCAGGAGCGCCGAGACCTCAGGATTCCACCTGGTCCCCCAGCCTCACCCGGGAGGGAGAGCAGCCAGAGGGGCGGGCGGGAGGACGTGGGAGCCAAGCCCTCGATCCGGGCCGCGGGCACACACATCCACCAAGGGGTCTCCCCCTGGAGGGCAGCCCCCACTCCTGCTGCTTCCTCCAGGTCACATACACTGGAAGAGGGCCCGGGCCTGCAGGCTGAGCGATCCTGGAGGGCAAAGGGGGCAGAGAGTGGGGTGCAGGGAAGCTGGAGGGGGAGGGGGCCGAGGGTGGCGGGGTACCCACTCCCCTATTTCTGGGAGATGGGGTGGGCAGTAGCCTCTGAGGCCCATGAGGTTGCAGGGCCTGAGGACTCCGGGAAGCTTCTCCTGCTCTCTGAGCTCTGCTGGCCCTTCAAGTCCCCAGGGAGCCTGTGAGCTCCTAGATCAGCTCAGGGCAGCTCTCTTGGGGTGAAAGCCAAGTCCGGCCGTGGTCAGAGGCCTTTCCCAATCCCTCCCCCACTCCACCCGTCACACTGGTCCCTTCGCTTGTTTTTGCAACATGTGCAGCACGCTCCTGCCTCAGGGCCTTTGCACGGCCATTCCCCCCAGATGTCCCCCAGGTTCACCGACCTCCCTCAAGTCGCCTGCTCAGGAGGCCTTTCCTGACTCCCCAATTTAAAGCTGTGAACGGCTCCCCGACTCCTGCGCTATTTTTTCCTCGCTGCATTTATCGCCTTCTAACATCCTCTGTGGTACCGTCTCCCGTTAGGGCAGACGCTCCAGCAGGGCAGGACCTCTGCTCTGTTCATCCACGTGCACCCAGAACAGCGCCCGGCACAGGGCAGGGGCTCAGTAATGCGTGGGAATGGGTACAACACCCTGTTCTCTGAGACAGGAGAGCCTCCACTTGAATGGTGAAATCTTTATAACGTTCCCCCTGTCGCAGTTTCAATTCTCTTTTCTCCTGAGACGGCACAGAGAAGACACACGTGCCACCCCTCCCAGCCCAGGCCCACCCCCAAAGCAGTGGTTGGATCTGGGGCAGGAAGGGTGGTCATCCTTTTCCTTCAGTCCGCTGACCACCCTGCATCCTAGACGTCACCCCCGGGTGTTGCTCAGGCACTGGCCGCATTGACCCCCCAAACCTTCCCCATCCCTGTGCAGGGCGCCCCTACCCACCCACCACTCCCCCGGGAACACTGGCCGTCCTCCAGGCTCTCCCTGTGCCTGTCTCTCCTCTTCAGACCCCTGTCCGGCCCTTGCCCACCCGGATCCACGGCCTGGCTCCTACCTGGTCTCCCACTCCAAGTGCTGGCCTCTGTCTTACCCGTGATTCAGCCTCATCTCTCAGCCCAGAGCACTGCACCAAAGGCCAAAGTCTCCCTCCAGCCTGGCCGTGCCCTGGCCCCAGCCCTGCTGGCCACACCCAACCGCCCAGGTCTCTCATCACCCCTCAGCCTTTGCTGGAGCAGCGCCCGCTGCCCGGCTCAGCAAGTCTGCTGCCCGCCGCCCTTTCAGGGTGCCCCCACCACTAGCCCCTTAGGGGACCCGGCCCTCTCTGGGCCGGGCACCGTCACTCTGCACAACGATCTCCAGCTCCCCACCGTCCTATGGGCTCCCTCAGGCCAGTGAACAGGTGCTCAAGGGACACCTGCTGAATAAATGAATGAATGATGTGAACCAATTAGCGAGAAGGTAAATAAATGAGTGAGAGTCTGAGTGGAAAGGCTCTGGCAACAGGTCAGCAATCACGTTCTACTTTCTGCCAGGTCTCCTCCACGGCGCACAGTTCTCCGGTACAGACCTGGCAGGGGGCACGCTTGGACACGATGCTGACGACAGTCACGGTGCATCAGTCAGAATGGGCTAGGCTGTGTTGCTGTAACAAAAGCCCCAAAGCTCAAGGGCTTAAAACAAAATGACAAAGGTTTACTTCCCGTTCACACTGCAGGTCCGGCAGGGTGGCAGGGAGGTTCCTGCTCACCAAGTCGTCACACCTGGGCCAAGGGAAAGAGGCCTGGCTGGTGGCCCTGGCAGTGACACCCCCAGCTAGGGAGGGACACATGTGTCATTGGCCAGACCTGGTCACATGACCCCAACCAACCACAAGCCGTCCCAGAAGCTCATCCTACCGTGGGCTCGGGAGGATGGGGAACTGGGAGTTTGGACCAAAAGCTCGACTGACACCTCTGATGACACCGCCACCAATACCAACAGCAGAGGCCACTCATCCAGTACTTCCTGTGCCCTGGATGCTGGTCTGAGGGCCAAAGTGGAATTTCCCTTAATGCTCACGCGTTATTCTGAGGCCAGTGCCATGAAGAGCCCCATTTTCCTGATGAGATCACTGAAGGCCAGACACTGAAGTGACTGACTCACCGAGATCACCCAGCTTGGACGTGGGGACCCCGAGGTCAGAACTCACGTGGGTAATTCCGGGACCTCGCGAACTCCCCCATGGAGCCCACTGCTGGGCACAGGCTCTCAGCTTCCTCCACCAAGGCCAGCTGTGGGCAAGGACTGCACTGGTCGGATGACTGTCCCCACCAGAAAGAGCCTCCTGGCCCTGCCATGTCCCATAACCAGACATCCCCGATGCTGGTCCCAAATTTCACGGATAGAAATGGAGGCCCAGAGGGAGGGGTGACCGGGCCAAGGTCACCCCGTGGGGCTATGCATGGCAGAGACGAGGCTGCAAGTCCCTGTCCACTGTGGCCTGACTGTCCCAACTGCCCTGACAGCACTGGGTGCCCGCGGGCACCCACAGCCTCAACCAGGGACCCTCAGAAGTGAGGGTGGTGATACACACTCCACCTTCCTGCAGGCAGGTCCACTAAGGTAGTGTCCCCAGTTCCAGGCCAGCAAGCCTGTAGCCCTGACCACCTGGGCCGCTCTCTGAGGAGCTGGGCTGAGCAGCCGGCACCTGCTCCCAGGGACAGTCCCATAGCGGAGGCCAAAGAGAGACAGACGGAGGCAAGTCTCTCCTCCAAGGTGTCACCTCCAGGACTTCTGAAAACAAGGCTGGTGACCTTCAGAAGGCCACATTGGGGTGGGGGTGGGGGTTGTGCAGAGTGGCAAGGAACAAAAGAAAAGGGAGCAGTGGAGTTTGAGAAAAGACCCACCTGGAGTCAGATCCCAGCTCTGCTCTGTGACCTGAACCTCCCCAAGCCTCCGTTTCCTCATCTGTAAAATGGGGTTGTGAGCGGGAGTACAGATGACGTACCCGATACCTGATACAAACGCTGTGGCCGTTATGGTTGTTACTGGTATTTTTTTGCCCACCACGCCCCCCATCAGCCTGAGCCCCAGACCTTGATTCACTTATTTCTTGAACTACAGGGGTCCCACACCAGAAAGATTACGGGTGCAGACTCTCGCCCTGGCTGCCGCTAGAATGCGCTCCTCTCACCTGGTCCCTCCCAAAGGGGTTCCGTGCCCAGGAGCTAGGTCAGAAAGAGCCCCCACCCGTACCCAAACCCCGCCCGGCATCCACGCCCCAAGCAGTGTCACTGGCTCAGTGAGGCCAGCCGTCTTCCCAGCCTCATCCTCTGCCCGGAAGGCTGGAGTCTCCGAGTCCCCTTACCCACTAAGCCCCCGCCCCGCCAGCTGCTGGCGGGGGGGGGGGGGGGGGGGGGGGCGGCAGAACCTTCCAGCACCTAGGAACCCTACGCCTAGCTCCCCAGCCCAACCCTCAGCCCACAGCATCTGTGCAGCATCTGCTACGTGCCGTCCACCCTGAGAGGCAGAGCTGCGAACGGCCAGGCCCATTCCCCGCCAGCCCACGGTCCAGCTGCACAGACCCGTGGGAACACACACGGGCTTGAAGGCGCACAGACCTGCCCCCCAGCTAAGTGTCTCTGGCCGCTGTCTCACCCCGCCAGCCTCAGCGCCTCCATCTGCACCAGGAGACAGGAGTATGATCTGCCGCGTGGGTGGTACCGAGCCTCAAGCAGAGCCTGGCACACAGTAGGTGCTCAACCCGCGTAGGCCTCATGTCTCCCCTAGACAGGCCAGGGCAGAGCCAACGGAGACCGCCCTCCGGCTTTCCACCGCCTCATTAAACAGGGAGGACTGTCCGCCCGGCTGGGATGCCACCTGACGCCCCTGGCAGCCTGCCCGTTCACCTCCATCCTGTCTGCAAGGACACAGGGCCAGGATGGAGCAGGCCAAGTCCTGGCTGCAGGCCAGCTGTGCCAGGACCCCAGGAAAACAGAAGAGGCCCACCCAGCAGGCCCAACTGCCCCAGAGCCACAGAGTCACTGCCAACACCCCACGCCCACCACCACCTGCACACACACAGTCGGCCCACAATAAACACCAAGGACTGTGCTGGTGGAAGGAATCAGGCTGAGGCCAGGCTGTGTCCTGAGATGAGGTGGCCCGAGTTCAGAGGGACGCATCTGGCCCCCTGGGCAGCAGGGAGCCACTAAGAGTGTCGAGTGGCAAAGAGACCTCTGCCCACATCTCCAGACTCGGGCCTCACCTCCATCTGTGCGCTCGGGCTTCGCGTGCTCATCCCTTACCCCCCGCCCCGAACCGTCCGCCAGGCCTTTGCTCCAACTGCCCCCTTCCTAGAGGGCTATTCCCAGCCTCTCTGAGGAGCTCACACTCATCCTTCCAGGCCGGGCTTAGCAGCCTCCCCTGACCTTCCAGGTCTGGGCTCAAAGACGCTCTCTGCTTCCCCCAACTTGGTCCTTTTCACATTGCGCTACAGGGATTCCCTCCTAAGGCCACCCGCCCAGACAGGGATCCTTGGCAGGCAGAGCCCCAACCTGACAGGGCCGGGGTCGGTGTCCACAGGGGGGCACTGCATGACCCCTTATGCTTCTGTCTCTCAGGTGGCACGGGGGGAGGGGCGCAGGAGCGCACTCGGGAGACACGGGTGGTGCAGACCAGAGGGGGTGGGCTGGAGGGGGCCTAGCGGAGGGGCTGGGGTGCAGGGAAGGGGAGGGGCAGGGAGGAGAAGGCCAGCTTGGGGAAACCGCTGACCAGTTCTCCCGCTCCCGCTTCCCTTCTCGCCCTCCCCCCGAGGGAGAGAAGAGGGTGGGAGGGAAGGACCCAGCGGGAGAAGGGGACGTGAGCTGCCCTGAACTGGGGCGCACCCCCGAAGCTCAGCTGGCGGGCTGCGGAGGAGCAGAGGCAGGTCCCACAGGGACCCCCTTAAGCCTCAAGGCTTTGGGAGGTTTCCATTGCTCCCACGACCCCGGGGCCCCTAGCCCGGGCAGAGGGCTTAGGGCAACACCGCAGCCACAAGCCCTGTGCCACCCCCAGGTGCCATGCGGGGGCAGGACAGCCAGACCAGGCGGCCTCAAGGAACTGACTCCCCTCCCCCTGGGCTGCCCCACCCCCAGTAGGGGGACCAGACCACCCCTGGGGCGCAGAGGCTCGCCTGGGAGGGGCAGGGATGGTCAGGGAGGGTGCGAGAGGGAGGTGTCGGGCCTCCGAGAGGTGACACGGACTGCCCACCGGGTGCCTGGCATGCAGTGAGCGACCACTGTTGTTACTGTGGGTGCCAGAGGGTGAGGCCAGGCCACAGGCAGCAGCCGGTCCCGCAGGGCCTTGAACGCCAAGCCAGAGCTGGCCGGGCGCTGGAAGGGCGGGCGGGTGGCAGCGAATCAATTACATGAACCCGCACGCAGCCTGAGCCCACCTTGGTCCAGCCCACCCCCCAGCCTCCCCCCACCCCCCACCCGGCCCCGACCCCGCACACCTTCCGGGTAATGAAGGCCACGCAGGCCGGCAACCCGACAGGAGCAATTAAACCCATGCTCGAGGCCACGAAGCATTAATGCAGCTCATTAGCAGAAGAACGAGAAGACCCTCCAAGGGCCACGGGACCCCAGGGCTGCCGGGACCTGAGTCCCAAGTGAAGCCCCACCCACGGGGGCCCCGCCTGGGACGGGGTGGGGGTCCAGGTCCCCAGGGGCCCAGTCCAGGTCCCAAGACTAGGTCTTTGGACGGTGAGGGACGAGGTCCGACGGGGACGGCAGGTGTCTCTCTCCCAAAGAAACACCTGGGGAAACAAGCCTGGAGGTGCGCGTGCCACACAGGGTCCCCAGCAAGGGACACAAGGGCAGCAGCCAACACTGAAGCCAGTTCTAAGCACTTAAAAATTCTCTCCTTTAATCCCTCCTGTGACTCCAGGAGCTCGTGGGTCCTTACTGTTGTGACCCCACTTGACAGAGAAGGAAACTGAGGCTTAGATAGGGACTTGATTTACAGGGCGACCGTCTGGCTCCTGAGGCTGGGCTCGTAACCAGGAAGCTGCATCACCACGGGCAACACAGCCAGGACGCCAGGGAGGCGGGGGGGCTGTGGCTAGGAGGAGGTGTACCATCCCACCCCTCCTGGGTGTCAGGCTGTAGGAGGGCCACCAAGCGTGGTCTTGAGGGAAGCAGGCTGCAATAATCCAGGTGAGCTGTAAGCTGGAATTGGACGTGACATCTCCCAAGGGCTGCTCCCTGGCAACTCATTTGCTTTTTCCCCCCCCAAACACTGGTGGGCCTTCAAGGTGGGTCTGGGGGCCAGATGTGGCAAGACGACAACCAGTGTGGCATCTGGTCTCATGCACAGCACAGTGCCCGGCAATTAAAGGCGTCCAGGGGCTTCCAGGGTGGCGCAGTCGTTAGGAATCCGCCTGGCAATGCAGGGGACACGGGTTCAAGCCCTGGTCCGGGAGGATCCCACATGCCGCGGAGCAACTAAGCCAGTGCGCCACATCTACTGAGCCCGTGAGCCACAACTGCTGAAGCCCGCACGCTTAGAGCCCGTGCTCCACAACAAGAGAAGCCACCGCAATAAGAAGCCCACGCACCGCAACGAAGAGTAGCCCCACCCCGCTCGCTGCAACTAGAGAAAGCCCGTGCACAGCAACGAACACCCAACGCAGCCAAAAATAAAAATAATAAATTTTCAAAAATAAAAAAATAAAGGCACTCGTGGGCAGGTGAATGAATGAACAAATACCTCCCTCTGCTGCAGAGGGGCTGGGCCTGACACTCGGGCGTCTCTTCCCAGCTTCCTTCAGCCCAGGGACAGCCTCTGTGAGAGCAAAAGGAGGTGGGGCCTGAGGACAGGCTCCCGGGTCCCCTGGGGCAGTGCCTCTGGCATTCCCAAGTCAAGGCTGTAGCTTAGATGTCTTGAGGGCCCTGGCGGGGAGGGCAAAGAGACACCGCTGCCTGAGTTCCAGTCAGAGGTGATGCTGCCTGAGTTCCAGTCAGAGGTGATGGAGCCGTAAGGGAACTTCTAGCCCCTAGGGAGCCCAGAGAAGGTGGGCAGTGGCCTGGGGCCACACAGCAAGGGTCTCGGTCCCCTGACTCATTCAAGTCCTAGCTGAGCCTTGCAGGGGCCGGTGTGGCCCAGCCTAGGCACAGGACTCCTGCTCTCTGTTAGAAAAACTCTGCAAGTTTGGTCCATGCCTCTGGCTTGGCTCGTGACAAAGGCGCATCCCCACACGGGAATGCGTAACGATGCAAACAACTCAGTTGATTACTGTCTTTCCTGCTTTGGCCACAGCTCCCCAAGGGCAGGGCTTACGAACAGCCAGATGACGGATGATTTTAGCCCCGGCACACAGTAGGCCCGCAAACACACCTACCGGCCGGATGAAGTATTGTTACTATAAACGGTCGCGGCGCCAAAGAAAAATGTGGCCGGTGTGGGCTTTCCTGCCTCCCCAGAGCCTTCGGGCACCCCCCGCCCCCAAGCAGCAGGCTCAGGGGCCTGGACGGACCTCGATGCCCTCCTGGCTGGGGCTGAAGGCAGGAAAGGGGCTTGCCCCTCCCGGGCCTGACCCGAGGCCGGCCCACCCTCTCAGCTGCCGGCTGGCCTGCAAAGGTATCATCAGTCCCGGGGGGCCCTCGGCAGCCTCATTAGCAAAGTAGTGACAGACGCGTTAGCTGCTGAGGTGGGGGAGGCTGTGGGCTGTCACGAGGCTGAGGAGAATGCCACTGGGCCGCGTCTGGGCCGGGAGCTGCAGCTAGGGGAGGGACGGCGACGCCGCCTCGGTGCAGAGCCGCCCCCAGAGCTGGGTCTCCCCATCATTCCTTGCTGTTCTCGCTGCCTGCCTCCAGGCTGGACTCGACTTGCCGAGTGACCCCCGACGAACCCCTGCCTGCTCTGTGCCTTGGCCTCTGTGCGAGAGGACCATGGCTGGGAACCAAGCCCCCAGGCACAGAAGCGGAAGCTTAAGCCTGGCGGGGTAGGGGTGTGCTGCCGGAGCCATGCCCGGCATTACGGGCTGCCATGGCCACCACAGGCTGTGTGCCCTTGGACCTCGGTTTCCCCATCAGTTTAACGTGGGCCCAGACCACCTTGACCCTGGAGTTCCCTCTGGTTTCTGAGTCACAGGGCAGGGAAGGCCCGGTTCTGCTGGAAGAGGCCCAGGGGCGTCAGCCTCCCTTGAGTCCCCGAGGCCAGTCCTTCCTGGAGCCTGAGGCCCAGCCACACAGGGGTCACAGAACACAGGTGCGCCAGGCATCAATCCCTCCCAGTGCCCAGGGCTGTAAGCCAGTCCTCCACAACCCAGCCGGCGGCACTGCCTCTGCCTTTGACGTACAGTCCTGCACCACACCGCACGTGCACACGGAAACAGGACACACATACACGCGACAGACTCAGCCACACGTGGGGCCCCACTCACAAATGCAGACACACAGAGGAGCACGTGTCCTCCCCCCACGTCGTGGACGCCACCGCACATGTAAGCGCCCAAGACACGCTCACAAAACCTGTCCCCTTAACTCGTTTCCCAACCGAGACGCACACGCACAGGCACACACACACATCACACATACGAGCTCATGCTCGGCAATGCGACACACACAGACTCACACACATGCCTGGATGCAGCAACCGCTCGAGAACCATCACCCTCCATGTACAGAGCCCCCCAAAGACTGACAGACACACGCCACATACACACAGCCCCCAAGCCCAGGAACAGACACACACCCATCTTGCCACTTGGTTAAATTCCACATGGCAGGCAGTGCCCAGCCCAGAAGGGCAGCTCCAGATAAGTAAACCGCTCAGCGCATCAATCTCAGCCCCAACCCGGCCGCCTCCTTGCTACAGGTGAGGTGAAGCAGGCCTTACATATTTTATACATGAATAAACTTGCTAAAAGAATACAATTTACAGGGCCACTGGCTGCAGGCTCCCAACATCCCTCCCGCATCTTTTCACTTCGGAGAGCACACGGCAGTGACGGCAGGTGGTGGCCAGTGGGGCATGCTGTCTGGTACCCTACCCGCCGCCCCTCTGCCTAAGCTGTTATTCCAGGGAAGGGAGCGTTCTGTGATTTTCCATCCACTAAATCCTGCTACTGCTCAGGGACAGGGCCCTGTGCTCTCTTGCCTCTCCGGCTTTTCCCCCCAACCCTTGGATGCCTTTTAAATGCCAATCCATCTTTGGCAACTCTGATTTTCCAAGGTCTGTTTCACACAGGGCTGGGATGTGTTAGAATCGAACTGTTGAGGAATGGGGAAGAGAAGGCCTGGCAGGAGGGACGGATAGGGGCAAGGGCAGCTTGTAGCTCGAGAGGCAGCTGGGCAGAGGGAGGCTCTGCCTGGTGCCAGGCCCACACACCCCCGGGGAGAGGCTAAGGAGCCCAGGGCCGCAGAAACCTGCCCCTAGGAGGCAGAGAGGGAGCAGAAGGTGGGCCATAGGACCAACAAGGGGTCTTTGAGTCCGAGTGTGCTGAGCAAAGGAGGCCCCGGATGAGGCTGAGGTCTGAGACCTCGGTGTGGCCTTGCGGCTGGAGCCTGGGTCCCAGAGAGGGCCACAAGTCTTCAACGTACCTGTTCAGGCTGGGTGGCCCCTGCCCAAGCTGCCGATCAGAGTGAGTGGCTGTGGGGAAGGGCTCCTGGGGTCGGCAGGTGGGGAGAAGACGAACTAAGTAAGGAAGCAGCCCCCCAGCCCGACTCTTGTCTGAAGCTCTCCCAAGACCTGGTTGCAGTTCCCTCCAGACTCACAGACTCAATAAAAAGGAGCAGGTCCCACAACAGGAGGGGAGAAAAGCAGGATGTCAGACGGACACAGGGGAGGAGTGGCAGCATACTTAAACAGAGACCCCGTGAACGGGGGTGGGGGTGGGTGCGAAGAAAAGTCAAATGCACCTGCCTTTGGAGACTGGGAGTTCGGGTGAACTGCTTTTCTTTTAACTTGCCTTATTTTCCAAAAGTCTACAATAAGCCTGTCCTCCCTCTATAGTGATTTAAAAAAAGGTATTAAACCGCCAAGTGCCTTACAAAACCAAATATATTGCATAATTCCACATTTTATATTTATTACATTTATCATGTTGTTTACCACATGCCTAGAAAAAAAATGTTGACAATGGTGTGTCCTGGGGGTAGAATTATAGGAGATTTTTACTTGTCTTACGGTATTTTTAGGTTTTTCTAAAATCAACATGCTTATAACCTGGTGGTTTTATTAACAAAATGCTCAGGCCTGAGAAGTTCTTTTCCGTATCAAGTCCCTCCCGCAGCTGCTGAAGCCCATTCTCACCCTCCCGGTGCGCGTGCCCCGGGCGAGGCTCGGGAAAGGCCAAGGACGACTGCCCCCGCCCAGAGCCCCCCTTCCTTCCAAGGCCCAAGGCTGCACCACGTCCGGCGGCCTGCCCAAGCCAGGTGGGCTTGGGCAGAGCTCAGCGAGTGCCCCGGGAGAGAAGGCAGCCCGGGAGTGACTAGCGGGCCACCGAAGGCGCGCCAAACAGGAGCGGCGGCTGGCGGGGGAGGGGCAGAGGTAACCCCAGGCCCGCGCCGCAGAGCAGCGCGGGACTCACGGCCGCAGCTCCCCGGCAGCCGGTACCGGACGCGGGAGCAGAACCCGGCCGAAGGCAGACCGCCCGGAAGCCCCGCCCCTCGCCCCGGTTCCCGGAAGCCGCGGGCAATGAGGGGCGGGGGCATGGAAGCCCCGCCCCCAGCCCCGGGTTCCCGGAAGCCGCGGGTTGGCGAGGTGAGGGGCAGGGCCTGGAAGCCCCGCCCCGCGGCGGCGCGGGGCACGCCGGGAGGGGCGCTGCCATGGCGACGCAACGGCCGCCCCGCCCCGCCCTCCCCGTGTCGCGGTCTCGGCCCCAGCGGGGCTCATCCGCTCGGACGCGCGGAGGCTCCGGCGCGGCCGCGGTGGGGGCGCCGCCGGGAGCGAAGGGAGGCCAGAAAGCGCGGGCGTTTGCCCTCCCGAGGTCAGGGAGGAGACGACATGACCCCGGAGGCGATAATGCAGCTGCCTGCGTGTCTGGCCTGCCCGCTCCTGCCAAGCCCTCCCCGAGGCGGAGCTGCGCGCTCCTGGACAGGCGGGCCAGCCCCGCTAGGATCCAGGGTTTGGCCCCGAGATGGCCCCTCCACCACAGTGCAGACGTTCCGCGCCAGGGCCGGGGGCCCGAGATGCTGGCCTCTGCCCACCCACACGCCAGGCATCTGCTGCTGGACAGTGCAAACTCCTCTGCTCGGCTGCCATCCAGGCCCCCGCAGTGCCCTCCCAGGAGACCCAGCCAAGCTGGCAGCCCGCCAGGCAGACCCTGACCCCTTCTTGGCCTGCATCCCCATAGGGTGGGGGCTCACACGACAGGCCAGGCCAGTCGGGCCGGATGACTTATCTCCCCAGTCCTGTGTGAGTGGCTCTGCCCGGGTAGGTGGGCAAACAAGCCCAGATCTGTTAAGGAGGGAAGTGGCAGGGCTGGGACTCGGCCAGGCTGACTCCAGACGCCTGTCCACACACAGTGGCACTCCCTGCTCCGTGGCCATCCAGCCTGGGCTGGTCCGGCCACCTATCTGCCCAGAGCACTGGCCCGGCCTGCACTCCCCTCCTCCCCCTCCCCCTCCCCCTCCCACCAGCCGGCTTCCCTTCTGAGCGGCAGATCTACAACCACACAAAGCCCTGTTTGTTTGCTTTCTCTGCTGCTCCCCCTGGATCCGATGTCTTTCTCTGCTACCTGCCGGCCTGGCTTCCTCTCCAAGCTGCCTTCCCAGCCTGCTGAAGGGAAGGAGGCGCCGACCATACAGCAAGCCCTGTCTCGCGGCCACCCCATCGTTCCGAGAATCCACCTCCTTACTGCTGGAGGCTGGGGACCAGCCAGGGCGATCTGACTGAAAATGGCTTTGCAGCCCCCTCACTGCCTCTCAGAATGTAGGGTGTCTTCTGGGTGGAGCAGGAGAGATGCCTGCAGCCAGGGGCTGGGACAGGGGGAGGGGAGCCAGAGCGGTCCAGCCAACCTCCCCTCTCCTTTTGTGAGCAAGGCCTGTTTTGTTTGTCAATCAGGAAGGCTGCCCCTGACTTCCCAGCAACCCAAGGGGGCTGTCAGAGATAAGGAGATGAATGGGACCAGGAAGGCCAAATTCAAGGAGGCAGAGCGACGCCCCGGTTTCACGGTCTTCACCCACCCTCACTCTTTCTGGGGGTCCACAGGCTGCACTGGGAGCCTGGCTTGGTAGGTGCCCCCTCAGTGCCCACCCTAGGCAGGCACCTGAGCAGACCCCTCAGCATGGCAGGCACCCTCTGCAGTGTCTTGGGAAGCCCTATCGGCCTGAGCTGAAACAAGGCTTTCACAGGCAAAGAAAAATAAACACCGCATTCCACACCACCTTTTCTACCTGCAGAGTGGGGCTGCCCTCTCTCCTGGTTCAAATAAAGAAACCCAACACCGATGCACAGAGATACCACAATCTCGCCTGGTTCCTTCTACCCAGGGCTCTTTTATTGTGCCCTGCCACGCTGGGTGGCCCAGGGCAGGTCCTAACCTCCCCGGGCCTCCCTCTTCCCCTTCCTGTCCCCTTCCATGCAGAGTTTAACCCTTACAGCAACTCCAGGATAAAGGTATGGTTACGCCCGCTTGACAGATGAAAGGAGGCTCCAACTTCCAGACACTAAAACTGCTCCGGTCAGAATTCAAGCCCACTTCCGACTCTAAAATTTCCCACCAGGTCACAGTACTATTTCACAGTCAGAGATTATCTGCTGACTGGATGAGTGACCACCATGAGGAAGTGAGCAAGGAGCAGGCAGGGCCTGGCTTTGGTGCCCAAGAGATGTGGTTTCCAATCGCATTTGGTCGCTGTGTGACCTCATGCAGGTCACTTAACCTCTCTGAGCTTCGGTTTCCTTGATAATCTGTATGAGGCGGTTAATAAGGCTTACAGAGGACCACCCAGCGCCAAGCAGAAAAGCAGGCACTCATTAAATGACGGCTTTGCTCCATGATCCCTCTCGGCAGCCAGAGAGCCAGGCATACACTTATTAGAGGAACCATCCCCCATCTGGCCCTGCTGCCGGGCGTGCCCCCTGTCACCATCTCTGGCCCTCTGGAACGCTCAAGCTGAGCTCCCCAGGCTCCTGTCCTGTCCAGGAGACCAGGGCCTCTCTGTTTAATCTGCCAGGGAGGGGGCCCCAGGGGTCAATGTCACCCCAAGGGAACAAAGCCAGCTCCGTCCACGTCCTGCTGGACTCGACAAGAGAGAGCCACTCGGTTAAGTCTGACCTGGCAAAACGTCCGTTTTTAGTGCTATTTTGGGCCATGGTGGGGATTTTCTGTGCTCCTCTCAAAGGTACCCTAAACCGAATTCCTTCCCATCTCCCCATCCCTATCTGTGTTTGAAATGAAAGTATCGTTCTTCCTCTTCTTTTTATCCTGCTTCTCTTTCCCACCTATCAGATGGATGCAAATGAGGGAAGGGGCAGAGCTGGGACCCCTCGGAGGGCAGCATTCCTCCCCCCCACAACCAGTCCCCCAGAGCACAGCAGGCTAGGAGACAAAGTTGCTTCAAACCAGGCAAAGCGGAGAAGTCCTCCGGCCTTCCGGTTCTGGAAGCCCTGAGGCCGGGTCATTGTCTGCTGCCGCCCCAGACACACACCAGGCGTCTGCCCCTCCCACCACACACCTTTGCCTTTCTGCTTCTCTGCCTTTGCTTGGGCTGCACCCGCGCCCCCAGCCTGGAAGCCCTCCCCCAAGGCCTCCCCTGCGAGGAGCGCCCTCTTAGCTGCAACACGACCACATTTGAATCCACATCTATGAATCATGTCTTTCAGGTCCACTCCCCTACCCGACTGTGGGCTTCAAAAGGGGAGGGGCGGCCGTCATGTAGTCACCCATTTCTCCAGGGCAAGGCTGCTCAAACCCCATCAGCACTGTTGACATTTGGGGCCCGGTAATTTGTTGGGGGGGTGTCCCCGGCCTCGATCCACTAGATGCCAGCATCCCCCACCCAGTGAAGACAACCAAAAATGCCTTCAGACAGTGCCTAACGTCCCCTGAGGGACAAAATTACCCACAACTGAGAACCACTGCTCTGAGGCCTGGCACCCCGCCCCCCAAAACGAGTGAATGCACGACTCTCCCTTCTGCCCCCAACAGAACAGGTGATTTTTATTTTTTTTATTTTTACCTCTTTTCCTCTTACCATAATCATGTACAAATTTCATCTTCCCTATCAGACCAGAAGCTTCCAGAATACAGGCCCATTGGACCTCAGCTGTATATCAGAGCTGATCACCAGTTACCATTTTGCTGCAGGAATAACTCTCAAAGCATCAGAGAGCACCCAACTAAAACCCAGTTCTGCTCCCCCTTCCACACCCTTCCCTGGGCTCCTGTGTGACTTTGCGTCAGCAGCTAAGCTTGTCTGGGCCTCAACGTCTCTGCATCACTGTAACAATTCTTTGTCCTATTAGCTAGTGGGAGGGTGACGACGTCACACCTCCAAGGAGCTGTAGTGCCCAAGAAGAAATCTTTCAGATGGTTTTTAATTTACATTTTCTGAGAATTATTATTACTAATAGGCAACATCATTAAGCACTTTGCTATGTGCCAAGTACAGCTGAGCGCTTCACAGGCATCATCTCATTCAATCCTCTTAAAAGGGAAACGATGACGTCGGTACTATTGTTTCTGCTGTCTATAAAGGAGGAAAGAGAGGCCCAGGGAGCTGGGGGAACCTGCCTGAGGACATCCAGAGGTGGTCTGCTGGCCTCTGGCAACTGAGGATGCCAATCAGAAAACCTGCTCAGCTTCAACCCTTGATATTGAAATTACTTTTCGAAGTCTGAAGCCCGCCCGGTGCAGGCAGAGTTAGACCTTCCCAGGTGGACAGGCCTCACCCACTGGGGTCCTGCTGCAGATACCTGGCCCCAGGGCCGCACGGAAGGTCTGACTGCAGAGGTACCTGGTGCAGTGGCCCGCCTGGGCCGGGGCTCGAGGGCGGGGCTCGGAGGGCTGCCACCCCCTTCCCAGGTGTCACCCGTCTCCGGAAGGCCCTGGCTGGACCGTCTTCCCTCAGTGCTGAGCGGGCGCTGAGATTCTTCAGGGCAGGAATAAAAAACAACCATCCTCGAGCACCTTCTGTGTATTTCTAGGTATTAAAACAGGCCCTGTCTTAAGAATTTTATCTGCATCAACTCAGTAGTTCTCCCAACAGCCCTGAGGCAAGCTCTGCCATTTCCCCCATTTTACAGATGAGTAAAGCAAAGAAGTAACTTGTCTGAGTTTGCAAGCGGCAGAGCCGGAATGTGAACCCAGGCAGCTGAACTCTGAAAGGTGTTCACGGCCAAAAAGTCTGTGTTTACGGCTGTGTTCCCAGCACCCTGGTGTGCGGGAGATACTCAGTATGTGATTTATGAATGAATGCACAAAGAAATGAATGAGTTTGTGGTCACACTGCTGCCCAAGTCCACCTATAGCATCGGGGCAAAGCCTCTTTGCAAACAGAAACTGGCCGGAAAACGGTAATTCTCACCTGCCCCACCGGGTGACAGAGACACGCAATCCATCCACCTCAGCCTGGCTGGGGAAGGAACAGGCACCGAACTCCTGGTTTTGGCCAACGTCACCGCAGGGAAGGCTAGGGGAGGAGTGACAACAGCGACCTCTTCCCCCAAAGTCCTTCAGCAGGAAGAGTACTGGTCCCTGCCGAGCCCACGGGCCAGCAGCCAGTGACTCGGGGCCTGTGACTGTGCCCGTTTCAAAGGTGGGGAGACGGAGCCCCTGAAAGGACGGTGGCACCTGGATGTGAACCCGGGCTGGCCTGTGTTTCTGACCCCATGCTTTCCAGATCACAGAGCACACTGAATGCAGCAGTTACCGCCCCCTCTCGGACAGGAGGGGAAATGTGCTGGGGTGGTGGTGGGGGGGGACGGGGGAAGGGGAGACGGAGAGGGCGTGACTTTCCTGAAGCAGCAGCTGGAACTCAAACCCTGTCCCGATTCCAAACCCAGGGCCGCTCCCCTGCTCAGCCGTGCTGCCCAGACTGGACTGAGGCATGTCTCCAGGGAGGGGACGGGAGGAGAGGGGGGCCAGAAGCTCCCTTGGGACCCCCAGCCTGGGGCCCGTCCTCACCCTGAGGGGCCCCAGCCCCCCCACTGGGCCCCTACACCTCCCGACAGCTCCCCTCCGGGCTTGCGGGACCCCCTCCTCCTGAGGCCGATCACCATGCAGAAACTGGACGCCTGCTGTCCACTGGCCCTGAGCATCTCATCTCCGGGGCCGGCGAGCCCAGGGCCAAGGGGAAGAAACGTGGCGGGGAGGGGGTGTCTGCTGGGTGAGCGACGATCGGGTGGTCACAGCAGAGCCCTGGTGCTCCTGGCCTGTCCTTCTGTCCTTCCTGACTAGGCGTCCTTCCCACGTCGCCCTCTCCTCCTTCCCACCAGCCCCACCGGTGTCCCACCACCACACACGCTATCCACACAGATTCGAGAACCAGTAGAGCAAAAGCTCTCCTCTGGCAGCCGAGCCCCATCTGCACCTCCAGCTGCTGGCACCCACCCTGGTGTCACATTCCAGTCTCGGATCCCGGTGACCCACCCAGGCACGGGGCACGGCTCTGCCTCAATCCCGGGAAACAGGACGAGCCAGTTTCTCCTCAGCCCCCCAGAAGGAGCAGGGGCCCCTCTCTGGCCTTGCCGGTCTCCTCTGAGGGTGATGAATAGAATCCCCTGACTGGCTCCCCAAGAATCCCCAAGATCCCACAGGGGCCCCCGAAACAATGCTGGGCTCCCCCACCCCACCTCGCCCGGCCCTTCCTGCCGGGAAGACTTCTGAGCACCCCGCGCCCCCCGGCCTCACCCTTGGAGCTGGGGCCGCACAGACGAGGCAGCCGAGCTCTGGGCCTGGGTGCCCCGGCCTCCTGGGGAGGACAGACACCGACAGAATTACCGATAATTCTGTGATAAACGCCATGCCTCAGCCATAGACAAAGGGAGATGACTCAGTTCTGCCGTGGAGGTCGGAGAAGGAGGGGACAGGACGTCTGTTTGGGTCTCGGGATGCAGGGAGGAAGGTGAAGGGCAGCCCAGGTGGAAGGAACAGCCTGGGCCAACGTACAGAGGCAGTAACGCCAGGGTTGCATCCTGGGAGGGGGCTCGGCTGTGGCAGGAGGGGACGGGGCCTGAGTGGGACCAGAGCAGGCGAGGACCAGAAAGGCCCGCACGGCGCGGGAGGGACTCCGGAGCAGATCTTGATTCAGAGCGCAGCCGGAGCCCCGGGGAGTCACCGCCGTGGTTGAGAAAGGTCGCTCTGCAGTGTGGCCCACGCTGGGAGGGGGCAGGATGGAGGCAGGGAGGCCGGTGAGGAGGCCGCGGCAACAGCTAGCCTCTCCCACCACGTTCTTTCTGAGCCAAGTCCTGCCTCCTGGCCATAGGACACCGGCCATGTCCGCTGCAGCTGCCGAAGAATCGCTGGTGTGTTCCCTTTGCCAGGAACGCCCCCTCATCACCTACCTGTGCTCCAAGCACCTGCTCCAAGCCCCCTCTGCCATGGAGCCGCACCTCCACAAAGCCCCAACCCTGGTCAAGTTGGGACATACTCATCCTTGGACCCTAAAGCTCAGGCTACCTGCCCACCATCCTGGAACTGGCTTCCGTGGTCCCCCCTGCCCCTCCCCGCGTGCCCAAGTCCCGCCAAAGACACCGACCCACTCCTTCCCACGTTGTCCCCAGAACACCTGTCAGTGCTTCCACGCGAGGCCCTGCTTCCTGCCAAGACCTGGCGCGAGCTCCCACTCGTCCCCTTGGGTACCATCTGGTTCTCACCCCTGGGCTGTGACCTTGGAGGCAGGTGCATTAAGCACAGAACTTCGAAACCGTGGGCCCTTGGAAAATACCTGGTGGGCCAGTGAGCCCCGGTGCCTCTCCCGAAGGAACGCTGCCCGGCGTGCAGGGCTCCGCCTGGGCCTGCCTGCGGAGCCACACGTCGCTGGCGGGACATCCATGCCCAGCCACAGGCGCTATTAAAGCAACGAGGTGCAAACGTGGACGGCCATGGGAAGACAGTGGTGATCGTAATGGTGACAGTGGCAGCTAACGTTTATTGGGACAAGTACTGTTCTCAGCTTCACAGGCTGACGTGGACTCACTCACTTGTCAAAGCTTCACCACAGTCCTCTGAGGCTGGTACTGTTATTACCCCCATTGCACAGATGGGGACACAGAGGCACAGAGAGGTGAACAACTCATTCAGGACGTGATGGAGCCAGGAGTCACCCAAAGCCTTGCCCTGGAGCACCCCACCTGTGACCCCGCCAAGACAACAGGAAGGAAAAGGGAGCTGACACTAAGAGCCTGAGGGGCGGTCTCGTCTGGGGTAAGAGAAAACTCTGTATTTGTGTACATGATACACGTATGCATAAGAGAAGAGCGAACCATATTCGAGGTGTTAACTGCGGTTACCTGGGGGGCACTTGTACTCTGCGTACTTCCGGGTTATTTGCATTGTTCACAATGAGAACAAACCCATGTCCTACCTGAGAAATTCAAAAAGAAGAAATTGAGAGAAACTGTCAGGGCCTCAGTTAATGTTTGTTGAATGAATAGAAGGCAGACTCATTTCCTAGGCCTGTTTTTTCAAACTCTGGGTAGGACCCATTAGTGGATCGTGAAATCAATTTAGTGGGTCACAGAAAGCAATTTAAAAAAACAACAAAAACCAAATAGACTAGAACAGAAAGTATCAGACCAGGGTACATAACAGAGTAAAGAGCTATGTCACTGAACTTTTTTTTCCAGTTACACACAGTGGGCGTGAATGGAATTGTGACCTACAATGCATTTCTTACTATAGGTCACAGCGGAGGGTTTGGAAGCCACAGTCCAGACTAAAGAGTCTAAGGAGGGATAAGCAGGGTCCCTGCCTGCAGGGGCCTCCTGGTCAACGGGGAGAGAAAGACCGTTACGGGGCAGGTGACCCCCCCCCCCCCCCTGTTTAGGAAGCTACTGAAGCTTCTGGCTGTTGGGAAGGGTCACACTCAGCCCACTCCATACGCGGCTTCTGGGGGGGGGGACACATTCTCCTTCCCAAGCCCCTTGCCTGTGAGAGCCTTTGCCACAGTTTTGGGGCTGAGCCTCCCCCAAACCAGAATGTCTGTGTCCCCTCCTCTGTGTTACCCAGAAGGCCACTTTTCCTAAGGACTCCCTTCTGGACACTCCTGAGGCCCTCACTGTCAAGGGGGAGGGGTGGGAAACTAGAAGATTCCTTTCCAGCTTCCAGATCCTGAGGCCACGTCCCAGGGAAGCCTCTGGAAATGCAGCTGTGTGGTCAGTCGGGAGGGGCCTCCACTGAGTCTGCAGCGAGGGCTGCCCCCACCCAGGGTGCGCCTGACCCCAGGCAGAGCCAGGTCTGAATGAAGGATGCGGTGTGGGGAGAGAGGCAGAGCCCCCAGCCTGGGGCTCCCACGGCGCTGGCGCCTCCACATCAGAACTCGCCTAACCCACCCCGCCTCCCCTCCCCTCCCCGGGCAGCAAACAACTAAAAAAAGATAAAATAAAAAGAAGTAATTCCCCTGCTCTGACGTCAGCGCGAGGTCTTAACAGCCCAACAGCGGCATGAAACTGGATTGCAACCAGATGTAATGCCCTTGAATCCTCAACACGCCGCTGCGTTGGAAGACAAATGGGGGGGGCGCTCTGGGTGGAGGGAACCGTGAGGGTCCCGCACGGGTCCCGGATCGGAGCCTGCGGAAACCCTGGGAAGCCCGGGGCCCGGGTCGCCATTCAGGCGCGCTGCCTCCCCTCCCCCAGCCCCCCAGTAGCGCATTGTTACTCTCGACAGCCGTCTCCATTCAGGCCCGGAGCCCCAGCGCCGCGCCCGTCGGGGGCTCCCCGAACCAGGGCACGGCTCGGGCCGCACTCCGGCCCCTGGCGTGGATTTGAGGCCGACCCAGAACCCAAGAAGGGAAACAGCTCGCTGGGAAAACGGGCGCCCCAGGAAGCTGGGGCCGCCGCGGCCTCGGGCCTGTCTGGTGTTTCGCTTCCCCTCCGCCCCTCTTCGGCCGCCCCCGGCGACCAAGGCTCCAAATGTCAACCCCGCGTCCTGCAACACCCCCCCACCCGCCGCGCTCGGCGACACTGCCTTGCGCCCGGTCCCCGCGTCCTCCTCCCGGGTCCCCTGCCTCCCAGGCGCGGAGCCGCGGAGCCAGGCACACGGCCGGTGCGCAGCCGTCCGTCCGGGAACACGGGACTCGCGTGGCCGGAGCCCCCACTGTGACGTCACCCCGAAAGGCCCGCGCGCCCCGGGCCTGCCCGCGTCGGAGCTCCCCGGCCTCCGGGGCCGCTTCCTGCCGGGTCGCGCGGCCTGCGCACAGGCCCGGGCGCCGCCGCCCGCGAGGGGGCACCGCCGCGGGCTCCGCTGAGAGCCCCGCGCGCCACCCCTCCCCACCACGGCCCTCGCCGTCTCTCGAGGCCCTGGCTCCCACGCCGTGGCCCCACCAGGCCCCGAGTCCCCCCGGAGAAGTCGGCTCCCCACCCCCCACCCGGACGCACTCACAAAGCTCGCCTCCGGCCCCGGCGCCGCGCGAACGCCCCGGTCCCCACCCGCACTCGGCTGACCCCCGGCGCCACCGCGCGCACAACCCCCGCACCCGCGACCCTCGTTCCTCGCGCCCGCACCCCGCAGCCCCCCGGACAGCCATCCGGTGACCTCGCGCCCCCCGCACACAAAGCACTTCCCCGCGGCCCCCCGCGCCCCCGCCCCGCCGCTTGGTGCTCACCTCAGCGCGCGCTCACTCGGGGGCCCGGGTTCTGGCGCTGCGACTTCGCTGCCTGGAGACTCGGGCGGCCATGGGGGTCGGGGCGCGGCGGCCCGGCCGGCCAGCAGCCAGGCAGGAAAGAGGGTGGGCCGCGGCGCCCCCTCCTCGAGCCGGCGCTCGGGCTGCGGGCTGGGCGGCCTGCTCGGCGCGCTCTCGCTCCGGCCGCGCCTCGCTCCGCACCTCGCCTTCCGAGCACAGCCGCGGGCAGGGGCGGCGCCCGGGGCGCGGGGACCGGGCCCTGGCTGCGCACCGCCGGGCCTGCTGGCGTCGCAGGGCCGCGGGGAAATGCGGTCCCCTCCGCGCAGGAAGAGCCGGCGGCGGGCGGCGCGCGGGGGGAGAAGGCGGCGAGAGCGCGAGGAGAAAAGTTCCCGGCCGCCTGGCTGCGCTCGCTCGCCGCCCGGGAGCCAGGTGGGCCGCGCGCCCCGACAGCACCCCCTGGCGGCCAGCGCCCGCCGCGGGCCTGGGGGGAGGGGGCTTGGCGGGGGGACCCGGGGGGCCCTCAAGCACTCGCGGGCCGGGGTCGGGGCCGGAACCTCGGGCGGAGGACGTGGACCGGCACCGGTCTTCAGATGCTCCCAGGCTCTGGCCGGGTCCCTGGGCCAGGCTCCCGCCCTCACCCACCACAGCCCTCCCGTGACCTCCCCTTCACAGTCTGGGAAACGTTCCGACCTCTAAGCTCAGTAGGCCGCCGAGCATGGATTTCTTCACTTACTGGCACCTCGCTGGACGCCAAATCAGCAGAGACAAGTGGTCCTGTCGTCATGGGGCTGGCACCCTGGTGGGCAGAGACAGACAGCAAACAAATGCTTCCACACGTGAGGAAGATCGTTCCAGGGACAAATGAGCGCTAGTCATTAGTGACGTGAAGAACAGGGGCTACTTAGCTGGGTGTGAGCACGGAACTGACCGTTCCTGGCAGGGGGAGGAGCAAGTGCAAAGGCCCCGAGGCAGGAGAGAGCAGGGTGACAGGCAGAGCCGTAGGGAGGACCCGGGTCTTCAGCACTACCAGGGCCTGGTGGGGACCTTGGATGCAATTCTAGTGCCATCGGCAGAGCTTGGGCAGAGGAATGCTGAATGAATGGGTGAGTGAACCTATTATGAGCTTACAGACTGCCTGACTTCCTGCCCCAAAGCCTCCGCTCGCCACAGCCGAGGCAGAAGGCCTCCTGCTCCCACCCAGCCTCCGGGGTCTGTCGGTCCCACGAGCAGGGGACGGCTGTCAAGGAGCCAGGGTCCCGGGAACATCAGCCTCCTCACCTGTAGGTAAGGCCAGGTGGTGGGTACGGTGCTCTTACTCTGTGACAGAGGACTGTCCCCCTGTTTACACGTCCTCTCATCCGATCCTGACACCCACGGCCCCCTCGCCCCCCAGGAGGCAAACCCACCGCTTTTGTTCACGAGGAAACTGAGGCACAGAGCAGTGAAGTCATCTGTCCAGTGTCTCAAGCTAAGGTGACAAGCGAGACCCAAGACCTGCACCCAACTCAGCCACCACCCCCGAGGGCGAGCTTGAGAGCCGGACAGCAGCGGGATAAGAGGGTGCGCAGCGTGGCTTTAAGCACAGGTTCTGGGGGAGACAGACCTCGTCTCTAAGTCTGGCTTCTCTGGGCCCAGCTGGGAGGCTTTGGAAAAACCAGTTGACATGCTGAGTCGCGATTTCCTCATCTGTAAAATGGGGGTAAGAGTAGCACCTACTTCCCGGGTTCCTGAGGACTAAAGGAGGTGGGAGTGTGGAGCGTCGAGCTCGGAGCCTGGAGGCCGTGAACACTGTTAGTGCTTTAGGTCACGAGGTAGAGGAGGGGCAACGGGGCTTCCATACATCCAGGGGCTTCTACCCCCTGCCATGTCCAGCCTCCTGCCCTCCCTGCCCTCCCCTGCTCTGGGAAGAACCCAGGGAAGGCCTGGCACCAGGGACCTCGGTGGGCGGTGAGAAGAGGGGGTGTCCCGGGGGAGGAGGAGATGGCGTGGTCTAGGCACTAACCACTGCCTTTCTGAGGGCCCGTTGTGCACCAGATGCTCTCCGTGGGTGTGAGTTTCCTAGGGCTGCTGCGACAAATGACCACACATTGAGTGGCTTAAAACAACCCAACTTTATTCTCTGCAGTTCTGCAGGGCAGATGTCCGAAATCAGCATCAACAGGAGAGTCCGTTCCCTGCCTTTTCTAGCTTCTGGAGGCCACGTGCATGTCATGGCTCGTGCCCCCTTGGTGACCTCCAGGAACCAGAAAAGGCAGGAAATAACTGCTTCTGTTGTCACAGCTCCTGCTTCCTCCCTTGACCTTCTTGCCTCCTCTTATAAGACCCTTGCGATTCCATTCGGGCCGCCTGGATAACCCAGGAGACTGTCCCATCTCAAGACCCTAATTTAAGCACACCTACAAGGACCCTCCACCCCCTGTTTTTTTTTTTACCACATAAGGGAACATTCACAGGATCTGGGGATCAGGACCCAGATATCTCTGTGAGCTGTTATTCAGCCTCACACTCCATGCATCCTCTCAGTGCTCCCTCATCACAACTCATTTTACAGATGAAAGAATTGAGGCTCAGAGAGGTCAGTCCCTCATCCAAGGTCACACAGCAGGTAAGCTTTTTCACCTCTCCCATGCATATTCATTGAGTGCCCACCGTGGGTCAGACACTGGGTTAGGTTCTGGGTTGCCATGTAAGAGCTACCTGTGAAAAACGTGCTGTGGAGCCCAGGCACAAAGTGTCGTGACCTGGTCCTGTTGAGGAATTCAGGGAAGGCTTCCTGGAGGAGGTGACCTGTGAGCTGAGATCTGGAGGGTGATCCTTAGGCCTCTTCAGAAGGCTGGGTAGCCCAATTTAGGGAGGGGAGGCTTCTGAGCAGGAGAGTGCTCAGTCTGCTGTGGGCACCATCAGGGGTTGGTCAGCAGAGCCAGGCCCCGGGAGACTTCTGCTGAGAAGCTACTTGTCACCTCTCATGGGATGCGGTGGGAGGTAAGGTGGGAGTGGGCCCACTGCCCAACACAGCCACCCAGTAAAGACAGTGCTGCTACAAAATGTCGAACTTGCAGCCTCGAGGTGGGATCCAGGCTGTGGGCTTGTTTTGACTGGAGAGAAAAGTGTCTAAAGATTTTGGAGTTGAAATACCTTTAAGGAATATAAATTCTTGCGGCCCTACCACTACCCACACCGACATTTAAATCACCGACTGCCCCCAAAGGCACTGGGTTTGAGATATCCTCCCCGCTCCCCAGGGGTCTTAAGACTCAGTTTTGCATCTGTGCCTTGGCCTGGAACTCCCCCTCGGTTTTCTCCTAGGCCAAAAGGAGACAATGACTCCCGGCCGAGGGAGAGAGGTCCCCGGGGCTGGAAGACAGGGAAGGGGGATCCACCTCCGGACAGACTCCCGTACCCTGAGGGACTGGCTTACTGGTGGCTCGCCTCCGTGGGGACATCCCCAGTTCAGGAGCCCCCCCCCACCCCTCTGTCACACGGAAGACCAAGCACAGGGAGGGGAGGCACCTGGAGTGGGGCGTGCGGAGTGGGCTGCAGGTGCGTCTGAGGGCCCAGCTTGAGCTCTGCGCAGCCAGCCTGCCTACCTGAGGAAGCTACATTAGGGAGGGCTAAAGTCCGACGTTGTCTCAGCCGTTGTGGATCTCTGCGACAGAGAACCTTTGTCCCAGCTCACACACCTGTCTCTTGGTGGTTATCACACCTTGACTTCCTGGGGGAACATTCCTTCCCACTATCTGCCTATGTGGTTCAGCCGGGGCTGACGCTACCTCCGGTACACAGAGATGTTCCTAGGATTCAGGTTTAACCAATCAAAGTGCCCCATTTCCCTGGCTGCAGTGGCTGGTTCAGGGATGGCCACATGACCCAAGGCCACTGGCAGTTTTGCAGGAAGCATTGAGCTTTGCTGGAACCTCCAGGGGGTGTTAAGCTGGTTGGTTGTGGGCCTGAGAATAAAGCCAGTATGTAGGAGAGCAGTGTCAAAACACACGTAGAGACACCAGCTGGGCACCTGGATCCAGCTACACCTGAAGCTCATTACACGCAAGCCAGTAAGGTTACCTGTTTACCTAAACCAGCCTAAGTTTGTTTTCTGTCGCTTGTCTCAAAGAGAACTAAGGCTGCTTTACCTGGAGAAGAAAAATGAGGGTGAGGAGGGGAGGGGACTGACTTCTCCAAAGATCTGAAGGGCTGCCCTGGCCCTGTGTACTCACATGCAGGTTGTGGGTTTCCAGCGAGTGCATTTTGACTCCTTATGAGGCAGAACTTTCCCACAATAAGAACTGTTCAGAGGAGACCATGCACTGCCTCAGGACAGAGGAAGTTCCCTCCTTGGGGCTGTGCAAACAGGCAGGATGTGGTGGAGGGGACTCAGGCTGGCTGCAAGGACAGCGGTCCTGTCATCAGATGGATATGAGCTGGGACCTCAGACCAGCTTTAGTGGACAGCCGGGGATCATCAATGACTCCCAATGTTTAATTGTAAAATATTTAAGATAGTCAAGAAGGTACAAGAAATATTCAGTGATCACCCCTGCATCCACCAGTGTCAGCTCGAGAAATAAAACCTCATCGATACAGCTGAGCTCCTGGTCATAGACCCCCCGCTCCAGCTTTAAGCTGTTACTACGTGTGCACCGTCCTAAGGGTTGTGCAGGTCACAGGTCTTTCTTTAACAGAGGTTTGAATTGCCATACTTTCAGGCTGTACAGACTTTTTTCTTATTACCAGTGGTGAAAATGAAAGCACTTAGGTACTAATAAAACATGGATATTTTTCTTCCTTCCTCCCTCCCTTCCTTCTTTCTTTACTTCTTTCTTGTAATAAAAACCTATTACAGAAGCAGTCCCCAAACCATTTCTTACCGAGTTTATATGAAAGCTATTCCACCCCTGCCCTCCCAGCCCCTACGCCCCGCCCCCTCGCCCCCCTGCTCTGTGTCTGGGCTCGGTCTCCCCTCTGCACACTGTGGCCAATCACAATTTCAGGGCTGTGAGGATTGAGGCTGAGATGAGGCACATCCAGCACTTGGCACGTCCCCTGGCGTGTAGGTGGTGAGAGCCAGGTGCTGGCGCTAGTTAGGACGATGGCTGTCCGGGCGAAGTGCTCCAAGCTCTCCGGCCCCTCCCCTGCTCACCCGCCTGGTCCAGGCTGTCCCGAAATCCTGTCAGTTCTACACTCTGCTCCCTGCTTGGTCGCGGCCTCTGTAACTTGTCTCCTCACCCTGTTTCAACACCCCCATCCACCCTCTTCACGGTGGCCCTGTTCTGTTCCGCTGTGTCCCTCCCCGGCCTGCACTCCCCACACACACCCCAGGGCTGGCCTGGCCCCTGCACATCCTTCCGGCTCTGCCCTGCAGAGGTCCCTCTGTTGCTTCAGCTCCTACCTTCTGTTACAGGTCCCTCTGTTACAGGTCCCTCAGTTGCTTCAGCTCCTACCTTCTGAGCGTCCCCACGTGCCACTACCTCTGCCTGAGACACCCTTCCCTCTCTGCCTTGTGTGGCTTCTCCCTCCACACCTTTCCAGGCTCAAATGAAGAGTGGGCTCCTCGGACTTCCCTGGTGGTGCAGTGGTTAAGAATCCGCCTGCCGATGCGGGGGACACAGGGATCGAGCCCTGGTCCGGGAAGACCCCACATGCTGCGGAGCAGCTAAGCCCGTGCGCCACAGCTACTGAGCCTGCGCTCTAGAGCCCGTGAGCCGCAACTACCGAAGCCCGCACGCCTAGAGCCCGTGCTCCGCAACAAGAGAAGCCACCGCCGTAAGAAGCCCGCGCACTGCAGCGAAGAGCAGCTCCCGCTCAACGCAGCTAGAGAAAGCCCACACGCAGCAACAAAGACCCAACGGGGCCATAAATAAATAAATAAATAATTTTGAATCTTAAAAAAAAAAAAAGAGTGGGCTCCTCCAAGAAGCCCTCTCAGACCTCCCCGGTCCCCTGAGGCCCTCCTGTCACATTCCCAGAGATCACTATTCGTTGTAAGTCTCTGGCTCCAGGTCATGAGTTAGTTCCTTGAGGGCAGGAGTGCTGTCCTCTTTAGGGCAGACCAGCTTTTTGCACAGTCATTTTAAAAACAATCCTTCTCAGTTTTCTAAGCTCTTTGCACTGTCCACTCCGGTCAGCCTCCCAAGAGCCCAGGGAGGGGGCACTGCATCAGCCCATTTTCCAGTTGCAGAGGCACCAAGAGGGCATCTCCCGGGGCTGCCGTGACCACTGCCGCTGACCTACTGCTTTAAGACCGCAGTCCTGGAGGTCAGGAGTCCAGCTCAGCATCCCTGCGGCTCCAGGCGACGGTGGTGTCTCGCCCTTTTCAGATTCCAGGGGCCGCCTGCGCCCTTCGGCTCGTGGCCGCTTCCTTGCCTCTCTGCTTGCATCGTCACCTCTCCTCGCCTGTGTCGGTTCTCCCCCTCTTCTCTCCTGGAAGGACACTTGTGATGACATGTAAGGCCCACCCGCATAAGGTGGGATCATCCCCACATCTCAGGATCTTTAATCACACCTGCAGAGTCCCTTCTGACTTCTGAGGTCACACTCCAGGTTCTGGGGATTGGGGTGTGGATATCTCTGGGGCCATTATCCAGCGGCCACAGAAGTGTGGCCAAGCGGCCATTATCCAAGCGGCAGAGCTGAGACACCCCCGCTGGTCTGGCTCCAGTCTCTGTGCCACACGTGGTGCCTCCCATCCCGGAGGTGTGTGGCCTAGCGGACCGCGTGGGGCAGGGCACTCGAGGCAGAAGGAGGAACGCGACCCCAGCCTGCAGGCAGGGAGAAAATCCACACAGCTCTGTGGGTGGAGGGAGAGTACAGGTTATGTGGGCCCCGTGAGGCATCACTGTCCACGGCGGGCCACATGGAGGCCATGGCCAGGGAGCCTCCGTGGAGGGTGGGGCACTGCTGTCCCTCCCACCTCCTCCCACCCCCACAGCAGGGCCTGGACGATGGTCGTGCCAGAGAATGCACCGTTTAGGACGTGCCAGGCAGAGGGCCAGATGGTTTTTCCTGTCTCATTTAGACTTGACAACCGTAATCTCTCGTGTACCCATTCTGCAGATGTGCAGATCGAGGCTTATCTACAGTGGCTGGCGTTTCTTGATCACAGCCAAGCCCTGTGCTCCCTGCCTTTACAGGTCCAGTTGCCCAGGGTGCCCATAGTGCCCTATAGGGAGGAACTGTTCCCCGTCTGATTGTACAGAGGGGAAACTGAGCTGAATGATCAGAGGATTGTCACAACACGGAGGACAGTGCCTGGCAGAGGGATGAGGCCCAAGCTGGCCTCCAGAGCCACACTTTGGTATGGAAGCAGAGGGCCCCAAGGTCACGTTCGGGTGGACTGAGGGGCCCCGAGGCCGCTCCCTCTCAGGCCCACAGAATGGCAATGCTGCAGCCAGCAGGCAGCAGGATGGGAGCTGCGGGGAGGGGACAAGGGGAGTGGGGGCACCAGGGGAGGGAGTGGAGGAGGGGGAGGGGAGGGAGTGGGGAGGTCCAGGAGGGTCACCATAGTAACGGAGCCAGCTCTGCTCTCAGGCCCGGCTGCCCCTGGGGAAGGAGATAAAACGTTTTCTATCGATTTCTGTCTGGAAAGTCATCGGTGATAAGCTCCTCCGGCCAAGATGGGGCTGGAGGCCTGGCTGGTGGGAGCGTGCGTGGTGACTGCACACTCCCGGGCTGCGGAGTCGGATTGGGAGGTGGCCAAGCCAGCAGGGGCAGGCTGGGCAGGGAGCCACGTCCTGGGCTTCAACCTCCCGCCTCAGCCTCCCCTTCCACTCGGTGGAGCAGCCGCACCTGGGCTGCCCGCGTCCCTCCCGGCTGTGATGTGTCAGGGCTGAACGACGGGAGGAGAGGGGCTGGGGCCCGGCGGGCGTGGTGGGCCACAGTGCTGTTCACATGTACTGTCTCCATGGGTGTCCACCTGCATCTGCGGCTTCCTGCAGTCCACAGGCGGTAGGGTCTGCCTTGTGCCAGGAGTGGGACTGGGCAGGGAGCAACGGTGACCAAAACAGACACAAATTCATGTCCTCGTGGAGCTGACATTCTGGGGGGTGGGGGGAGACAGACAAACACATAGATAAGTAAATACACAGGCTAGTTGTGAGGAGCTGGCTCTGAGTTACTTAAGTAGGAAGTCGTGGAGAGCTGGAGGGGAGTGCCTGCCCTGCCATGGGAACAGCAGGTGCAAAGGCCCTGAGGCCGGAATGAGGGGGATGGGAGGAGGCCTGTGGGCCAGAGGCGGTCAGGAAGGGCATGGGTGGCCACGGAGAGACCTCTGGCAATGACGCTGAGTGAGGGGAACACCTGTCCAGATGGGCAACCACGGGACTGGCCAGGGTGTGGGCCGTGGGTTGTGAAAGTTCTAATCCCAGATATATTCTGAAGGTAAAATTGACAGGGTCAGAAAGAGAGGAGTCCAGGGCACTCGGGGGCTTTGGCCTGAGCGACTGTCCTCGTGCTTGCCTTAGGCAAGGGGCCCGCTCTTTGTGGGTGTCTGAGGTCCGCAGGCCCAGGTGAGTGAGGGTGGGGTCGTGGGTCTGCACACGCGGCTGTGAGCATGTGCCCTCAGAGTCCAGGGCAGGGCTCTCACCCCTTCCACCACCCCTCCTGCTTTCCCAGCCAAGCAGATCCCTGCCCACCTCCTCTCTGCAGCCCCCAGGGCCTGGGGACTGGGAGCTGGCGAAAGGCAGAGGGAACGGGCCGGGAGGGGCCGCGACAGGCCCTCAAGAAACACTCGTGGGGTGAACGTGGGCACTGTGGATCCAATCCCTCCGGGGGTTGCTGGGGTCCGTCCTGGGGCCCCGAAAGGAGGAATCTGCCCCCCGAGCCCTCACACCCCGGGCCTCTCCCTCTGGAAGTCAGGAAGCACCCATGGGTCCATTCAGCTCTCAGGCTTCCTCCACTCCCCTCCTCCCCACATCCTGCCCAGCCTCCAAGACCAGCTCAAAGCCTGGCTCGGGGAACGCGGGGCCCGGGTCACCGGAGGGGCCCACTGTTGCCACCTGTTGCCATGTGTCCTGGGGCAGGTCTACCTTGCGTCCACCCCTCTGGACCTGGAGCTGCGGCGCCTGTCCCGTGGGCTGGTCCTGCCAGTTTCTGACCCGTCAAGGGGGCTTCGGGAAGGTAGGAGGCGGCCCGGGTGTCCTCCCCGTGCTCACTCCCCCCAGTGCCACCCCCGGCCCCATTGCCCCCCTGCCCTTCATTCTGGGGGTCCCCGCAGGCAGGCACCGCAGGCCCCTGAGGCCCTTGACGTTGGTACCACACAGGATCCGGGGTCTGTCGCTGTACACGGCTCCCCTCGGTCATGCACTGGTCACGGCCAGAGCCAGCTGCAGGAGCGGGCACAGCTCAGACCCCGCGTGGTTCTCTGTGGCCCATTGAAAACGGCCCCCAAAGACACCCACGCCCCAACCCCTGGGACCTGGATGTCACTTATATAAACAGCAAAAGGAGTCTTTGAGGGCGTGATTGAGCTGAGGACCTTGAGGCGGGGAGATCGTCCTGGATCAGGCCCGTGGCCCTAAACGCCACACAAGTGTCCTCAGACAGAGGCCGAAGGGATGTGATCCGCCGGGGAGGAGGCCACGCGGCCACAGAGGCAGAGATGGGGGCGGGGCTACAGCCCCGGGCCTAGGAAGCCACAGAAGCTGGTAGAGGAGGGAGTGTGCCCGCCAGCACCTTGATTCGGCCCAGCAATACTGGTTCTGGACTTCCGGCCTCCAGAACCGAGAGAGAATAAATGTCTGTACTTTAAGCCACCACGTTTGTAGGCCTGTGTTACAGGGGCCACGGGAAGCGAATCCTCTTACATTTTAGGACTTCTCGGCTACCACTCTGAGCCCCCTCCCTGCCCACTGCTCACTCGGAGCTGGGAGGTGAGTGTGTAGGGCAGGGGGTGGTCACTCACTCCTGCAGACCCCCAGGGACAGCTGGAGGGGAGGGAGGTGGCCGAGGCCCAAAGCTACTGGACCCTGAGCTCAGGCCTGGGCTCCTGGGGATGCCTGACCTCTGCCCAGCTCCTGGGTGTCAGGGTGCCGCTGGGGTCACCCTGGAGAAGGCGGCTGGCTTCCTCCTGGCCTCGGAACAGAGGGCACAGGATGTCGTTACCCCCAACCCTTGCCGGGAGCTCGGCAGGAGGAAGCCCACAGAGCAGGGCCGGGTCCACACCTGCGTGTGTGTGTGTGAGTGTGCGTGCTGGGGTGTGAGGCACAGATGCGCAGCGCTCCCACACTGGTAGGGAGTAGGTGTGCATACCTGGTACAGACCCAGCTGAAAATGCAGGTGTGCCGCAGGCAGCCGGCTTCCTTCCTGTCTTTAGATCAGTTTAAATCCTGTGCTAAGCCCGCCTCCAGCTGGCTGCCGGGAAACTAGATCCCAGCCGTCATTGGAGCTCCCGTCCCCTTCAGTGACGCGAAGGTACTCAGGCCACTCTGAGTCTGGCCATCTTATCTGGCAGGGCTGTGGGTCAGGACAGGTGACCGCCTCTTCCTGGCCGGGAGAGACACCAGCAAAACTCCCCTGGAGAGGATATGCGGGGCCACCTGCCTGGTGGAGTGGGGGCAGGGCGGGTAACTAGCGGACAGAACAAAACCAAGATGAAAAACCACGTTCGATCGACCGATCGTCTGGAGCCCTGGAGGTGGCTGCTCACAGAGGTGTCAGTAGCCACGTGGGGCTGTTTGAATTTCCACTAATTAAAGGAGATTAAAAAAAAGGTTTTCTGTGGTTTCTCGGTCACACCACCCACAGCTCAGGTTTTCGAAGCCACGTGTGGCTACCTCGGGGGACATCACGGAAAGCAGGGGGTCCAGCGTGACACGAGAGCCGCGCTTTTGAGTGGAGTGGCCTGCCCGTTTTACAGACGGGAAGGCTGGGACCAGACCCAGCTCTCAGCTGCTGGAAACTTCAGCTCCTCCAGGCTCCATCCCATAGTAACCCCAGGACGGCCTGGCAGAGTGAGCGTCGGTGCTGTCCTCTGCACCCCTGGGCAGACGAGGGCTTCAGGACAGCGCTCGTGCCCCTGCAGGAGGTGGAGCCCCCCCGAGCCCGGCATGTTGAGTGGCCCTGTGGCTGCAGCCCTGCCTTGGGCTGGCCACCTCACTTCTCTGTGACTCAGTTTCCCTTCCAGGAGATGGGGACTGTGACAGCCTCACAGGGCTGCCACGCCGTTTCTATAGGTTAATATCTGTAAAGTGCTCAAGACACAGCCTGGTGCGCAGCAAACGCCACGTCCACGCTCTGACATTTCAGAGACGGTGGTGTTCCGCGCAGAGGAGCAGGCCCTGCGCTGTGTCCGAGTGACCACGGGTGCCGGGCTCCTCCCCCAGAGGCTGGGCTGGGACTCGACTGGACTCAAACCCCTACCTTATCCGTGCTTTAGCGTTCACTTGACAAACGTTTACTGGGCTTGCTCTTGGGGGGCACTAAGCTCATATGATATAAATCTGGAGCTCTGGGGGCCATGCAGGCCAGGGAAAGCTGATGTGAGAATGAAGTAAACCAGCAGAAAGGGAAACCCAGAGGAAGCCTCCTGATGACGTCTGAGAGCTGGATCCAGCTCTGTCCGAAGCTAGCTTCTTTCCAGTTACATGCAGCAAATAATTTTTTCGTCATTTGCAACTCAAAGACTAATGGGAGGCCGGCTCATCCAACCCCTTGGTCCTGAAGCCAGATCCTTTTCGGTAAGAACTCTGACAGCTTCTGCTTGAATGCCACTCATGAGGGGGATCTCACTACCTTCCAAAGGATGGCCAGACTGCTTGCTGCTGGAGAAACCACGCTGCTGAGATGAAGCCCAGGGCAGTGGTCCAGCTTTCAGCCCTGCTGGCTACCTGCTGGGTGACCCTGAGCGAGAGACTTGCCCTCTCTGAGCCTCAGTTTGCCACCTGTGGAATGGGTTCCCTGGCAGTGCTCATCTGGAGGACATTTCAGACGCAGGGAGAAAACGTGTGTGAAGCGCTGGGCCCATGCCGCACCCGGCACAGACCCTGGGGAGCTGGAGCCTCGTCCCCGAGGTGGTGAGGAAGCGCAGTTTCCACACACGTCTGAGAGGTCAGCTCACGGCCAGGAAGGGCTGGCACCAGGGGTCTGCGGGGAGCCCAGGAGCATCGCCACAGCCGTGACGCACATGGTTTGAATCCTTCCTGGCCGCTGTGCACAGCCCGAGCTGGCACTGTCCGTTGTCATAGCGATGGAGGCCCGCTGGAGTCCTGGGCTGTCAGTCACCTGGGCCTGGGCTGTGGGACGCGGGCGTGAGTGGCTTGTGCGCCCGTGTGTGTGTGTGCGCCACACCTGTGTGCAAAGCTGCACGAATCTACACGTGGAGACATGTGGGCAGCGTGTGCGCAGCGTGTGTCTCTGGCCTGAGGCCGGGTGGGCGAGGGGTGGCCCAAGTGTCTGACTGCGGCCCTCGTGGGCACCCCTTCTGAGCCACAGTTTCCTCCTCTGTGGACACAGGAGGTTGTGAAAGGCAATCGCACCCGATATTTCACATAATCTTCACGTGAGTCCAGGGACGGCAACGTTATTCATTCAACATGTCTTTATTGAGGGCTGACTGTGTGTCAGGCCCTGTGGACTCAGCGATCAAAGTCCCTTCCCTTGGGAATCTTCAGCCTGATGGGAGATGGACAGCACGCAAGTCAGCCAATAAGGACAGTGCGTGATGGGTGGTCAGGGGGCAGGCCTGTGAGCAGAGGCCAGAGGAAGGAGGGACATGCAAGCAGAGGGACCAGCAAGTGCAAAGGCCCTGAGGTTCAGGTGCTGCGGGGCCGATGTGCTGGAGCAGTGTGGGCTCCACAGCGAGGGGCGTGTCAGGTCACCGGCATTGATGGGAGGGAACAGAGGGACCAGGGCTGTCCACAGGGCTGGGCCGGCCGGGCCTTGGATGCCAGGCCTGGGGAAGGGGTTTAGTTAAGGCCGAGGAAGCCTGGACAGCTCTTCACCTTGGAAAGGCCCAGTGAGCCTGGGGACTGGTGTGGAAGACGCAAGTGGTGGGTGACAAAGAGGTGGGTGACAAAGCTGTCTGCTGGTGGCAAACAGCTCCCCTCTCCTCTTGCCCGGAGTGACTCTGCTCCGGCCCCTCTGCAAGCTCTGCTCGGCAAAACAAACCCAGAACCTTCACAACTCATAAGAAGACAAACAACACAATCAAGGTGAGCAAAAGACCCGAGCAGACACTTCCCCACAGAAGAGGTACAGAGGGACGGTGAGCGCAGGGGACGATGCCCATCACAGCCGCCAGGACGGCTACAAGGGAAAAACGGTAACACAAGTTCAGGGGAGGATCCGGGACACGGGACCGGGGGAGCGCTCACACAAGGCTGTGGGAATGTGAAATGCACAGCCACTTTGGAGAACAGGCCGGCAGTCTCTTATACGGTTAAATATATGCTTACCACACAATCTAGCCTTTCCACTCCTAGGTGTTTACCCGAGAGAAGGGAAAACGTATGTCTGCACACATGCTTGTGGCGGTTTTATTCATAATTGCCCCAAACTGAAAACAACCCAAATGTTCGTCAACTGATGAATGAATAAGCAAATGCGACACATCCCTACAGTGAAATATTATTCAGCAATAAAAAAGAATGCACTGCGGGATAGGCAGAGCCATCAGTGAATCTCACACGCGTCTCGCCGCACGGAAGGAGCCGGATCGCGAGGCCGCAAACTGTGATTCTGTTTACGTGACGTTCTGGGAGCGTGGAAATGACGGGGGCAGAAAATGGACCGGTGGCTGCCAGGGCCCGGGGGTGGGGAGAAGGTCAACCCAGGGGGCACCCAGGAACGTTCTGGGGGTGAGGTAAGTGTTCCGTGTCGTGACAGTGGTGGTGGTGGTTACACGGCTTTACATATTTGTCAAAACTCACAGAAGTGTACACTAAAAACCGGTCAGTTTAACTGCATGTCATTACACTGTACTGATCCAGCCGCAAAGCCTGGAGCTCATGACCTCCCACCCTCCACTAGAGCCACGGAGGGACCTCCGGAGACACCACTCTCGGCCCCGTTCCATTCGGCCGCCTGGGCCTTCATCTGGCTGTGAGAGCAGAACCAAATATTCTCAATGAAGGTTTGATTGACTGCTTTGGAAACGATTCCCTCCCCAAACTGAGGGCCCTTGTTTTCAACAGCTGAGGAACAGCCGCGCCGGAATGTCAGGGGGTGTGGAGGAGGTGGGCGTGCGTGTGTCGTGTGCATGAGGCAGGGCTCCGTGTGGCCCCCCGGAGAACGTGACGTCTGTGACCACCACGGGCGCTCTGCTTCCCCTCCTGGCACTAGACACGGTGGCACGACGCCCCCGCTCGCTTTGAAGTCAGGGTGGCAGGAGACTTGCTCCGGCCAATGAAATCGCGCTCCAGGAAGCAGCTTCCAGAGAGGGATTGCAGTTCTTCCCTCTCCCTTTGCCCGAACCTGCCCACCCTCACCAAGATCGAGCCTCGGCAGCCTGGGTGGCTCTGACGTGGGGTGTCTCCCTGCCCATTGGGTCAGATGTGCAGCGTGAGCGAGAAATCACTTCTTTCTTTTTCGTCCTTTCCGCCCTTCTCATCCTCCCGACGGTGTCTTTCACAGAGCAGAGGTTTTAAATTTTAATGAGGCCCAACTCATCGATCCTTCCTGTGATGGATCACGACTTGGTGTTGTATCTGAAAAGTCATCGCTCAGCCTTTGTTCTCTTAAGGCTTAAAAGCCGCTGAGGTTTCGGGGCTGCTTGCTACGGCAGCATAACCTCGTGTGTCCTAACTAATGCAGCAATTAGAACAGGACTGTCGCTTGGCCTGCAGAGTCAGGCTCCAGAGCAGACCGTCCAGCTCTGCTACAATCCAGACAGTGGGGAGTCGGGGACCCCCCGCCCCCTGCCAAAGCTGGGCCAGGATGCCGCTGCCACCACAGCAGCCCCCAGCGTTGGATCCTGGAGCCGACACCCCGCCCCCAGGCAGGGAGGAGCCCCTCCCTCCCTCTCCTTCCCGGTCTGGGGATCAGCTCTTTGAACGGCCAGAGCAATATCGAACCCAGAAGCTGGCCGCAGGGGATCGGGAACAGGGACTCAGCTTTCTGGCCTCGCTGCCCAGGGGGGCGGAGAAGGAGGTGGGGATGGGGGATGGGTGCTGAGGGCCACTTGGCTGTGGCCCACAGTAGGGGTGGCCAGGGAGCACTGCTGCCAACAGAAGAGGCTAGGGGTGGCTGGTGGGAGGGGAGGGGGCTGAATGGGCAGGTGGCAAAGTATGAGGGCGCTTGGGGGGAGGGCAGGGCGAAGCTTGGCCCTGGAGAGGGCAGGAGGGGTGGGGAGGGGTGGGGAGGGGTGGGGTGGGGTCCAGAGATGGATTACTGTTTGACCCTGGCTGTGGTCCCGGAGAGCATTCCCCCCAAAGTCATGGGCACCTAGCCCCACAGAATGTGACTTCCTTTGGAAACAGGGTCTTTGCAGATGTACTTAGGTAGAGATCTCAAGGTGAGATCATTGTGGATATAGGGCGAGGCCTAAATCCAATGACAGGTGTCCTTATAAGGGGGAGATGCTACACAGAGTCACCTGGAAGGCTGAGGACCGTGGTCACCATCTTTCCCGGTCATGGCCGGGTCAGTGTCCCCGGGGAGCAGGGGTCACCTGCCTGATCGGCAGAATTGAGGGGAAACTGAGGAATTCTTCCAGAATACTGGCTTCCCAGGCCTGGGGATTCCTGTAAGGGGATGGAACCAAGTCCAAATTGAGGGTTAAGGGCTACGACACGGGCCCAGTGGTCCCAGAGACACCGTGTGGGATGCAGAGCCGGAAATATCCGCTCACTGGCCCTTTACAGGTTTGCCGACCCCTATGTGAGTGGCCGTCCACGTGGGGCCTCCGGAAGGGAAAGGGGGCAGGGTGCCAGGTGTCAGCAGGCCGGCCCAAGGAAGGACAGGTGCGTGGCTGCCCCGTGTCCTCGTCGGTGACACGCCTGGCCCTGGTTGTCAGCACAGGTGGGGAGGGGGCAGCATGGGACCCACCTGTCAGAGGTGCTCGGAGCTGGATGGGCCTGTCCAGACAGGGACCTGGGGTGGTGGCCGTGTGGGGGAAGAGACCCAGGAAGCCCCGTCAGGAGGAAGGAAAAGAGGAACCAGCGCCACAGTGTCGGTGGCCTGGGCGAGGCTGGGGTCCTGGGGCACCAGGGACCAACCTCCACCGGCCGCCCAAAGAGCAGTGCTGGTCATGCCCCCGCAGTCCACCAGGTGGCGCTGCTCCCCTGGCAATGACTCCCTCATCCTTTTTAAAAAATAAATTTGTTCATCTGTTTATTTGTTTACTTATTTATGGCTGCGTTGGGTCTTCGTTGTTGCTGCGCTTGGGCTTTCTCTAGTTTCGGCGAGCGGGGGCTACTCTTTGTTGCGGTGCGCGGGCTTCTCACGGCGGTGGCTTCTGTTGTTGCAGAGCGGGGGCTCTAGGCACGTGGGCTCAGTAGTTGTGGCTCGCGGGCCCTAGAGCGCAGGCTCAGTAGCTGTGGCACATGGGCTTAGTTGCTCCGCTGCATGTGGGATCTTCCCGGACCAGACCTCGAGCCCGTGTCCCCTGCATCGGCAGGTGGATTCTTAACCACTGCACCACCTGGGAAGTCCCTTCTGCATTTTCTAAAGGGCCAGAGACACCAGGGTTCCGCCTGCAGCCCCACTCAGATGACAGCTCTGCAGGGCCACCTCTTTCTTCACATCTGCTCCCGGCCTTCACCCCACAGGAAACCAGTCTTCTGGGAAAATCCATGCTCCCCTCCCCTCACGGCTTGCCTTCCCTACCTGTCTGGTTGATAAAATAGAGGGTCCTGAATCCCTCAATGGCGGGGACTGTGGGCTTCCTGGCCCCAAGTCCACGGCAAGTGCAGGGGACTCGGTGTGGAGCCCCCATTGGGAGGAGACCTGCAGATGAAGAAGAGCTGGAAGCTGGGGAAGCGGAATCAGAGACAGAGAGAGTACCTGTTCCCGCTGGAACTCACGGACACAAACAACAGAAACGTATTCTCTCCAGCTCTGGGGGCCAGAAGCCTGAAACCAGTACTGCTGGGCCAAGATGCGGGTGTGGGCAGGGCTGCCTGCCCCCAGGCTCCAGGGGAGGGTCCCCTCCAGGAGACCTGCTCTGGCTTCAGCGCCTGACCCCCCCTTGGCCGTGGTGTCCGCCCCCCCCAGTCTTCAAGGTCAGCATCTCACCCCCCTCCGCCCCACCTCCCTCCTATAAGGAAACCGGGGACAGCAGGCGGGGCCCCGCCGACCCAGGACAACTCCCATCTCAAGATCCTCTACTTAGTCACACCTGGAAACCTCTATTTTTTATTTTTATTTATTCTTTTTGCCGTAAAAGGGAACATTCACAGGCTCCGGGGGTTAGGACGTGGACGTGTCTGGGGCGTGTTTCAGCTGCGGCACGTGTCCAGGGTGGAGGTGCTGTCTCAGGTAGGGGATGTTGAAGCAGAGGCCTAAAGGTGGCGGGTGAGGGCGTCCAGCAGGCCCCAGCCTGGCCCGTGGTAGCCGCCCAGTTGGCCGGTTCACCATTCAATCAATAAATGAACAGCAGTCCGCCACTCCGTCCTGAGCACGTAAGTGTGGTTGCAGCTCCACACTGAACCTGATGCAGGTCCCAGCAGCAGGGATGTGCAGCTGCTTGTATCTTCTGGCAAAGCTGAGCGTCAGAACGGGATAGTCCACAGCTTGGGGCCCCTTCCCACCACTGCGGGCCCCACAGTGCACCTGCCCATGGAGGCAAGGGCGAGGATGCAGACCCGGCTGCAGGCTGGCTTCTGTCCTCTGAGTGGCACGGCACAGCCTCTCCCCCATCACTTAGTGCCGACCCCTCCCGGGCCAAGGGCTCAGTGGCTCCCTCAGGGCCTGCCGTCTGGACTCCCCGCAGCCCCGATTCCCTGAGGCTTCACTGCCTGGACCCCCTGCTCCTCGAGGCCACCTGCTCTCTGGACACTGGTGGGGTGGGCTTGGGGCTGTGCTGGGAGGTGACCGGCCTTGTGGCCGCGGGGCCAGGCCAGACTCTGACCGCTGTCTCCTGGCCCTTTTTCCCTGCCCCCCCCCACCCCCGCCGAGCCTGGTGCCGAAACCAGCCAGGACCGGGCCTCAGGGGGTTTGCACTTGAAATGCATTTCCTGCTGGCCTCCAACCCCGCCTGGAAGGTCCCGCCCTGGCACCTGGGATCACAGCTGACCCGCCACGGGTTTCTGGAGTGTCCACTGAGCGCGTCCTGAGGGCCGGCTCTGCCCCAAGCACTTGGCGTGGTTCCCCTCGTGCCCTCGCATCTGTTCTACGAGGCCTGAGCTCACCTTCGAGGGGAAGAGTCTCGGCAACCAGCCCAGGAGAGTGGCCAGGAGGCGGCAGAGTCAGGAACTGGGCTGGGCCCGCCTGGCCCCCGTGCAGGCTCGTCCCCTGGGGCTCAGTGTCGGGGGCTGGGTTCACCCCCAGAGCTGCTGGCGTGGCCAGCACTCCCTCCCCGCCTCACCTTCCTCCCACTGCTTCTGGGGTGGGGTCACCTCCCACAGAAGTCACTGCTCTGGAGCCCTCGTCTTGGGGTCTGCTTCCGAGGGGACCCCAGCCTGAGACACAGCTGAGCCCCATGTGGGCCAGGCCAGTCACATACGTGGCCTCACTTACCCCTCCAGGGTCCTCCTTTACCCAAATACCCAGTAGACACCTGCCCTCGAGGGTCCATCGGGCCCCCAGCCTGGCACAACTGTCCCCTCAGTGATGCCGCACCATCACGTCGGGCTGCTAGGTCCCCGCCCACCCCCAGGATGGGAGGGGCTTCTAGAGGCTGCCGCCAGGGCTGCAGCAGCAACAGGACGAACACTTGGCATTGATCCGGGGACAGTGGTGGACACGGCCTGCAGGGCTCTCCTGCCCGGACAGCCTCCCGTCACGGCCAAGGGGGCTGACGGTGGTGGCGTGAGGACCACAGGGCGTGACCCTCTCGGCACCTCCGTGATGCTGTCCAGCCTTTCTGTCTTTGTGAGATTAACCAGGGGGGCTGCCCCCTTGCCTCCTGCAGCGCCGGCCCCCGAATCTCACCCAGGCCATCCCCAGGGGAAGCTGGGTGGGCAGGCAGGGGAGCACTGCCTCTGTCCGAGCGGGTCCCCCCACTGAGGGCTGCCTGCCTGGAAGCTGGACTTCTCTGAGTGATGGAAATCTGGCTGTTTATCATTCTTTCCATTTTCCTGCATTTTAGGTGTTTTTCTTACAAAGGAAGAACAAAAGAGTCAGTAAGACGTGCTGGCTTAGCAAGGGCATTCGGAGGACTGTGCAGCCTGGCTGGGATTGCGTGCGGGTCGGTGTTCGTGTCTCCCACCTGTTCCAAGAATGAGTACAGGGATCATGACAAGGGCTACGGTTACCCAGCTCCTGCGGCCGGCCAGGGCCCCCCGCGCACACCCCATCCCTTCCAGCAGCTCCATCTCTAGTTCCCACTTTGCAGAGGAAGACAGAGGCTCAGAGAAGTCTCACAGCCAGCCCCAGTGGAGCTGGGATTCCAGCCCAAGTCTGGAGGGCAGGTCGTGTCTGCACAATTCCGGGGGGCGCTGTGCCCACTGCAGATTCCTGATGTGTGGGCACAGCCCGCGCGGCCCAGCGCGGCAGTCCCAAGGCCGAGCGAGGCGGGGCCTGCCTGGCCTGTGAGGAGTCAGGTCCTGCATGCACGAGGCGGGGGGTTGGTGGGGGGGTCCCACCGCCCAGGTGAACAGGGCGACGCAACACAGCTCCTCGGAGGCTGGCGTGGACCTCAGAGCTGACGTTTCCCTGGCCAAGCTTTCCTTCTTAGGAGGAAAACACAGAATGTAGGGTGACTCCAGCAGCTGTGTTTAAATGCCAGAGTTCACTTGACCTTCAGAAGCAGAGAAAACTGTCTTGTTTCTCACAAACATTCCCATCTCTCAAGGAAACTCCTTTACTTCCAAACACAGCAGTTCCACACTGACCACGCCTGCCAGGCATCACTGTGCAAGCTGTGCACCGCCTAACCCTAGGGAGGATGTCAGTCATGTCCAGGTCTGCAAATGTACCCCTGTTGGGTTGCACAGTGCCCAACCTGTGCAACTGGGCATGGTGGCCCTGAGTCCCAGAAACATCTCCACTAGGTGCACAGGTGAGTGGGTCCCCTAAAGCTGTGAGTGGGCAGGTGTGCTTACCTTCTTGTTGATATACATCCCACAAAAAAGGACGTGGAGGTTGACGGCCCACCTCCCAGCGAGCATCTGTGCAGGTCCTCTTCCCAGCAACAGTGGTGTGTTTAAACATTTCTTTTGTTTCTTCAAGAAGGTCAACCCAGAGCTGGAGCTTGTCATACAGGGATGGTTTGGAGGCGTCAAAGGGAAGCTTGTGGAGTGGGAGACAACAGCCTTGCAAAGCCCAGCGATGGGTGGGAACGAGCAGCTCAGGGCTCATAAACCAGCCACTGGGAGTTGTGCTCACGCTTCACCCGGACCGTCTTATCACAATAACCCCATGAGAATGGCGGTATTATCACCATATAAGAGTTGAGGAAACTGAGGTTTAAAGGGATTTGCTCCAGTCATGTAGCTCAAGGGCTTATCTCCTGCCAGCCCTTTTCTGAGAGCTTTACTTGTGTTAATATAGCGAGTCTTCCCAGTGAGCCTATGAGGTAGGTACTGCTATCATTTCCATTTTATAGATGAGGAAACTGAGGTGCAAGGGTTTCAGGTACAGCCAGGGAACCACAAGCTGGGAGAACACAGAGCTCACATCATAACCCCTGACAGCTCCGGTGTCCCTGTCTGTGGATGGGGGAGATGACAGAACTTCTTTGGGCTGGCTGGAGGCTCCAATGAGACCCTGATGCCTGGACGAGCCCCATTCAGTACCTGGCACACAGTAGGTGCCTGGTCCGAGTTCGCTGTTGTCACCCTGTTGTCAGCCCCGGACTCCTCCCTCTGTTTCCCACATTTGGTTGAACGTTGTCTGCCTGGGACCACATCCTCCTGCCTCCGGCTATTTTTAGTTCCATTTCCTCGGAATTCTGGATTCTACCTGTGAGCCCAGTGGTTATTTGCAGCTACGGTGGAGCGCTGTGACAGTCCCTCAGATAGGAGTAACTGAGAATGCTGTGTTTATTCTGCAGAATCCACTGATTCAGCCACCGCCTTCACTGGGGGAATGACTCACGGACTTTCCTTCCATCTCCTGGGGACGGAGTCCAGCTTTGCTGAGTGACTGGGATAGTCTCTGCTGGGAGAGCCCATCTGTACAGGCTGTAGAGGTTACACCAAAGGCTTCCTGGGAAGAGGCACCAGGACAGAGCTGCGGGCGGACGTGGGAGGGTCCCGCGGATTTATCCCCACAGAGCCTCAGGCCTTCGGAAGACCAGGCGTGGAAGCCCTCTGGATCCTAGGAGAAGAGGACATCGTTGGCCTCTTTCCTAACACCTATTCCTTTTGTGCTTACAAAACCTCCACTCGTTTTTGATATGGTGTTCTAAGCCAGTCATGGTCATTTTGTTACCAAATTTCCCAGTGTCTCATGCTGGTTGTGTGACCCAGTTCTGGCCAATCAGTCCTAAAGTGGAAGTCTGCTGCAGGGCATTTCTGGGAAAGCTTTCGCTCACTTGATGAAAAGAGACAGGTGCAGCTACTGTGGCCCTTGACCTTTCCCCTACCTTTGGCTTGTCTGGAAGCCAAGTGTGATGACTAGAGCTATGGCAGCCATCTTGTGACTATGAGGCCAAAGCATAAGCCTGAGAGGTCAGTTTTATTAGGGATGGTGGAGTCGGGGTCCCTGGTGCTAGCAACTGCCTGCCTCTAGTTGTGTTTTGTGGAAAAACGAACCTCCTGTCAATTTGTTTAAGCCTCTGTTGGTTGGATTTTGGTGTTCTGCAGGTAAATGTGTTCCTAACTGATACAGACATGAAGGCAGGGTGGGCAGCTGTGAGGGCCATCCCTGCTCAGAGGTCCACAAACAGCTCCTGGGACTGCCCTGTGCTGGGGCCTCTGCTGGTCCTTGGTGACATCCGGTGAATCAGGCCCAGACCTTCCCCTCAGGGGGTCACAGTCCACTGAAAGACACGACAGACAAATTGTGTAACTGATAAGAACTGTTGCCAGCTCTCGGGGTGCAGGAAAGCCCTTTTCTTCTGAAAATCAGATTGAACCCTACTTTCGTGACCATGTGGCAGGGTTGGAAAAACTGCACAAGAATGTGATGAGGGAGGTGGGGTTGCTCATGGTCAACACGGGGTACGGGGTGGGGGGCTTCAGCTGGAAAAGCCCAGGGACCTGGCCTTGCACGCCTGACACCCCCGCGGACCCAGGAACGTCCGGGTCCGAGTCTGGGCCTGGTTTACACCCGGCGTCTCAGGGGCTCCCTACGCGCGGGCCGGGACCGGAGAGTCAGCTGCTGCACGAGGGTCACACTGAGCTGGGCGCCCGGGCCAGGCCGGAAGCAAGCAGGGCACCACCTCCTCCCGCTCATTGGCTGGGACACGGTCACGTGCCCACCCCACTCCACCCCCACCCCCCGTCCGGGGCCTTGGATGCACCTGCGTCTCCCAGCGCCACGCCCACCTGACCCCAGGCCTGCCCTCCCCCAAACCACACCTGGCTGTCCCGGCGTTAGAAGCTTCCTTGACCTCCGCACCATCACACCCTGGGCGGGATGATCTTGGCTGTGGAGCCGGACCCCGCGCTGTAGCAGGCTGAGCAGCGTCCCTGGCCTCGCCCTACCCGATGTCCGCAGCACCTCCCAACTGTGACAACCACAGGTGTTTCCAGACGGCGTCCAGGGTCCTTGGGGGAGGTGGTTACGTGGCAAGATCACCTGATTGAGAACCCTGGACTTCGGTGGGGGGTGGGGGACTGGCTGTGTCTCCCTGTGTCTATAGCAGCAGAAAAGGACAGCAAGACGGCGATTCAGTTCCCAGAACGTCACAGCTAACATAATAATTGGGTGAGATCAACGTTGTGATGGGGTCTCAGTGGGGCTGGGGGTGTCTTAAAGGCAGGACCAAGGGATCAGCTCCGTACAGGGGGTGGGGGACTCGGCAAATGAGGAGTCACTTCAACTAGGTCTGAAGGCTGGGAGAGTTTGCCAAAGGGTGGGGAGCCGGGGGTGGGGGGGGTGGCTTTGGTGGGTTTGCAAGGACGGCAGGTGCATTCTGGGAGTTGGAGGTGATTGGAAGTGGCAGGAGCGGGAGTGGGTACTGGGGAGCTGCCCCCTCTGGGAAGCCCCCTGCTCACTGGGTCTGGTCCCCTCCTCTCTGTCCCCACTGTCGCCCCCAGGCCCACTGCACCGCTGGCCACCCTGTGAGGCTTGCTCCTCCTCAAAGCCCTGTCCTTTGTTCACTGTGTCCCAGTCCCTTGCACACAGTAGGTGCTCAGAAAACTGAATGAATGAACCAACGAGCGAAGGGTCTGATTCCGGGAGGGTCTCCTATGCCAGCCTGCGAGGACTGGGTCTCGGTCTGGGCAGTAGAGCCACTGCAGGGCTCTGAGCAGGGGCCACCTGCTGTCGGTGGAGGATGCTTTGGAAACGGGGGAGGCTGGGAGGCCAGGTACCTTGATAGTCCAGGTGGGAGCTGATGAGGCCTGAGCCTCAGAGGAACAGTTACTCTGAGGACTGATTCCTTGTGGTGGGGAGGGAGGGGGCGAGGGGGAGGGGCGCTGGGTCGGGGACCAGGGAGCGGAGAGGGCTTCGGGCAAGGTGCCTGGAAGACACCCCCCGCCCGCCCCCGCTCCCCCCCCCCCCGACGCTGGGGAGGAGTTCAGCATGTGGAAGGAATCTGGAAGAGAAGTCAAACGAGAAATGGAAAATTAGAAGTCATTCATGTGTAGTGACGGGCAGAGAAAACGCGCATGTAATTCTATTTTTAAGAAGCGGGCAGTAACTATTTCTCAGTTCATACGAGGTGGCAGCAGCACTGATGCTGAGAGGAAGAGCAGCTCTTGGCCGGAAAAACACTTTAAGAGCCCTTGACTGGGTGGAAGGCCTTGGGTTTGCCTGGGAGCAACCTCCCAGGGGAAGGCGTGCTCCGTCCTCCCTGGAGACGCACAACAGGGGCTAGTGTCCAGTGATGGGGCTGACAACCGTGAGAAGCTATGTCCTGCCTTCCATTTTAAAGACTCCTGGTGTGTAATTACCCTTGACCTTAGAGCTCAATAATATAAAGGCAAATAACCAAGTAAAATGGGCAAAGGATCCGAACAGACGTGTCTGCACAGGAGACGTGCAGAAGGCCAGTAGCGCAGGAAAAGATGCTCGATAGCATTAGACTTCAGGGAAATGCAAATCAAAACCACAGTGAGGTACCACCTCACATCTGTGAGAATGGCCATCATCACAAAACCGAGAAGTAAGTGTGGAAGACGTGGAGAAACTGGAAACCTCGTGTGCTGCCGGTGGGAGCGGAAAGTGGTTCAGCTGCTGTGGAAAACGGTCTGGAAGTTCCTCCAAAGGCTAAATATAGAGTTGCCATGTGAGTCCGTAATTTCCCTGCTAGAGAATAGCCAGGAGAAATAAAAAAAAAGTGTCCATGAAAAAAACACACCTGCACGTGAATGTCCACAGCAGCCCTGTTCACAGCCCCCAGAAGGTAGAAGCGACCCCGGTGTCCATCAGCAGGTGATCAGATGAACAAGCGTGGTCCTTCCACATGGTGGGATGTCATTCTGTCGTAAAGAGGACGGAAGTACTGACACCTGCTACAACGTGGGAGAACCTCAGATGCGTTGCTCTCAGTGAAAGATGCCAGATGTGAAAGGTCACCTGTCGCCTGGTTCTGTTTATATGAAACTTCCAGGACAGGCAAATCCATGGAGACAGAGAGTAGCTCACAGGTGGCAGGGGTGGGAGCCAATGGGCTCGTGTCTCCACGTGGATGCCGGAAGTGTTCTGGAATGAGCTGGTGACGATGGTCGTACGACATTGTGAATGTGCTGAAAAGCACTGAATTGTACACGTTAGCACGGTTAAAATGATTGATTTTATATCAGTACAAAAACTTCTTTAAGTGTATGGAAACTCTCTGCACATTCTGCTCAATTTTTCAATAAACCTAAAAGTATTCTGAAAATAAGGTCTGTTAATTAAAAAAGCAGAATAAAACATGAAGTGGCCATGAGAAGGGTGCAGTCTGTGGCCCTGGGCCCCGCGGTGCCACTAGCAGGCCTCTGGGCACTGGGACCCCCCTCGTGCGCTCAGGGTCGTCAAGGCCGCCCGCGCCTCCCGAACCCCCCAGCTCACCCCGTCCTCTTCCTGAGCGAAGTCTGAGCTTCGCACGGTCCTCAGAGGCCATCTGCCCGGAGCTGGATAAAGGGCTGCTGCCTTTGACACTCACAACAAGCTCGTGAGGAACTGGGGGCCCAGAGAGGTAAAGGCATCCGCCCGGCATCAGTCAGTGCATGTGTGCACATCTGGGCAGACCCCAGGTGTGCCCGGTCCCCGCGTGGGCAGGAGGGGAGCTGCTGTCGGTCAGCTCCTGGCCTCTGGATGGTAGTGCTCTGAGTCAGAGATACAGAGCCATGGCCCTGGAAACACAGAAGTACACTCCCACCGGCATACACAGACCATACTGACACACCCATTCACACACATGCGTGGATGCTGAAGCAGACTTGCACACGCCTGGAAACACACAGACACACACACACACACACGCACACTGAAACAGACCCAAACGCTACCATCACATGACACACACCTGAGGGCCTGGGCCCAGAGCTGGGCTGACAGAGGGGGAAGCCTGTCGGGGTGGGGTGGGGCTAGGCTGGCTTTGAGTTTCCCGTGGTCTGTGGGTCACTGTGACCCGGCCGGTCCTCCCCACCGGGCACGTGGCCGCCTGGGGCCCAGGCAGCCCACTTTAGATGCCGCTGGGCAAGTTGGGATCAGTGGAGGGGCAACTCCAGGACCAGGCAGGGTGCTCCGAGAGCTGCCCCCGTAGCTGAAGGCTAACTCTGCTTCCAATTCATTAAACCTCCAACGGTCTGAGTCCTCGAGGGCAGAGCCTGGGTCTCCTCACTGGACCCCGGGCGGCACAGCCAACGGTACGAGCGGCGGCTCTAGTGACGGTAGTCACGCAGGACAAGTGTTTACTAAATGCTGTGTGTGCGCCGGGCCCTGCGCTGAGAGCGCAAGCCCCTCCCACCCGCCCCACAACCTATAAGGTCTGTTCTGTCGTTGACTCTCACACGGATGGGAAACACCTGCCCAAGATGCTCCTGGAGCCAGGCTGTGTCTGTCAGCTACTACTGCAGTGATGCTGCGGAAAGACTGCCCACACCAGGGCCTTACGGCCACGAGACTTACACTCAGGCTGCGGTGCTGCCTGACCTGGCCAAGTCCAGGCCTTGTCCAGGGGTGTTTGCTCTGGGGTCCAGGCCATGTGCTTCTCGCGCTGGTCACTGGGGCCCAAGGAGCCCGAGCAGATCACATGGGCCACATTCAGGGCCTTCGCCTCATCTAACGGCTCTGTATGTCCTGCCCGCTATGGTTGCATCAGCCCAAGCAGCTCCCAGGCCCAGGTGGATGGCACGGGGACATCCGCTCTGCCCTCAGTGAGGGGGGAAGCGTGAGGGCCAGTGTTTGCTGAGCGATAATCCAACCTCCTGCTTGGGCTTAACTCAGAACCTGGGGCCACACGAGCATGTGATGTGGCCTCCATTTGTGGACAGCGGGAACAGGGGGGACACAAGGGTCAGGCCTATGGGGTCATGGTCCCGGCTCCAACTTCCTAGGCCTCACTTTTCTCATCTGTACAGTGGACAGTTGGGCAGTACAAACGGGATAAAGTGTCTCAAGTGCTTGGCTCAAGGCCAGCTCAGAGGAAGTCCTCAATACATAGTGTTCTCTAGCTGTTCTCAACAGGGGCCCACAAACCCCTCCTTGGAGTCATTTGGAAAGGTTTGTGGGGCGTTTCGGGTTGGGGGTGTATTTCCAGGGTGAGGGCCAGGGATGCCCACGTTTGCCCACAGCACAGAGCGTTGTCCCACTTGCCCTTGTCCAGAAACCTGAGCAGGTTCTGACCCGGGCATCTCCTATCTGGCCTGCGAGGGGCAGAGGCTGTACCAGGAGGAGACCCAGCATCTCCCACAGATCCAGCGGGTCTGCTGGCTGCTGGGACACTGGCTCCTCCGTAGGGATTTTCCCCTTAGATGTTGGAGATGCCAGCATACCAGGGACGCATGGACCAGGCAGCAGGGGCTGGGGTGACAGCCTGGACCCTGGCTGCCTCTGAGCTGCCCTCCTGACTTGGACTATGAAACCCCAGGAGTTTTGTGAATTGGTAAGAACAACAGGCCAGGGCGACGGCCGAGCAGGTAACACAGAGGAAAGGAAATAGCTGAACCCGTGCATCTCTGCGGAGAAGAGGCCCATGCCCAGAGGTCGAGCTCAGGCACCGGGAAGGGCAGCTGGAAGCAGGTTCAGAGGTCGCAGCACTGAGGGGACGCTCTGGCCCCGAGACCACCAGACAAAACCCACTTGAGGGCCAGTCTGCTCAACGGGACAGTGGGTGAAATTCGGACGTGGCCTCAGCATTAGCTGTCCTCTGTATCCACCATAAACCTGCTGATTCTGATCATTGTATTGAGGTTTCCCAGGAGAATGTCTTTGTTCCTAGGAGAAATATCCACTGGAGGGTTTAGGGGTGACGAGTCTGCACGTGCTCTCAAATAGTTCATAGAAAAATAACTCCAGGGCTTCCCTGGTGGCGCAGTGGCTAAGAATCCGCCTGCCGATGCAGGGGACGCGGGTTCGAGCCCTGGTCCGGGAAGATACCACATGCTGCGGAGCAACTAAGCCCGTGCGCCACAGCTACTGAGCCTGCGCTCTAGAGCCCGCGAGCCACAACTCCTGAAGCCCGCGCGCCTGGAGCCAGTGCTCTGCAGCTAGAGAGGCCACCGCGATGAGAAGCCCGTGCACTGCAATGAAGAGCAGCCCCTGTTCGCCGCAAGTAGAGAAAGCCCGTGTGCAGCAATGAAGACCCAATGCAGCCAAAAATAAATAAACTAAAATAATAAATTTTAAAAAATTAAAAAAAAAACCCTCCATATAGGGACTTCCTTGGAGGTCCAGTGGTTAAGACTCTGCACCTCCACTGCAGGGGGCACGGGTTCAATCCCCGGTTGGGGAGCTAAGATCCTGTATGCTACACTTGTGGCTCGGCCAAGAAAAAAAATCCACCCCCCCCAAATAAAACTCCTTATAAACAGATAAAGCAAATGCTGGAGAATGAAAATGGGTCAATCTAGGTGAAGGGTATAGAGGTGTTTATTGCATAATTCTTCCCAATTTTTTGTGGCTTGGAAAATTTTCAAGGTAAAAAAAATTTTTAATCACTTAAGAGTTACAACGGCCCCATTCATTTAATTAAGAAGTTCAAGAGATTGCTAAGACTGAGGCTCACAGTTCTTTCTGAAAGAAAGCCCAGGAGGTGCACTGTTAAATAGTGCAAATGAAACACTATTCTGATCAAAAAGAAAAGCACATGGGAAAACGTCCAACATCACATATAATGGGGAAAAAACAAGTTAAATAAGGTATAATTATTCAACTATTAAATTAATGTAAGTATATTTGGAATGATAAGATCCCATGCTGGTGAGGAAGTGAGGCACAAACCTGTGGAAAGAGGTTGGGCTGACTGTATCCTCTGTGCTCCCGGCAACAGTCCTAAACGAGACTCTGCACGTGGAGCTGACGCTGTGCGCAAGGCCCTGGCCCGTCCTCAGCGCTGATCATGGTCGCTTCCAGCTCCTGCTCAGGCTGTGCGCGAGGGGCAGCCTGCACAGTCTTCAGCCTGAAGACCTGCTGAGACTCCACTCGCCCTGAGCTTTGGGCCAGGACTGCTGGTTCTTGTGCACACGCTCAGCCCCTATTACACCCCGCAGCCCTCAGAGCACCCAGCGCCCCACCCCAAGCCCTCTCCTCCGCTCCTGGAACCTGGGATTAAACGGGAAAGGCCCCTCCTCCAAGAGGCTCCTCGAAGCCGTGTCCCCCGCCTGACCCACTCCAGCCAGGTAAAGGGCCTGGTGGGTCCAGGGAACTCGAAGCAGCTAGAACTTGTCTCTGGGGTTTAAAAAAAAATGTTTTGGGTACTTCCCAAATGTTGGGGGCTGCGGTAGTTGCCTTCCTGTTTTCTAGCTTAATCCACCTGTGTTTGGGAGAATAAACTACGTGATCGCAATCCTTCAAAATCTATCGAGATTTGCTCTATGTGCCTCTGCACGTGGTCGACATTGGCCAATGCTCTGCGTGACCTTGACAAGAACGTATACTCTGCCGCTAATGGGAGGAGGTTTTGTGGGGAATCAAACCCTATGGGGGTTTCCCTGACTTTTCTCTCAGTGACCAAGATAAATATTTTAACTCCCACAAGATGTTTCTATTGTTACAAACGTCCAATATTGATTAGCTTTAACGGCTAATTTTCAGTGCTCTTCACTCCTTCCAGCGTTCCCAGGCTCCCGACCAGCCTGCTGGGGATGAATTCTCTTAACTTTCCTTTGTCTGAAAACACCTTTACTTTGTCTCCATTTCTGAGGGACAATTTCACTGGACTGAAATTCAGTTTTGACCGTCGTTCACTTGTGTATTCGTTTGTTGCGTGAGTATTTGATGAGCCCTGATTGGTCTGAGTGTGTGCAGGTGCAGGAAACGCCCTTGCTCTCCAAGAAGAGAGGGAAGTGTGTGCCTGGCAGAGGGAGAGGGATGTGCAAAGGCCCCGTGGCTGGAGCACAGGGAGCAAGAAGGGCTGGGGAGGCGGCTGCACCTGGGCCACTTGGGACCTTGTGGGCGAGGAATCACGCTTTGCCCTCGTCCTTATAGGAGCAGTGAGGCTTCTCAGAAAAGACGAAGCTTTAACTGGCCCGTGAAGGGTGCATGTGGTGAAAAGAAGCTGAGAAGGGGGCAGAAATCTGGTGGGGTTGAGCACTGACTGTCTGAACCAGGGCTGGCTCCTGCAGTGGGTCCTGTGCTGGGCTTTGGGTCACCTGCTCCATTCTGGTGGTAAAGACCAGGCTTGGCTCTAGGCTGGCAGTTTCCAAGCCCGTCACTCATTTGGCTGTGTGACTGTGGTCCCTTCCACATGAGTCAGCTTGCCATCTCTCCTTCACTGGGTGGTTATGAGGCCCAGAGAAAACGGTGCTGAGCGCTGGGCCTGCAGCTTTGCAAGAGTTCAAACATCTTAGCTCTTGTTTTTATGGTTAGGATTTTCTCATCTGCTGAGAGTCAGAGAGGGTAAGTCGCTTGCCCCAGGCCACACAGCCAGTATCCTTCTCCCTCCCCATTCCACTGACAGGGTCCCTGAGGCCCAGAGAGGTGGTTTGCCCAAGGATGCCCCAAACATGGGAGTGGCAGAACTATTCACTCATTCACTATTTATTGAGTGCCTGCTTTGTGCCAGAAGTGACCCAGGTGCCAGGGACAGAGTGGTGTAGGAACAGATAAACCCTGCCCTCGGGAAGCTCATATCCTCCTGGGGGTGACTGATGCTACACAGAATAAATAAGTAAACCAAATACATTTGTTAGGTGGCGACAAGGGCTTTGGAGAGAAATACAGTTGGGAAGGGGAAGGAGAGTGGGGGGAGGCTGACAAGTCCAGTCGAGCGGAAAGGTGGCCCTTGACTTGAAGGAGGTGAGGGAGGGGCTCTTAGGACATCTAGGGGAGCAGCATTCCAGGCAGAAGGCACAGCGTGTGCAAAGGTCCTGAGGTGAGAGTGTGCCTGGGGTGCTCCAGGCCCAGCAAAGAGCCCGCAGCGATTGCTGGTGCTTCCTGGGCCTTGAATTCAGGTGAATCTGCCGCGAAGCCCTCCTCCCAGCAACAGAGGTCGCTGGGGAAGGGGCTCCTCCCCAAGCCCCGGCGGAAGGGAGAGTTTACTCTTTATGAGCGGTGCTGCCCTGCCACAGCTCCCACCCGGCTCCTACAGAACCTGCCGTGGTTAGGGTGGGGGCAATCAGGCCTGGATGTAGGAGGGGAGCTGGGCATCATGGCCGCGGCCCCTCAGTCCCCTCCTGGTTTTAAAGAACTCGCGATGACCTGGTTTCCGGTGACCTGCGGTGCCCGCCACCGCCCCAGCCTCCCCCTGCTTCCCACCCCTCAGGGGACGCTGCCCAGCCTGCCTCCTCACCCACGTCCTCCCGGGGACTCGCAGGCCTCCCAGCTAGTACCCGGCTCCGCTAGGCCCCCGTCATGGGCAGTCCTAAGCCGCAGCGTGTTCAGGTGCGTCAGGAGTATGATCTTAGGCAAGTCTTGATTGTATGGAAAGGAGGGAGACAGGCACCTGTTGAGAACCTACTGCATGCCGGGCTGATCCTATCGGGAGATGCTATCGTAGCTATTTTATGAACAGAAAAGAGACTCAGAGTAGGGGAGGGTTTGGGTTTTACCCAAGGCCACTCAATAAGCAAATGTTAATTTTAGTAATAAAAGCTGCTTTTGGTGATTGCTGGGAGCCAGGCAGTCAGATCCAGGGCCACTGGGGGAGGGAGGACGGCAAAGAAATGGCTGTTAGCTTTGATCCCCTCCCAGCAAAGGTCAAACTCCTGGCCAGAGAGGTCATCTGGAGATGTTTGTCCTGGAGCTGACTGGGAGACACGCATGATAAATGGCTCCCATATCTGAAGAGCTATCAAGGGGCAAAGAGAGATAACCCTGAGGGTAGAAAGGGGCTGTTTGCTAAAGCTGCAGCAAGAGGGACTTTGGGTCGGTGTCTGGAGCAAACATCCTGTCCGACAGAGCAGCACGCTGCCTCAGAAGTGACTTCTCTGTTTGCCAGGGTTGCCGGAAAAGGCATATTCCCCCGAGAGAGGTCGGCCTGGGGACACCCCTGCAAGCTCACACCTGGGAGTTTTCAAAGGGCCAGGCAAGACTTCTGCCCCCAGATTTCTTCAGCAGGAGGGTTTTGATCTGAACAGTCCCGATCGATCACACTGGAAGCTGAGTTTGGCTTCTGCACGTCTGGGTGTGTTCCTTTCATGGAGCCAGAGTGGTGGGGGTGGGTTAGCGGTGGAGGAGTGGATTCCTCTAGTTGCATCAGCTATGGTGTGACCTCTGACATTTACCTTTCTTTGTTCCCAGATAAACCAAACACACAAAAACTAATATTCCTGGCTTAATAAAAGAATGGGGGGTGGGGGGGAGGAGAGTGGCCTGGTAGGTGGGGAGAAAACTGGGGCTTGGGTGAAACAGACTGTAGTTGGGGGGGGAGTGCTCCCTGGGGGCCCTCCCCCTTGGCGGGCTCTCCAGAATTGGGTCTGGTTCCGGAAGGCCCTGCCTGGACACCCTGACGGGGTGGTCAGTGGGCAAACCAGCCCTGCAGCACCTGCTGTGCACCCAGCCCATTCGTGGCCAGCGGTTCTCAAGCACTTCCCACGGTCAGGTCCTGTGCAGTGGGTTTTACCAGCAGCTATTTCCCTTTTACTTTTGAGAAAACGAAAGCTGCCTGCAACCACAGAGCTAGTGCACCTAGCTAGCTAGGTGCCAGCATCCTTCCTGTCTCTTGGTGGGCCTGCCCCATCCTAGGGAGGCTGTGGTCAGCACAAGGGTGGGCACACGGTGGCAGCTCACAAATGCTCTGGGCTGGTAGGTGCTGAGGGCCAAGGGGGAGAGAAGTGGGCCGGAATCAGGAAGCAGAGGGACTGCCAGGGCTCCCAGGTATGTGACACCTAGTTACCAAAGGGGCTCTCTTGGGACCCAACCAGCTAAAATCCCACCTACTTTTCTAAACCCCTTCCCTCCCGCTGTCCCCCCTCCACCACTACTCCAGCCTTTTCCGGATTACTGAGAACTCTTCCGGTCTCCAGGCACCTGCACAGGTGGTCCCTCTTCCCACCCCCGCAATTTGCATGTCTGCCACCTTCTCCTGCGCACAGGCCTCCCTCGGGCCCTTCCCTGAGCATTCCAGGGCAGTGTCCCCCGTGTTGCCATCCCAGCCCGCATCAAGCTATAATCCTTTATTGTGCTGCTCGGCTCTCATCTCCCAGGGGACAGTGAGGGCAGCCCCGGTGAGTGCTCGAGGGCCAGTGGAGAAGGGGTCGCAACGGGGTGGGGGGGCGGGAGCTGCGGGGTGTGCCCGCCCCCCGCCACAGGCAGCCTTAGGAGGGGCGGGGGGCCGAGCCGGCCAAAGTCCAGGTCCGCGGGGCTGCGCAGCGCGCTACTTAAACCTACGACCCACCGCAGCCGGCCAAGGACAGGGACACCAGGTCAGTTGGCGGACCGAGTGGGTAGCCGGGGTCCGGGGTCCGGCGGGCGGGTGCCCAGCAGCCGCGTGGCCTACTCGGGACTGGCAGGCGCCGCAACAGGCGGCCCTGGGACTTGTAGTTCTCGGCTCCGCGAGAGGCCGGTGCGAGCCCGGGAGCGCGGCGCTGCGCGGGGACGGGGACTACATTTCCCAGAAGGCCGGGGAAGCGCGGTCACCGGGAAAGCGCCGCGTCCGGCGGCGCTTCCCGGGCGTGATGGGGCCGGTCCTGGCGGTTGGGGGCTGCCGCGAGGCCCGCGCTTGGTCCCTGCAAGGCGGCCCGCGGCCGATGGGGCCGGGCCGGGCGGGGCCCATGCGCAGCTCGGTGGCGGCGCCCGACTGCTGCGGGGGCCTCGGCAACTTGGACTTCAGGAAGGTACCGACCGCGCCGGCAGCCGGGCCAGGAGGGGGGTCGCTAGGGCTGCTGGGTCCGCGGCGGGCGGTGCCACCGCCTACGCCCGCGGGCGGTTCCGCCGTTACCAGGCAACGGGGGCGGGGCGGGGCCGCGTTTGCGTGCGTGTGAGTGCGAGTGCGCGTGTCCGCACCCGTAACCGCGCGTGGGAGTGCGTACACGTGTGCACCTACGGGATCGCTAGGCTCCGGGGAGGAGGTGCCCCGAGCTGAGGCCGGAGGACCTCCGGGGTGGACTGGCGGGGAGTTCGCGGCCTGCGGAGCCCCGCACGGGCCGGGCCGGAATGGGCCAGGCGGGACCTGGTTCTGAAGACCAGCCGGGCCCCTGGCCCCGGCCCTTAGAGTCTCCTCTGAGACAAGACATTAACCTTTTCGGCGTCAGCCACTCCCCGTGGAGCTCCCAAGAGGTCCCTGCCCGAGGCCGCCTTTTGTGGTCCATTCATTGGTACAGCCGGTACCGATCGAGAGCAGGTGTCCACTGAAGAAAAACGCACAACCTAATGGTTGCGAGTTGTGTTCTGTTGGGGACCTTACTGAGGACTCTAGCCCAGGAAAGAGCCTCTCAGTAGCTCTGAGGGGGAGCCAGGATATATAGGAGTTTTTGCTGGAAGAAAACCCACATCGAACATCAAAAGACTACTGCTAAACACAAAAAAGACTACTGCTAAACACAAAAAAGCAGACATCTTGTACAGGATTTTAGCACTTTTCTATTTGTGGGAAGATGCAAGAGTCTGGGCTCCTTGAAATTATTCCTCAGAACTGCATCTTAACTGCCTGGGGCCTGTCTCCTGTTTTTCTCCATCCTGAATCCCCCCTCAGGGTGCACTGTGGGGTTGGCAGCAGCAGCCGATGGCTTGATGGGGGGCGACTTCCCTTGTTTACCGGAATGGCAGGCGGCATTCTTTGTCGGCTCTCACTGACCATTCACTCCACTGAGGCTGGAAATTGAAAATTCTCTGCCGGAGATAAAACTGGTCAATGTTTTAGAAACTGGCTTGTGGGGAGGTGGGTTGAGATCCTGAGATAGCCGGTCCCTATCTGAGGAGGTGACCTCTGATCTGAGCCCTGAGTGATACGCCCTGGGGGGGTGGGGGCCCAGGTGCTCTGGTGGGGGGCTGGCAGACTAAGGCCTTGAGGAGGAGTATTTGTTCAAGAACGAAGAGAAGCCTAGCCCAAGGGGACCCTCGGCATTGCCTGGCTTGGGGTGGATGTTTCATGGGTGAGACCTACGGGGGAAGGATGGGGCACCATTAACTGGAGGTGGGGAAGCCTTCGGGGCTTCTGGTGGAAATCAAGGGGGCAGTGGGCCCCGCTGCAGGGTTAGGGTCCTGCCCTCAGGTCTAGGCAAGGCCTGTGTTCTAGACCTAGCAGCGAGGGAGGGGGAGATTTCCTGGGTGTTGGGGGGAAGGTCTTTTCTGCCCTTCTTCCCTTCCCTGTGGGGCTGTGCAGTTGGAGCGATCTGGGAACCTTTCAGGGGACAGGTCAGGGTGACCCTCGTTGGCTAACATTCCGTTTTTTCCACTGCAGCCCTATTGGTACAGTTAAGCTTCCTGTTGCCAACAACGCTGAACGTTGTGTATTTGTCCTACTTGGCAGCCCTTCTCCCTCCTCAGTGAAAACCTCTGGTTTTGAGAGATGTCATCCTCGGGATGGTTTCTCTGCAGCTGGGCGTCTGAGCTGCATGATGGCAGCGGGTTGGCCCCGCGCCGTCCCTTGGCGGTAATATGTCACGCTGAGAATCTAAACTCCTCTAGTAGCCACAGTTGAAAGAGTAAGGAATCGGTGAATCACTTTTGACAATATATTTGACCCAATACGTAAAATATGTCATTTCATCACGTGGCACCGCACGTCCTCAGCAGCCACACGTATGCTGACGTGCAAGCATGGGCACGGTGCCCTTGACCACTAGCTCCTGGGCCTGCTCCAGCTGGTGCGGAATTTGGGCTTTGTTTTGAGCTTAGAAAGTCCCCCCTTGGGCTGAGGCGCGTCCCCGCTGCGGCCTCGTCGACCGAGGCTCTCCCTGCCCGGGACTCAGCCAGGCTCCTCAGCTGGGCAGCTGAGGGAAGCCCGCTGGCTGGTGGGCGATGGAGCCGGACTGAAGGGCTCCAGTGGGGCCTCGGGGTGCTGGCTTCTTTGGGAGCACAGGCTGCCAGGGCACAGTCGGGGGGCCCCTTTCATGCCCATATCCAGATGGTTCTCCAGCCCTCGTGAGCGATGGGTGGTGTAGGTGTCAAGAGGGGCCCTTCAGTTACCTGCTCTGTGAGATGGGACCTTTGTCAGCTGTAAAGTGCAGCCCACCTGAGGGTGGGTGCTCTTCAGAAGGCAAGGCCGCTGTGTTCAGGCAGCGTCGAGACCATGCTGGGCGACAGGCCCCTTGGGCTGCGCGGTCCCTGTTTGTGACTCATCTGTGACCATTTGGGAGGCAAATCCCAGGGGCAGGTAGGAGCTGCCTTCCGGGGCGAGATGTTTGCCTGCTGCACTGAGTTGTTTTTCAAACTCTTTTGGCGTTATCACATTAGTTAGAATAAACAGCAGGCCGTTTCTCTGGACGACTTACTGTGTGAAGTTCTCAAGGACATAATTTTTGTCTTCAGTGTTTTTGAGTCACAGTCCAGACCTTGGGCAAGTCACGTAAGCGGGCAGAACCTCGGTTTCTTCTCCTCTGTTGAGGTGATCGTGGGGCTTTACTCATCCGTCTGTCAGTATGGATGTTCTTTTCTTTTTTAAAACAAATATTTATTTATGTGTTTTGGCTGCATTGGGTCTTAGTTGTGGCACGCGGGATCTTCGTTGAGGTATGTGGGATCTTTTGTTGTGGCACACGGGCTTCTCTCTAGTAGTGGCGTGCGGGCTTCTCTCTCTAATAGTGGTGTGTGGGCTCCAGAGCGCGTGGGCTCTGTAGTTTGCGGCACGCGGATTCTCTAGTTGAGACACGCAAACTCAGTAATTGTTGCGCGGGCTTTAGGTGCCCTGCAGCATGTGGGATCTTAGCTCCCTGGCCAGGGATCGAACCTGCATCCCCTGCATTGGAAGGCGGATTCTTTACCACCGGACCACCAGGGAAGTCCCTATTTGTGTTCTTTATTTTATTTTGATTTTTATTGTATTTATTTATTTATTTATTTATTTTGGCTGCATTGGGTCTTCGTTGCTGCGCGTGGGCTTTCTCTAGTTGCGGCGAGCGGGGGGGGTACTTTTTGTTGCAGTGCGCGGGCTTCTCATGGCAGTGCCTTCTCTTGTTGTGGAGCATGGGCTCTAGGCGCGCGGGCTTCAGTAGTTGTGGCTGGCAGGCTCAGTAGTTGCGGCTCAAAGGCTCTAGAGCGCAGGCTCAGTAGTTGTGGCGCAAGGGCTTAGTTGCTCCGTGGCATGTGGGATCTTCCCGGACCAGGGCTCGAACCCGTGTCCCCTGCATTGGCAGGCGGATTCTCAAGCACTGCGCCCCCAGGGAAGCCCCCTACTTGTGGTCTTTAACAAGGATCTTTCTGGTACTGATCTCTAGTTTGATTCTGCTTTGGTTCAAGAACACACACACTTTTACTGTTTCTTTCTTTTTCTTTTATGGGCACTTGCGAGGGATGAGCCGCCTCTGTTACGGGGGCTGCTGCTCTGGCCCACCTTGTCCTCACCGATTTTCTGCCTACCCGTTTTGGCTTCACGTGTTAGCCTCAGTTTTTTAGTCTGAAAAATGGGCAAAAACAGGGTTGTGGGCAGACTCAGTCACAGAGTAATAAGTGAGCTTCCTGTATCATCTCACTTAATCCTCCTGATGGTCCCAGGAAGGAGGGGCCACCCCCGTCAAAGTTTACCCAGGTTCCCACAGGGCATCGGGCCCTGTCTCAGGACAGGCGCTGTCGCCTCTGCAAAGCCCTGTCCCAGGGCTCGGTCAGCTGGCTTCCTGTCACCACTGCCTTGGACACAGAACTGCGTCCTTAGGTAAATAGCCTTAGGCACCAGCGTAGCAGGGCCTGTCCGGGGCCCCTGAGGGCGAATGTAGAGAGAGGTCTGCGGCTTACGGCCCCCGCAGAGGAGAGGAGGCCCCAGACCCACTCCCAGGAAGGGCCCACCTTGCCCCATGGACGCGGGACCCCACGGGCCCTCAGAGCCTCGCGGCGCATGGCCCAGGACAGGCTCATCGCAGGAAGAGTGTGAATAATCAGCTTCCTGGAAGGAGTCATGGATTCGGAACACCGGGGCAGCCGCTGGCCGCTGTCTGTACCGTAGGAAAGCAGAGCCTTCAGGTGGTCTCCAGTGCTGTCTCGCCCCCCGTCCCAGCGTGTGGGCCGCACCCCTCGCTGGCTGTTCCTTAAGAAGGGAGCATTCCCCGAGGGCCCCTCCAGAGAGCATGTCTGAGCGCTGGCATCAGGCGCACAGGGAGCACCCTCTGCCCCTTGTATCCTGGCACCTGTTTTCCCCTCTCATCCCCCGGGGTGGAGGTGGGTCATGGAGCTTCCTGTGGTCCGTCCTGGAGGGTGAGGGGGAGCCCCCAGCCCAGCCTGGATTATCCGCTGCCCAGAGACCTTCTGCGCCTGGTGCCCCCGCCATGGGGTCGTGGCCGCTCCTTCTTGTATGCGCCAGGCTCGGGGCTTGCAGCAGAAGTTTCCCAGTAAATGTCTCCTGAATCACCGAGAAGGCCCGGAGACGGAGGGTCCAGCTGGAGGCCCGCCCCGCTGCCCCCACCCCGTCCCCTTCCCCCGGCAGTGAGCGGTACGTGGGTCCCAGCTGCGGTCGATGTGACTTTGATTCCCTGGGCCCCTGCTGTTTGTTTGGATGTCACAATGTGACCCTGGGTGCTGTTGACCCTCGCACGGTGAGCGGCACGGGCTCTAGCTGGTGAGCCCCTCGCGGGAGCGCTGCCCAGGCAGCGGTAGGTAGCCCATCTCCTCTCTGTTCCAGCGCCAGGACTCCGCGGCCTTGGAGCCAGAGGGGGGCTCCGTTGTTAGGGTTACCGGGAGCAGAAGGCCAGGACTTCCGCTGCTTTAATCAGGTTGGGCAGAGGGTGGGTGGGCCCCGGTGGGCCCCTCCCCTTAGTCGAGGTGGCCCACAGGGGTACAGGGTGACGGGACGGGGGTCTGGGACCCTCCTGCTCTGCTCTTGCCTGCCCTGGGAGGGCACCCTTTCCAGCGGGTTTTGGGGGTGACAGCAACCAGGACGGGACCTGCAGGCCTCTGGAGCGGGAAGCCAGGAGGGGGCCCTCTGCTGCCACCTGACTTGTCCGTCATTCTTTCCTGCTCGGTGGGCCCTTCTCTGGGCAACGCAAATCCCCCCTCAAGGTGACCGGATACTTCCTGGATGAGAGGTTGACCGAGGGCCGTGGGACCTGGGCGGGGGCTGAGGTTCCAGTTTTGACCAGTTCAGCCCTAACAGGGAGCCCAGGCCGGATGTCTGCTGCTGGCCACCTCAGCCAGTGTCACTGCTTAACCGCTGTGCCTCAGTTTCCCCTCCGCCTCTGCTCTCCTAAAGGCGAAGAAGCAGTCTCTCTCCCGCTCACTTGCCCGGCCTCCTTGGGAGTGTTCGGGACTCATCCTCACTCCAGTGCCTGAACCCGGAATCTGGAATCTGGAATCCAGAAGCGCTGGCCTGGCCTGGCCCCCGGGAGCCTCTGGCTCTCTGAGCTGGCACGACAGCGGCGCTCGTCTTGCTGGCTGGTGGCCCAAGATGAGGTGTGAGAACTTATATAGGTGCGCACTGGCCTTGTTGCAGGGGCTTAGCTTGCAGACCCCCAGAGTGGAGCCTCCCGGGGTGCTCAGCGTCTGCTGAACGACGAGCAGTGGAATTCTTAAAAATATCTGGAGCTTGGGGCTTCCCTGGTGGCGCAGTGGTTGAGAGCCCACCTGCGAGGCTGCCGATGCAGGGGACGTGGGTTCGTGCCCCAGTCCGGGAGGATCCCACATGCCGCGGAGCGGCTGGGCCCGTGAGCCATGGCCGCTGAGCCTGCACGCCCGGAGCCTGTGCTCCGCAACGGGAGAGGCCACAGCAGTGAGAGGCCCGCGTGCCGCAAAAAAAAAAAAAAAAGAAAAAGAAAAAAAGGGAGTCTGGCTGACAATGACACCCTTGTCTGCAGAAATGCCATATCAACTCCCGTGGGAGTTGTTGCTGTCATCAGAGTCCGTAACTGGTGAGAAGCATGTTTTGTGGGCGGCCCTAAGCTGGATGTGGTGATTCAGTTGCCAGGCGGGGGCTGGGGGCCGTTGGCAGGAAGCATGGTTTATGTACCCGGCTGCCCCCCAGGTCTGCACCCTGGGCACGGCTGGCCCGCCTGGAGTGGATTCCACACCCCCCCACCCCAAGCCAAGGCTTGACTTACCTTCCAGTTGAGGCTTATTGTTATTCTGAATTGCATGTGGAGAGCTGCCATGAATTTCTAAAAAGAAAAAGAAAAATACAAAGAGTAAAGCAGGGACTCAGTGAACACTGACCACGCAGAACGTCAGCAGTGTCTCACGGTTTTTAAAGGGGGAACTCAGCATTGGAGGCAGCCAGCTGTTTCCTCCTCTTGTCCCTAGAGGCAGGGTCTTAGTTCTGTCCCCGGGGACATCTGGGCCACGTCTGGAGCCATTTTCAGTTGTCACAGCTGGGGAGGACGGCCGGCATGGAGTGGGTGGGGGCCACAAAGAGTGACCGGCCGGAGGGTCGACAGCGCAGAGGTGGGGAGACCCGCCCCGGTCACAGGGGGCAATGAATCTGGGGCTCAAAGCTGGCCCTCTGCACATACGGGAGGGGCACTCCGCGCTGTGTGGTGGGTACAGGGTGCTCTGCAGCGTCCTTGTCCATTTGACATGTGTTTGAGAACATGGCAGTGTGACACAGACCTGGTCTGTTTCAGTTCACTGGTTTAGCTGCTTTGGGGACGGCGCATCTGGTTTACCCGAGCCCCCGGAGTGCACACCTGTTCCACGCGTGCCGATAGGAACAGCTGTGCACCGTGTGTGAGCTCTCGGGGTAGGTGCCGGGGTTTGGAGCCCCCATACCCAGGAGCGCCGGTCCAGGGGCTGCCGATAGGAGCAGCTGTGCACTGTGTGTGAGCTCTCAGCCAGGTGCCGGGGTTGGGAGCCCCCATGCCCAGGAGCGCCGGTCCAGGGGCTGCCGATAGGAACAGCTGTGCACTGTGTGTGAGCTCTCGGGGCAGGGGCCAGGCTTTGGAGCCCCCACACACAGGAGCGCCGGTCCAGGGGCTGCCGATAGGAGCAGCTGTGCACTGTGTGTGAGCTCTCGGGGCAGGTGCCGGGGTTGGGAGCCCCCATGCCCAGGAGCGCCGGTCCAGGGGCTGCCGATAGGAGCAGCTGTGCACTGTGTGTGAGCTCTCGGGGCAGGTGCCCCGGCCAGGGCTGGGAAGAGCTCATCTGCATTTTCCTGGGTCTCGGAGGCTGAGCATCTTCACACGGATGTCGGCCCCTCGGGTTGGCTCTGGGGCCTCTGAACACCTCTGTTGGGTCCTGGTCACCCTGGTGATGCAGACACGGGTCCCGGCGGGGTCACTGCCCCGCCAGCATGCTGGACACCCATGCTCAGAGCTGCTGGTTTCCTCTCTGTGCTTCCGCTGCTGGCCCGGCCGCTCTCCAACAGGAACGACACGGCTGGTTGCGTTTCGGCTTTTATCTTCCGTTTTATGAGATTACATTGTAGTAACCTTTGCTGGACTTGGACGTGCCCAAGCCTCCTGACCTGTTCCTGGAGGGTAACTTTGTTTCCAAGTTCTGGGGCTTGTCACTCGCTCCCGTGTCTGTCCAGGTGGGGCGGCGCAGGGCAGGCAGGTCTCCCGCTGACGCCGGCTCTGTCCCTGCAGGCAGACCTCTGCGTTATGACCCGGCTGCTGGGCTACGTGGACCCCTCAGAACCCCACTTTGTGGCTGCAGTCCTCACCATCGCTTTCAATCCGCTTTTCTGGAACGTGGTAAGTGCCGCAGGACAGGCTGTGCAGAGGGATGGGTGGACGGACGGGTGGCTCTTCCCTCTGTTCGTCTGTCTCTGGCCAGCATGGGAGCATCGTCCTGCTTCCCCATCGAGGTCGGCACCCAGGGAGGACATGGACCGGGGAAGCCCCTCACCGCGGGGTCCCACGACATCTTGGCCTCAGCGGACAGCAGGTCCCTGCGGGGCTTTGCTCCCCTCCTGCCACACACACAGGGCAGCTGCCTTCTTAGGAGCCCCCCGCAGCAGGTGTGCTCCATAAACATCATCACTTTTCCTAATCGAGGCTTCCTGCAGGGTCATCTGCAGCCCTCGGGCTGAGGGGTGCTGGGGGCAGGAAGGAGCTGACAGCAAGTGAAAGGGGAGGCAGGTCTGCGCCCAGGTCTTCTGTGGGTGCGGGGCTGCACGGAGGCTGGGGGCCTGGAGGGCTGGCCGGGTGGGAGGTAGGGGGGAGTGGGCTCTGAGCAGTCCCTCCTGCCAGCCCTTCTCGGAGACATCCCTCCCCTGTCAGGATGTGGGGGAAGCCCTTGGGGTTTCTGGTCTGCTGTCCAGCATCTCTGGTGGGCTGGAAGGGGCGGTAGACGTGCTCCCCGGGCCGCCCCCGAGGCGTCTGCCGATGCAGAGCGTGGACGTCCTGTGCTCACCTCGAGGGCGGCCTGCTGAACGCGGGCGTCAGCACACGCCGTTCCGAGCTGTCTTCCTCTCAGGTGGCCGCTCGGTCCCTGGGGCAGAACGGACCTGTTTGCATCTGGTTGACGAGTTAGGCCTTTTCTTCATCTGGGGAGAGCAGGGTGGGGGCAGGCTGCTCATCTCAAAGAGGCTGCAGTCAACACGCCGTCCCTCCCGACAGACTGACTGGTCTTTCCGGGATGGACACACGGCCTTTTTCATACGCCCCGCTGGTTTCCTGTGCCGCTGTAACAAATGACCACAGACTGGGGACTTTAGAACAGCAGGAATATATTTTCCCCTGGCTCTGGGGGCCAGAAACCTGAAACCAGTACTGGTCAAGATCCAGGTGTGGGCAGGGCTGTCCGCCCCCCAGCTCCAGGGGAGGGTCCCCTCCAGGAGAGCCGGCTCCAGTCCTCAAGGCCAGCATCTTCCCCCCACCTGCCTCCCTCCTATAAGGAAACGGTGTGGGGGGGACAGCAGTCAGGGCCCCGCCGACCCAGGACAACTCCCACCTCAAGACCCTGAACGCAAGCTAAGCCCCCTCTTTGCTGGGCAGGCAACCTCCACCAGTTCTGAGGTCAGGACGTGGACATCATTTAAGCCTGATTTTCAGCTGCCACACCCTTTACCCTTCATTGTCTGGTGCTGCGGGAGGGGAAGGTGCACTGGTGGGACGCGGGGAGGGTGGGGGGAGAGCAGAATCACCGTGGGGCGGGCGAGGCGCGGGCCACCCCAGCTCTGGCTGGGGCCGGTGTCAGGTCAGGGCCACTCAGGCAGGAGGGGCCAAAGCTCCCCAGGAGGCCTGAAGATGTTTCCCCACAAAGCGAGCTCCGGTCCCCCGCCCCCCAGAGCTGCTCCGTCCCCTCAGGCCCCCTCCCGCCGAGGCCTCTCTCCTGGCTGTGGGTCTGTATGCTGTAGCTTCCTGCCTAACACACCTGTCATCTAGTGGGTGAGCTGGTCTCCAGAGGCCTGCGAGCCAGGTAGAGAGTGTTGGAATTGAGCTGAATTGTAGCACACCCGGCTGATGTCAGCATTGTTCGGACGTATGGGGAAGACCCTCCCGTGGAAATTGGTGCAGAAGCAGGGTGGAGGCGAGGGCTGTGGGGAGCTCAGACCTGCCCCAGGGCCTCCAGGTGGAGCCAGGTTTGGGGAGTGGCTGCCCGGGGCTGGGCCGCAGCTCTTGGGCCATCTCTGGACGCGCTGCCCTGCCTGCCCACCTGGCGCCAGCACCCCTGTTGCTGTGCCTGCAGGGGGCCTCCCGTCCTCTCTCGTGGGGTGTCCCTGACCCCGTCTCTGCCATGACCTCCTCTTCTTCACTCACTCACCCCACAAGTGCTCTTGGGGAGCCCGCGGTTGGGGTGCTGAGTGGCCCGCGGGGGCGGGGGGATGAGCCCACGAGGTGCACGGATGGGTTAATGTTGGGAAGAATAAGTGCTGCAGAGGGACCAGCTGGGGCGTTTCCTTTGTCACCTGTGTCTCTGTCTGGCCCAGAATCTCCTCAGTGCCAGGACCTTGCGTCCCGGTGCTCGGCCGCGCCTGGGCACGTCCAGACCCCGCAGAGAGCTCGCTCTTTGGCCCTGGCCCACATCTCCCCGACATGCTCCCTCCCCCACCTGCAGGAGAAGGCCGCCCTGTGCCAGGGTCTGGACCAGCCTGCCCTCCTTGCTCGAGGTTGCCCACGCCCCGCCTCCGTCCCCCTGCTCAGCGTGGCCCCACCAGCCGCTCCTCTCCACCTTCCGCTCGTGCTCTCACCCCGCAAACACAGGGCCAGGGATCGCCCCGCACCCCGCCTTCTAGGACAAAGTGTGAGCGGTATGGCTGACCCGCTTTATCCCTGGGTGTCCCGCGTGCCCAGAGCCTTTCGTCCTGCTAGGTCACCTGGTCTGCAGGGAGACGCACCTCCCCAGAAAGGGGGGCGCTCCCCATGCGCCTTGGGGGGCCCTGGCACAGGGGCGTTCTGCCGGCTGAGTCCTGGCGGCCACGGGCTCTTGAGGGAGCGGGTGGGGGGGGCAGCAGGACGGTAGGTGGCGCTGTGGGCAAGGCCAGGGCGAGGGGGGTCCCCGCAACCTTGTGTGCATTTGCTGCGTGGCTTCCGTGTCTGCCTCAGTGTCAGCCACTGTGGGGTGGGCTCGGCTGCCCCGGGGACCCCCACAGGGGCCGGGAAGCTGACGCTGTGGATGCTGAAGCAAGGGCAGAGGCTGGGGTCCCAGCCCCTGTGTTCACGCCCCCTCTGGGCCTTGGTTTCTCCATCTGTGAATGGAGGCCCATTGGGCTCTGAAGCACCGCAGCCACTCGGCTTACCCTGCCCCCCTGGGGTGACCCCGCGCAGGCCCCCTGGGAGGGGGCGGCGTGCCTTCCTGGAGCTGGCAGCGAGGTAAGACTGGGCATCAGACCTGCAATCCAAACGTCGGAGTTGGTTACAAGGAAGCTGGTGTCTGGAGCTTGTCCAGGAGACAGGGCGAGGGGTTGGGCGGCTCCTTGGCTTGGGGGCTGCGAGGGGATGAGCCGGAGGCTGGGCTGCTGGAGGAGCTGGGATGCGGTGCAGGTGGGGAAGGGGACAGGCCGGCCGGTCCCCTGCGGGAGGGCCCTGAGTGCCGGCCTGCAACCGGGTTGTGTGCTGGAGTCGGCGGCGACGGGCGTGCGCGAGGTGTACACGCGTGTGCCCGTGTGAGTGCGGGGGAGTTGGGCCGGGTGTGGACAGGCTGTGTGACACTGTTGCTCCCGTCTGGCTCAGAAGTTCGGCTCCGAGGGCACGGCCACGTACCCACTGGCTCTGTGCCGAGTTTCTAGACGAGGCGCATCCTGCGTTTGCAGGGATGCTGAGTGGGGCTTCCTGGTAGGGCCCGTGGCCCAGCAAGGGCTTTCCTCTGAGCAGAGCCGGCTGGCCGGCCGGGCCTCACTGAGACTTCGGCTCTGGGAGCACAGGGCTCTGGCCGTCCGTCCGCCGTCCGTTCCGACCGATGTCGCCCAGGACGCCGTGGAACAGCAGCTCCCCTGTCCGCCCGAGCTGTGCTCAGAGCTGGATTCCTGCAGAGCTGATGGGTGTCTGGCCTTGGCTCTGCAGTGGGGACAGTCAGCCCCTTGTCACTAGGACCCGTGCTGGCTCCTCTGGCCGCGATGTCGGCTCGAGCGCAGGATGTCCTGTGGCGTGTGCGTGGGTGTGCTTTTCGAGGAGTAGGCGTGTGTCCTCTGGTGCAGGCAGCCCTGCCCGCCCCTCGGCCCCATCCCTCTGAAGGGAGAGCCGTGCCAGGCAGCAGCGTCGTCTGTGGGCAACGGGCTGCAGCTGCGCTAACTTCAGGTGTCCGAGGAGCGTGGCGGTAAAGCGTACGTGGCGGCTGGAACGTGGCTAACTTGCCTTCTGCCGGGACCGTGCGGAGGCTGAGGGGGTGAGGCGGGAGGCTCTCCCACCCGGAGCCCCGGTGAGACCCCACCTGAGCTGGGCTTCCTCTCCTTCCCGGATTCTGACGCTCCAGGGATGCAGCCTGAGTTTCCTCACGAGTCCTGCTGGGGGCCGTGTGGGTAGAGGACACGCCTCCTGCGACGCTTCACTTGGACACGACCGGCCTCTGCACAGCAGCTTGGGTGGGACAAGGTGGCTGCAGTGGCGGGAGGGCTCCTGGTGGGTCATCTCTCGGGCCCCTCCCGCACGAGGGGCAGTTTGATGACCTGGCCTCCCCTTGGGGTTCCCAACAGATCAGCCCTCCTGCTTCGACCTTCCTGTAGGCCCCGCAGCCTCGAGGGCCCGTCCACACCTCCGTAGGGTGTCTGCTGTGACCTTCCCTGGAGCTCTGGTGTCTGCCCTCTGCCATCAGCAGGCTTGGTCTCCTCGTGCCCCCGTGCCTTTGCACGGCCTGCTCCCTCCTAGAAGGGCTCCGCCACACCAACCTGCCTCCTGTTTCCCTCCCAGGCCTTCACTGGCCTTCCCTGTGCCCTGGCCCCGAGCAGACGTGGCCCAGCTCCCTTCCAGCCTCCCTGACCCGCAGATCTGTGGTCGCTGTTGCTCGCGAGTTTACGTTTCACCTCCTACCTTAGACCAAGGGCTCCTGCCTTGGAGTTAAGGGCAGGCCCAGTGTGATCGCAGGTGAGCCCAGAGTGGCCCGGGGTGCCGTGGGCCAGGCAGTTCCTCCTCTTGGTAGAGGGGTGCTAGGTCCTCTCGCTGGCCGCACGGTGCCCAGCTGGCTGTGCCGTTGGCTTTGCCCCATTCCCTGGTCTTCCTCTGAGGCCAGCTGACGTTCCCGGGTGCAGGTGCGTCTGGAAGGGCTCTTGCATCAGCGCAAACTCCCAGAGCTGCTGCCTGAGCTGAAGGCCCGGTGCTCTCACTTGTCGCAGAGTCTTATGCCCAGAAATGCTCCACGGCCTAGGGATACATCTTGGAGAGTGTTTTGTAGCTGGTGACCCTTTCCTCGCCTCCAGGAATCAGGAATTGGCCTGGGAGAGGCTCTGAGATGCAGGGGCAATGGGTGTGCTTGTCACTGGCCGACGCCGGGCCGCGTAGCGCCTGGAAGTGCCGTGGGCTCCCCGTGGTGTCTGGCCGCTGCCCGCTTTGGGGCCCGGGGAGCCCCGTTCCTGCCACCTTTCCTCTGATCCCGCCTCCTGGTCCCCTGCCCTGGCACCCTGAGCCTCAGGAGGGCTAGGAAGCGAGGTGGTCAAGTGCTGGCCCAAAGACCCTGGCGATGGATGCCCACAGCACCTCCGGGCAGGCCCCTGGCCTCGCCATGTTGCCGGATCTAAGATTCTTGTAGTTTCTCCAAAGAGGCGTCAGCCTGGAGTGTGGGCTCTGGGGAGGCAGAGATCACGAGAGTCGGGGGGCCAGAACACAGGGGTCCTGGGCAAAGAGGGACGGAGAACCAGGCCACCGGATGCAGCAGGGAATCAGCAGAGGGCGGGGCGGAGCCTGCACAGCTCCCCCGACGGTACTTCCGGCTCCGGTGCCTATCGTCTGAGGCTCTGGCCAGCCTCAGAGGGCAGCCCCTGTACTTGGGTACCAGCCTCTGCAGGGAGCGAGGGTCGCCCCGCCTGTACACACCTCTGCTACCTTTCGCTCTGTCCAGCCGCCCCTGCTGCAGAGGGTCCCAGGTGGCCCAGGGGCTGGTGGCTCTGCAGCACAGTGAGGGCCACTGCAGCTCAACGTCGGACTGACTCCAACTGGCCACCAGACGGCGCACAAGGGATGCGAGGTCCTCCTGCCTTCCAGGGCTGTGCTTGTGGGCAGAGGGGACCGCAGTGAGGATGATGAGGGCCCCTCAGCCCCCTGGCTGGACAGGGTTATCCTCCTTCAGGGTCATCCTGCGGCTTAGGTAGAAAAATAGCCTGGGAAGCATACACGTTCCACAGGTGTGTATACAGGGGCCTGCTCCTGGCACATAACGGGCACCTGTTCGCCTGGCGCCCCACCTGTCCACCCACAGGGCTCCAGGTGAATAACGGGTGGGAAGGGGGTTCTGTGAATTACAGTAAGAAGAATCCAGCCCTTGTCCTGCAGGTCATGAGCGAGGTGGCTGGGCGTGGGCGCCTGCGAGGGTCAGTCAGCTGTTGGGTGTGGTGCCTTGCTCTGTATCTCCCCACCAGCCCTGGGGAGGGGAGGGGACTGAGGGATTGCACGGCAGTGACAGGGGCAGGACAGCCTTGGGACTGGGGGCTCTGGGCGTGGGGCGCACTCGGTGATGGCCGTCCTGGGAGTGAGAATTACTGTCACCACCCCTCAACAGATTTGATGTGCAGACCCGGGGTGGGGGCGGGTCAACCCCAGGATTTTCAGAAGCAGCAGCTGAGGACCAGAGAGGTGGCTTGAGCTGCCTGGGTCACACAGCTGTGAGAGCAAGAGCTGGGCCTGGGAGCTGCGGCTTCCGCTCCTGTGTATCATGCCCGCCTCCGTCCCACCCCCCGGAGGGCCTGCCTGGTGCAGACACAGCCCTATGTGTCGGCCTGGCCTGGCCCAGATTGGGCAGGACCTAGGGCCCTGACGGCCGAAGAGGCCCTCACGACCCTGCAGCCTGGGGTGCACGAGCGTGCCCCGCGCCGGCTTCCTGGCTGGTGTGCACCCCGCCCCGCCTGTGTCAGTGTTATGACGGCACGTGGACTTTCTGTGGGCAGGGCCGTGTGTGGGGCGCCCACGAGGGGCAGCCACCTGGAAGGGGCGGCTGCATGTCCTCGGGCCCGTCCTTGGCCTGCTTGGCCCTAGGAGCCCGGTGCAGCCGTGCCCCCCGCCCGCCCCCGAGTCCTCCCTGCCTGTCTCGCGGCCCGGGGAGGGGCGTGGGCCTCTGAGCACACCAGCCTGTCCTGCTGCTGTTGCCTCCTGGCCGGGACCTGGGCAGGATTTTTCGCTTTTCTGAGCCTTGGTTTTCTCATCTGTAAAAAGGCACAGAACCTCGCTTGGAGCCGGCCGGCAGCTGCTGCCCCTCCTTCCTCTCCGGCCACCTGGTGCCCTTTGTCGGCCTCGCCCTGGCCGTTCCTCGTGGCTGGGCTGCCTGGGCAGTGATGCCGTCTTGCAGTCACAGGGCTACACTTGCCGGCCCAGCCTGGGGCAGGCCCCCACCCTGCTGACCTCACCATACCTGCCGGGACAGGTGCTCCACGTTAGCCGTGCCCAGGTGCCGCATCAGTGCCCCTGTGCCCGTGGCAGGTGGCCCGGGAGCAGGGTGGGGAGCATGTAAGTTTCGGCCCCATCGACCGTCAGGCTGCTCGCTAAAGGACAGAGGTCAGATCTCACACCTCGGCTGGTGGTGGAGGTGAAGGGAGCCGATCCCCTAATGCTGTCTCCCTGTCCTGATGGCCAAATACCTGCACAAACTGCTTCCCGAGAAACAGACGAGGGGAGAGGAAGGGGTGTGGTTGAAAGCACCGGGGTTGCCTGGCTGGCAGGACCGTGGTCCTCCCGGAGGTGGCCACACGGATGCCATGAGCAGGGGCAGGGCCCTTCCCGGGAGCACTGTGGGCTTAACGGGTGCAGAATTCGGGTCCCTCCGAAACAAACCCTGATGGCGTGGGAAGGCGTTCCGGCGTGGGAAGGCGTTCCGGCATGGGGGCGGTCCTCAGGAGACAGGGGAAGTCGCAGGGACCTTCATGGGCAAGGAAGGGAAAAGGGCAGGTGCTTCCTGCCTTCCCGCAGCGGAGCGCAGACGGCGACCCCGTGGCCAGGTGACAGGTGGAGGACACTGGCCGGGTCTCCCCGTCTGGGGGCAGTTGGAGCCCTGATCCTGGTTCTCTGGCCCACGTCTGAGTGTGGCCTGCACGGAGGGTCTCAGCACTCGGCCCCGAGGACACGGTGGGGATGGTGGGGACCTCATAGCCTTTCTAACCCCGCCGCCTGCCAGGCGCCTTCAGGCCTGAATTTGTGGAAGTGGTGAGCGGCCGGGGGTGGGGTGGGGGTGCTGGATCCCTGCGGGCCGTGGTGCACAGGCGGGCAGCCCTCCAGCAGGCGGGGCTGGGACAGCGTGTTGAGAAAACACTGTTCCCCCACACGGATCTGACACCTTCCCGGGTCAGTGCTGACCCCCACCCCCGCAACAGGGAGCTTGGAAAGTCAGGTGTGAGATCCAGTGGCCTAATTTTAGACCTTGGGCGTGCATGTCAAAACAGCAGGATGATTAAAGAGAGAGAGAGAACGAGGACAGCCCGGCTTCAACCCTTAACTCTGAAGCCAGCACGTTCCCTGGGGGAGCATCACCTGCCACCTGACAGGGCTGCCCGTGGCCTCGGGGGGCGGGTAGGAGGCCCCCCTCCCCGGGCGGAGCTCAGCGGAGATGCGGGCCGGACCAGCAGGTGGGCAGAGGCCTCCACGCTGCAGAGCAAGTCATGGGGTGGAAGAGGTGCGTTTGTCCAGCACCGTGGGAGGAACCTGCTTTGGGCAATAAACCTGCTGGTGCGCAGGGAAGCTTTCAGCTCACACAGGTCCCCGGCCTTCTCAGGGGTCAGACGGCTCGTTGGCCCCGGGGCTGGGAGGCAGGTCCTGGGCTGTCCAGTGGTTCTGACCCCTCGCCGGCTGTCACATCCCCTGCCCACGTCTCCCTCCTGACCTGCCACCTGCCTGCTGTTCGGGGCTTGTTAGGATCGTGCGTGAAGGGAGAGCATGTCCCCTGAGGCGGGAGTTACCGTTCCCCGCAGGGGGGCACCTGGGAAGAGCGGCGTGACCCTCCTCCTCTTGGTCGGCCTCGAAGATGCAGGATCGATCGCTCCAGCCACCCCCCCCAACCCCAGGGTCCCTGCCGTCTGCCCCTCCCCCTGGGCGCGGCCACTTGTTTTAGTCTCTCTGCAGTTTAGGACGTTGAAGGTTTAAATGTTGGCCACGCACGTGCACCGTCCACCGTCTGCGGAAGGCGGATGGTGAGAACGGCTGTCTGAGCCCTGCCCCGGGCCCCGGACGTGCCCTGAGATGCCCACCTGCCCACCTGCCCCCACCGCAGCCCCTGCAGGTCCCTCATCCTTTCGTTCGGGAAAGCAGAGGATGCTGGTCTTAGGGCAGTGGTGGGAACTGGCCTTTGTTACGGTCCCCTAAGCGCTGGGCCCTGTCCTCACAGCCCCTCTGAGTGGATTTTGGAGGCCATTCACTTTCACACCCAGAGGCCTCTGCACTCTCTCAGCCCCTTGTGGGGATGTCCTGTCATTCGCTCAGCAGGTCCCACCAGTGGACGAGCAGCTGATGCCACCCTTTGCCCCATAAACAGCCCTAAAGTAAACGTCTTCATCCTGCTTATCTGCACACGGCCAGGATCTGCTTCTGGACCCCGGAACCTCCGGTCACCGGACCGTGTGGCTGTGACTGGTGGAGCTGGCAGGGAGGCCCAGGGCCCCACATCCCGAAGCTGACTGGCTGGTGGCTTGAGCGCGACCCTTGACCCCTGGGTGCTGCAGGAGTCCCTGAGCCGCCCCAGCCGTGCATCCACGAGGCTCCTGGGGCTCCTGCTTCAGCCGGGCTGAGCAGCGGCTCGGGAGGCTGTGCGGGGTCTTCCGGAGAGAGCATGCTGTCATGCTGTTGTGCTGCGGGCAGGGGCCGTCCTGTTCTGTGTTCTGTCTGCCGCGTCCTCGGGGGACACAGAGCCACAAGCCCCCCCTCAGGGCCCCAGAATGTTCCCGCGGTGGGGGGGAGCGTGGCGATTAGCACAGAACATGGTATTTTGACCCAGGCTGTACTCGGTGAGGAGAGACTGTCCCCAGGCGCAGGGCTCTGCGAGGGGATTGTGTTTCCATCAGGACGCAGCCTTTTTGTGTTTCTCAGCTGCCGGGCGGGGTGGGGGGCGGTGAGGACGTCACAGCCTCTGGGAGCTGTGTGGCTGTGAGCAGGACGCGCACCTCCCAGCCCTGAGACCCGGCAGAACAGCATGGCTTCTGCCCGGGAAAGGGGTGGGTTGTCTCGGCTGTGGCTCCAACGAGTGCGCAGTGGGTCTGGGAGGCGGCGGGCGGCCGGAGGACACGGGGACCGCCGCGCTGTCTCGGCAGCTGTCGTGGGAACCCGCTAGATTCCAGAGTAAAAGGCCAGGCTGCCGTCACTGCGGAGGGCTGGGCCCGGTGCTGGGTCCAGGAGACTTCTGGACGGATGTCCCAGATCGGGTGTGTGCGCGGCCTGTGGCACCTGTGCGTCCCGCCCATCTTCAAGGCCTGCATCCACACATTTGGCCGCTGGCCGCGGGTATCCGGGCCGCTGGGGGCCGCGGGCGAGATGACCCCCCAGCCCTCTCCACGCCGCTCTGCTCCTCCGCCGTGGGGCGCCCCTCCGCGCGGCCCCTGGCCTCGTACCTGCTCCCTGCCGGTGCAGCAGCCCTCGAGCCTGGTCTGTGGGCGGCGGGTCCTGATCAGCCGGGCTTCCTGCGAGGAGCAGGTGGTGCCGGTGGGCCCTGGCCGCCGGGGGTTCCTTGTTCGACCCCAGTGATCCCACAGGCATCTGGGGTTTCGGATTTCCTCTCTCTGGCTCCTTCGTTCCGCCGGCTCCTCCCCCATTCGCTTTGTCACCTGCAGTGTCCCTCCCTGCGCCTCTGGTGCTTTCTGGTGAACCCTGGCCCACTCCGCCCCCCACCCCCCACCCCCCAGGCCGGCACGTGGCCTGGCCGGCTGTACGGGATTCTGCTGGTCTGGTCCGGACAGCACCCTGGGGCGTTGCAGGCCACATGTTCCTGCTGGAGGACCCATCTCTCTGTGCTCTGTGTGGGTCTCCTTTTCAGCCCTCAGGCCTCGAGTGAGGGTCACCTGCCAGAGAGGCCTCCCCACGGCCCTACCCCAATTTATTCTTCCTCCCAGCACCCTTCTCTGGCGATCACATCCCCAGTACATCTGCCCCGCACTGGAGGCCCCGAGGGCAGAGGCCACGCTGGCCTGGTCTCCTCGGTACCCATTGGCTGCCGGGGTCGGGGGGGCAGGCCTGCAGCGCGGGGAGACTGGCCTGGCCTGGCCGCGGCTGCTCTGTAAATACCTCCCCCGGGTGCCCCCTCGGTGCTGGATTAATTGTCCTGAACCTCTGCCCCAGGAGGCCGTGCCTGGCCCCCAGCACCTGGAGCAGGGGGGTGCTCAGCTCCGGTCCTGGAGAAACCACGGCCCCCCAGCCTCAACGGGCCGCCGGGCTCAGTCCTGAAGGTCATGTAGACTTGTGCAGAGGCCCAGCCCCTGGCCACCTCGTTTCTGTCCTTTAAAAGGAGAGGAAACCAAATGGAGCCCAGTGGACAGGGCCCAGGTCGGCGTGCGGCAAAGTGAATGATCCCAGCTCAGCGCTGAGTTCAGCGGCTGTGAGGACACCAAGCATGTTTGTCGGCACAGAAGCTCAGCAATTATCAGGAGCTCGCTGGGACTTGGTGGTGGCCTCCAGGTCATAAGCCATGGGCCACAGGCGGGGTCAGCCCTCCCCTGGAATGGCAGCCCCTCTTCCCCTCTTACTAGCTGAGACCCTGGAGTGACAAGCGTGCCTGTTGATTCCCACCCCGCCTGGGGTGAACGGTGGGGTCGCCCCCTCCTTGGGCTGCACTGGCCTCCCAGCATCTTTGTGCTGGTCCCTGGGCGAGAGGCGGTGGCCGGCGGGGTCGTGTGTGGGACGGGCCGCTCCAGGCTGCTACTCGCAGCCCCGCAGGCTCGCGTCCTCGGCAGACTCAGCAGGAGCCTGGCCGCAGGAGCCTGGCCGCGTGTGCACGGCCCCATCTGCTTCTGCACAGAAAGCCCCGCTGCTCCCGTGAGGCACCCAGGCCATCTGAATGTGCGTCCAGTGGGTTCTGGGCTGCTGGGCTGGGGCGGGGTGGCGCCCTGCAGGTTCCTGCCGCACCTTGGCTGCGGGACGCGCTCTCCCCGACGCTGTTGCTCCCCTCTTTCCCCATGAGCGACGGCTTTGCCTGCCCCCGCCCACCGCCCACACGGAGGCGGCTGTGGACGTGGGCACTTAGCAGGTCGGGGGTTTGGCCAGTGTCCGCGAGCGCAGGACGCCCGGGAGGCTTGGAGAGGAAGAGGCCCCCCCCTGGGGTTCCCAGGCTGTTTGAGGAGGGGGGAGCCTCCAGAAAAGACTCCGGGACTCGGAAGACGGCATGTGGCCCAGGGGATGGAGGGGACAGAGTGGAGACCCCCGAGGACGGGAGGCTCCTGGGCAGAGGGAACTGTTTTTTTAATTTGCAAATTTTAAGTATGTGGAACAGTGGCGAGAACGGGCCTGCTGTCACCCGGATCCCAGGACATCCTGCACGGTTGCTGCCCCTGCGTCGTTGCATCCCCAAAGCTAAGGACGTTTCCTGCCTCAGCAGGACCTCATTATCATGAGAGAGAACATTGTGAGCAAACTTTGGAAGCAAGAGCAGGGTTTGTTCTGTGTTCTGGAACGAGCGGGTGAGTCATGGCATTGGCCACCCGCCCCTGGCCCCGGGGACAGGGGAGGCCGTCAAGGCCCTGGGGTCCAGGGTCTGGATGAGGTGAGGCCTGGACCCAGGATGCAGGACAAGGTGGGAGGGACAGCCAGAGGAGGGTCTTCAGCATGACCAGCAGCAGGCGAAGGGCGGCGGGCAGCCCCTCCGGATGGCCGGGACGTGCGGGAAGCTGTGGCGTCCAGGCAGATGGACGTGAGGGGACGCGGGGCCTGTGGCCGCTGGGTGGCCTGGGACGCCGGCACGGAGCAGGGCTGCCCGGGGGTGGCCCGTAGGGCTGGGCTCCATGTCGGTGGTCCTGGCCGGCCCGCCTGACGTGCCCAGGAGAGGTCAGGCTCTGAGGGGTGGGGCCTGGGCGGGGATCCGGCGACGTGCCGCCCGGGGGCAGCTGGGGACACCGGTGGCCCTCAGAACTGGGAGACGCTGGGTGAGGCCAAGGGCCTGGGGCCGTGGCGGCTCTGGAAGGGGCACCGGAGCGTCACCTCCGTCACCAGCGCGGCCTCCCCTCCCTCCCACGAGTGTTTCTGGCTCCACCGACAGAAACACTGAAGGTTGGGGGGGGGGGCCGTAAACTGCCCGCGTCTCCGCCCAGGCTTCACGTGGCAGAAGCTCCTGGTGCAGTGGGAAAGGGCTCTTGGGCCCCGAGCCATCGTGCCCAGCCCTGCAGGGCGTCGGGGCTGGCGGGGCTGTTGGAGTCCAGCCCGTCTGGAGATCGGTGCCAGCAGATCGGGGTGGGGGGCAGGGGGAACAGCCCGGAGGCCCAGGGGCTTAGTGGCTAGAGACAGGCTCTGGGTTCAAGGCTGGGCTTTCCCACTTCCCAGCTGTGTGGCTTTGAGTGAGTCACTTAACCTCTCTGTGCCTCTTTTCCCTTGTGTGTAAACTGAAGTGCTTTCCTCGTGGGTGGCGGCGAGGACTGAGAAGGTCCCCGGGCGGGCGCTGCACACAGTAGCTGCTGTGCTCTGATCCCATCCAGCCATCATGAGAGGTGCTGACTTCTCCTGGGAAGGCCGTTCCCGAGGTTCGCCAAAGCAGGAGCTCCATCTGCGAGCTCTCTCCTCCGAGGCGCAAAGCCTGTTGTTACAAGGACCTGACGGCCACCAGGGTCCCCAGAGAGTCGCGTGCCCCGTCAAGCTGAGAGGTCAAGGAAGGCGGGAGCTTGGTTTTGCCGTCTGCCTGCAGCCCCAGACGGCCCAAGGGGTGTGTGTGTGATGCCTTCTGTGGCTGCTTCTAGGACAGCACCTTCCAGGGGTCATCCCGTGGGTGAGGAGACGGGAAAGAGGCTCACACACCAGCACGCCCGAGGAGTCGAGTGTGCAGCAGGGTCGTGGGTGTGCACAGAGGAGCCCGAAGCCAACTTTGGGGGAGCTGCGTCGGGAGCAAGCGGCTGCAGGGTCCCCACCGTGTCCTGGAGCAGCACAGCTGCCTCGCCATCCCAGGGTGTCTGGTTAAAGCGCAGATTCTGACTCGGCAGGTCTGGGGCAGGTCCTGAGAGCCTTCCAAGCGGCCGGTCTGCGGACCACTCTGGGTTTGAGGAACAGGTTTAGAGGCAGCGAGGAGTCCAGCCTGTGAGGGAAGGCAGCTGGAGCGAGCAGCACCGCGCCCCCAAGCCCTCCTGGCGTCAGGTCCCCCCAGACGGGGCAGCGTCCCCAAGGGACGGCATCGTGGCCCCGGTGGCCTCAGGCCTAGTGACTGCACAGCAGGAAGGGCCCCCAGGCCCGGCTCAGCCCCGCTCACACCTGGATGCCACACAGGTTCAGGAGTGGGTGCTGTCCTGGTGGAAAGGTTCAGACCACACTCGCGACTTTCTTCCACGAAAGACAGTCCCACCAAAGCGCGATGCCCTGCCCTGGCCAGGTCGTGTCCCTGCTGTGGCCCAGCTCGCTCCGGGAGGCTGGTGATGGCCAAGAGATGGGCCCCTCCCAGCTCCGGACGCCTGACCAGGAGGTGAGCTGGGGTCTGGGCCACAGCGAGGTGAGCACCCTTGGACGGAGCTGGTGATCTCCGTCCCGAGCCGGGGGGCCCGCGGGCCGTGTCACGCCAGTCCATGCAGACGGGGCCTCTTTTTCTGGATTAACTGTGAGGGAGCACAATTAGGCAAAGCACTTTCCTCAGCGCAGTTCCTGCCCTGGAGGATAAGAGGATTAGCTGCACCCTCGGGCTCCGGCACCAGTGTTGTGACATTGGCTGGTGGAGCTTCACTAGCCCTCCGGCACATGCCCATCCTCTCTGGGCAGGGGGCTCACAAGGAGAGCCCCCGACAAGTCCCGGCCCTGCCTTTGTGCATCGCGGCAGGTTACCTTCCCTCTCTGAACTGCAGTTTTCACCTGGAATGTGGTTGTAGAAATATTGATCTGCCTTCTCCCCCGCCACGCAGCCCAAGTCTGGGGCTGACTTTTCAAGCCCAGCGAGTGGGTGGCCTCCTGACAGATGCCACCACTGTCTGCTCTCTGGACCTGGGGACCAGGCGCCACACCCCACTGCTGCCGCCCCCTGGGGGGGGTCCCAGGGCCGAGAGGGGGCAGACGTCTCGTCTTCACCCACCCGGCTCAGCGGGTGACGGGGAGGCTACAGGGGGGCTCCGCACTGCTCCCTGCTTCCCAGATGAAAGCGGTCTGGGGCAGAGGGGCTCAGGCCCGCCCTCCTGCAGAGCCCCCCCCAACCCCCAGCCCTCCCGCCCTCCCTGCCCGGGACTCCTCCCCCTTCCTTCCTGTCTCGTGACTCCTCCCCGTTTCCTTCCTGTGTCTCGTGACTCCTCCCGGCTTCCTTCCTGTGTCTCGTGACTCCTCCCTGTTTCCTTCCTGTGTCTCGTGACTCCTCCCCCTTCCTTCCTGTGACTCTGTCTAGGCTCAGGAAGGGATCTCTGTGCCCCAGGCCTTGGCTCCTCGCTCCCGCTGTCGGCTCCACGTCCTGCCCCCACCTGGGCCTCGGGCTGTGCACTGTGGGAGGTGCCCCCCGAGGGTCCCCTGCCATTGCCCGGTCAGTCTTCCCAGCCCACCCTCCTGGGGTCGCACAACACCGGCTGGGTGGGCACAGGTGTCCAGACCACTGAAGGCTCGCTTCCCTCAGCCCAGCAGACGTGCGTGCACACAATCCTGGGAGCAGCTCTGCTGACACCAGCAGAGCTCGTGACGCAGGGCTCCCAGCTGGGGTGCGTGAGCCAGCCATGGTCCATCCACGCACAGCTCCCTGGACGGTCTGGTGGCCACACGCGCTGGAGAAAGCTGGACGGGGCAGAAACCAGGTCAGGGGCCGTGGGGCGGGGCCTCGGGGGCGCGGGGAGCTTTCCAGGGCGACGGGAAGTGTCCTGTGTCTCACAGAATTTTACTTTTACCTCTAAAGCTGACCGAAAATAGTCTCCCCTTCTAAAATAAACTACTCTTGGCTCAGGAAAAAAAAGAGAAACAGCCGTCTGGCCGCAGGTGCGGATGCTGTGCCGACACTGGTGTTGGCACTGGTCTTGGTGGCGTGTCCCGCCCGCCCGCCTGTGATGCCAGAGGGGGCCCAGCTGCCTATCGAACCCGCGTATCTAGACAGCTCCCCAGCTGAGCGCCAGCACGGCCCAGTTTTCTTTCCGAGGCTGAAGTCCGTGTAAATATTGACCAAATAAGGCAGACCAGGTTTTGTACTGTATTTGGTTAGTAGTTGAAGAGCCATTCACTCCACGGCTATTTTCCCAGTGGCTTCCTACAGGTGGGCCTTGTTTCATTTAAAATTTTAAAAAGACCCTGAAGAGCTGTGCGTAACTCAAACATTGTAAGTGTAGGGGGAAAACCAGCACATTTAGATGAATCCCCGAGCGAGCGGATCTTTCAATAAAGAATCAACTTTCGGGCTTCCCTGGTGGCGCAATGGTTGAGAGTTCGCCTGCCGATGCAGGGGACACCGGTTCGTGCCCCAGTCCGGGAAGATCCCACATGCCGCGGAGCGGCTGGGCCCGGGAGCCATGGCCACTGAGCCTGCGCGTCCGGAGCCTGTGCTCCGCAACGGGAGAGGCTACAACAGTGAGAGGCCCGCGTACCACAAAAAAAGAAAAAAGAGTCAACTCTCCCAGCCCCGTTAGTGTATTATGTAAAACTGAAAAGACAGGTATTTGGTCTGCTTAAGGACTGTGTCGCTGGGTCCACGGGTGCCCCCTGCCCCAGCCTGGGGCTCTCGGGCCACGTGGCCGCCGCATGGCCTATTGAGGGGGTGATGGGCTTTCTTGTGGGGGGGCTGGGCACAGGGAAAGCAGCTCAGACAGGATGGGCTGCCCGGGGTGGGGTGGGTGGGGAGCGGTCCTCACAGCCGAGCCGTCCCCCCTGATGGATTTGCTGGCTGAGAGCTCCCAGGCCTCTTTCCCGGACTACCTGCATTGGCAGGTTGGACCCCAAGACGAGGTCCCACCCGAGTCACAGCTGTGATCACCTTCCGAGTCAACAAAGGCGCCCAGAGCCGCCCAGAGGCCGGGTGGCGGCAGGGACCCTCGCCAGCCCCGCCACGTCCTGAGTAGTGCCTGGCCCGAGGCCCCGCTGCAGAGCCAGGATCTGGACCAGCCGTCTGTCCCCCACCTGCCCGGTCCAGGGCTGGCCCGTCCGAGGCTGGCGGGCTCCACGGGGGCAGAGCCTCCGGGTCCCTTTCCTTCCCGCAGAGGCAAACATCAGGGATGGGGGAGGTGGCCACGGGGCAGAGTGTGAGTAATCGACATCACAACAGTGATCCTTTGGGGGGCCGGCGCAGCGGGGCAGTTGTGTCCTGCCCTGATGAGGTGACCTTGGTCGCCCTGGGCAGAAGGGGCCTGGGGACCTGCCCGGACGGGATCTGCCCTCGGGGGTGTCAGCAGGGGCGAGGAGACGCAGGGGACCCAGGGCCCAGGAGCAGGAGGGGGTCTTGTGACTCGGTCTCGTGGGTGAAGGGAGGCCGAGGAGGTGGCAGGGGATGCCGCAGGCCGCGCCGGAGGGCTGAGGGGGCCTGGCGGGCATTTGTGCAGGTGGAAGGCAGCTGGTGTGGGCGCTGGGGGCTGCTCCCCGCCCCCCGGGGAGAGCGACAACAGCCCAGCCCTCCAGCCGTCAGCCGGAACCCAACCATTCATCACATCTCCGCGTCTACGAATTGTGCTTTTCGCGGTGTATCTAAGAAATCACTGCGTGTCTCGAGGTCATACAGATTTTCTAGTTTGTTTTCCTCTAAAAATTTTGTAGCTTCAGTTTTTATGTTTAGATTTATAACCCACTTGTGTTAATTTTTGTACGTGGTCTGAGTTCTGCGCACGACACCCAGTGCCGTTGTCCCCTGCCCCCTGAATTAATGACCTTTATACTTCATCACAGATCGGTGGACCTTACACACGTGGGTCTATTTCTGGACTCCCTGTCCTGTTCCGATGGTCTGTTTGTCCACTTTGGCACCAGCACCCCAGTCCTGGTCACAGTGGCTTTATGATACGGTTCAAAACCTGTCGACTTAGCCTCCCTTTGTCCTTTTTCAGTTGTTTTGCCTATTCTAAGTCCTTTGCATTTTCATGAGAATTTTAGATTCAGGTTGTCGATTTGCAGCAAAAAGCCTGTTGGGGTTTTGATTGGGTTTGTGTTGAATCTGTAGACCAGTCAAGGAGAATTGATATCTTCATAGTACTGAGTTTCCGGACCCACGGACACTCTGTATCTCTCCGTTTATTGAGGTCTTTTCTTAAATTCTTGGCAAAGCTTCACAGGTTTCGGGGTGCCAGTCCGGCGTTATTTGTCAGGTTCATCAGCGTTTATGTAGGTGACCATGTGTCACAGTTCACTTCACATGATGCCTTCTTTCTGGTCTAAGGGAGCATCCGGGGTGATGTCAGCTGTAGGGTTTTCACAGATGCCTTTTGTTAGGACGAGGGCGTTTCCCGCTACTCCTCATGTGCTGAGTTTCTGTCAGGAGTGTATGTTGGATTCTTGTCAAATGTTCATGTCTATTAAGGCGATCGTAGTGTTTTTTCTTACTTACTTTGTTTATGTGGTGAATTACATTGAATGGTTTTCAAACGTTAAACCAACTTTTTGTTCCTGGTATAAATCTCACTCGGTTATGATGTATTATCCTTTTAGTATGTTGTTGGATTCTGTTTGCTAATTTGCTAACATTTTGTCTAGAATTTTTGCATTTTGTTCAGGAGGGGTATTTTTCTCTAGTTTTCTTGCAGTGTTTTGGTATCAGCTAATGCTGGCCTCATTGAATGAATTGGAGAGTGTTCCTTCCTCTTCAGTTTTTGGGAAGAGTTTGTACATAATTGGTATTATTCCTTCCTTAAATGTGTGGTAGCATTCACCAGTGAAGCCGTCTGGACCTGGAACTTTTTCTCGTGAAGGTTTTTGATTATATGTTAAAATAGTTGATGGGTATAGTGCGTGCTGGTCAGACTCTGCTTCTTTTCCTGAGTGAGCTTTGATCCAGTTCATTGGTATAAGTTGTTCACGTATTCCTTTTTTTGCCTTTGTGTCTTTTTCCCTTGATCTCTATTCAGACTGAATAGAGGTTTTATTCATCTTTTCAGAGAACCATCTCATGGTTTCATTGATTTTTCTCTAGTGTTTTTCTATTTTCTATCATTGATTCCCACTTCAAACTTTCCTCTACTTACATGGGTTTCATTTTCTCTTCTTTCTCTAGTTTCTTGTGGGAGTTGAGACCAGTGATGGGAGACCTTCCTTCTTTCTCTCCTGTGGGTGTTCAGTGCCATAAACCCTGTCAAGCAGCAGCATCCCACAGACGCTGGTATGTTGTGCTTTCATTTTTGTTCAAGTCAAAATCCTTCTAGTTGCCCTTTCTGTTTCTTCTTTTTCCCGTGAGTTGCTTTTTTTTTTAGAAATGTGTTACTTAGTCTCTAGATGTTTGGGGATTTTTTTCAGCGATCTTGCTGTTACTAATTTCTAATTAACTCCATTGTGGTCAGAGAACACACTTTGTGTGATGTATAATTCTTTTGAACTTACTGGGACTAGTTTTATTTCCCGGCACGTGGTCTATCTTGGTAAATGTCCTGTGCGCACTTGAAACTAATTTCCACCGGTTTTTTTTTTTAATTAATTATTTTTTGGCTGCGTTGGGTCTTCATTGCTGCGCGCGGGCTTTCTCTAGTTGCGGCGAGCAGGGGCTACTCTTCGTTGTGGTGTGCGGGCTTCTCACTGCGGTGGCTTCTCTTGCTGCGGAGCGCGGGCTCTAGGCGTGTGGGCTTCAGTAGTTGCGGCACGCGGGCTCAGTAGTTGTGGCTCGCGGGCTCTAGAGCGCAGGCTCAGTGGTTGTGGCGCACGGGCTTAGTTGCTCCACGGCATGTGGGATCTTCCCAGACCAGGGTTCGAACCCGTGTCCCCTGCATTGGCAGGCGGATTCTTAACCACTGCGCCACAAGGGAAGTCCCTCTCCTGTTGTTGAGTGAAGTCTTCTATAAACGTCAGTAGACCAAGTTGGTTGATAGTATTCAAATCTATATCCTTACTTGTTCTATCAATATGGAGAGAGGGGCATTGAAATAACTATTTCTATTGTGCAGATTTATCAGTTTTACTTCATGGACCACAAGCTCAGGCATCGGGTGCATGGATGTTTCGGGTTGTTATGTCCTCTTGGATAATCATGAAACGATCTTCTTTATCCCAGTAATAATGTTTGCTCTGATTTCTGTGTGAAATCAATGTACCACTCACTCTCCTTTTGACCAGTGTTAGCAGGATGTCTCTTGTGCCAGCCTGTTACTTTGATCTGGTTTGTATCTTTATAAGCAAAGTGTATTTTGTGGAGCCGGCATGCAGTTGGAGCTTGCTTTTTTATCCAATCTGACAATCTCTGCTTTTTCTTTTTCTTTCTTTTTTTTTTTCCTGTCTGAACCCCATGGCATGTGGAACTTCCCCGACAGGAATCAGCCCCGAGCCCCCTGAAGTGGAAGTGCAGAGCCTTAACCACTGGACCGCCAGGGAAGTCCTGACAATCTCTGCCTTTAAATTGAGATGTTTGGCCATTAGCATTTAATGTTATTGATGGGGTTAGGTTTAAATCAGCGTCCTCCATTCCTTCATGTCTGGTGTCTGGAAAGCCCTTGTATATTTGTCCGTTTTGGGTGGTTTCGGGTGAGAGGCTAAGCTTCATCCATCTTAGCTGGAAGTAGAAAGGACAGCAGTAATGACTTAATACCATTCAGTACTCAGCCCATGTTTAATTTTCCCCAATTGTCTCAAAAGTATCTTGTTCCAGTTGGTGTGTTTGAATCCGGATCTGAATAAGGTCTACACGTTGCATTCAGTCGATGTGATTCCCGAGCCCTTTTTACCCAGACCAGTGTCCCACCCCTTCTTTCCATGTCATTTACTTATGGAAGAAACTGAATCACTTGTCCAGTAGAATTTTCTGAGTTTGGGCGATTATATCTTTGTGATGCTTTTTAACGTGTTCCTCTATATTTCCTGAACCTGATAGTTATAAAGAACTTTTCGTAAACGTGCTGCGTGTTCGGTTGAAGGATGTGAAATCGCCAGTATTTGATTATTTGCCCTGCCAAGTGCCGTGTCCAGACGTTCCACGTCACGCTACCTGTCCCAGCCCGTCAGGAACGCCACTTTGCATGACACTGAGATTGACCAGTGGATTCAGGAGGTCAGCCTGACCCTCACGGCCAGGTTCTCCACCCTGTCCCTGATGATAGAGTTTCCTGGTCCTCATTTAGGAGTTGCAGATGGTGACGCTTCAGCTCCGTCATGCCGTGTCGGGAAGCTTTCAGGTTGTCTGGGGTGGGCAGTAGGATTTGGGGACCGTCTCCCAGGCAGTCGAGTCCAGATGGGAATTCACTGCTGGGGGAAGACTGCGTGCTGCTCAGCGTCGATGTATTCCCTGGACAAGCCGGTGGAAGGTGTCCAGTGAGCAGGTGATGGCTGAGCGAGCTCATGGACAGTGGTGAAGGGGCAGTTCGGCTGGGGGAAGCTCTTGGACGCCACCCTGTGCGACAGGGCGCAGCTTGGGACTCCCTCTCGCGGAGCCCTCCAGCTCCCACCCTTCCCAGTCCCTCCAGGCCAGGCCGTCGCCCACTTTTAGATGGAACCAGCTGGGCGGGCCCCACCGAGCCCCGCTGCAGGGAAGCCCCTCACCCAGCAGGCTGGGTGGGAGGCCGCTGAGCTGTCGTGCGTTCCCGCGTCCACCCGCGCGTGGAGATCAGCGCTCGCAGGGGCCCCCTCTGTTGGCTGCATCGCGTGCGGATATGACACTGAGCACAGACAGAGGTGGGGTGTCATTTGACGGTGGAGCCAGGTGCAGGGAGCGGGAGGTTCTGGCTGTGCTGGGTGGTCCAGGGCAGCTCGTGGCGTGCATCGCAGGCAGGAAGAAGAAGGCGAGAAGGCTGGAGCACCTGTGTGTCTGGCGGGAGGGGACTGCCACCCGAGCGGGAGGGGTGGTGGTGCACAGGTGGTTCGTGCTTCTGGGCTGTGGGCCCCTTTGAAAAACGCAAGGAAACGCTGACTCCTTCTCAGCAAAAGCTACAAATGCAAAAGCACTCGGCCTTTGCTTCCGTTTGGGGATGTTTACTGAGCCCCGGAACACGCCCAGGCCCCCAGGTGGAGAGCCCGGACTAGACGGTGGCCGGCCTCCCTCCTGCCGGGTTCAGGGCCGCGGGGGCTGCAGGGGGAGGTTCTGGCAGACGGGTGCCCGCGTGGTCCCAGTTCTGCCGGCCCTCACCGCCCGGGACGCGGGCACAGCAGGCTTTCCTCACCTGTGGGCGGCACCCCGCCGCCCCCGCTTGTCCCCCCAGAAGGAGGCAGACAGCGCCGCAGTCTCCTCCAGACACGCGTCAACTCCCGGACTCTCACAGCAGCGCTACGAGGTGCGACGTCGCTGCTTGGCTCCCTCTTCCGGGTTAGGAAACTGAGGCAGAGAGAGGGGCTGCAACGCCCCCAGGTCACACGGCTGGTAGGCAGAGGAGCTCGTGGGCGAACCCGGGACCCGGGACCCGGCACCCAGCCCACCTGCCGTCCTCCGGGCGCTGGGTCCCCACCCAGCAGTCAGTCCTTTAAGGAGCGTGGGGACCGCTGCCTCACTTCACGGACACGTGGGGCGTCTGAGAAGCTGGGGGCGGTCCAGAGCAGCCCCCCCCCCGCCGCGCTGTAGAGGTGCTCAGGGCACAGGTTCCTCCTGCTGCCCTGGCTTTTGTCCTGTGGAGCCATCTGGGCTTTGAGTTATCACTGTTAAATTACATGTACCAATCAAAGCAAGCACTTCCTTCCTGGGTTTTTTCCCCATTTTCTTTTCAAGAGAACACTCTAGCACAACATCAGGCCTGTAGTAGGGCCCCCAGTAAGAGCTGGACGTACAGATACATGGGCGCTTGGTGGGTGGGTGGATGGATCGAGAGGAAGGACTTCTCATGCTTCCAGCGCTGGACACTCTCTGCTCTGTGGACCACAGGCCCTGAAAAGACCCCCCAGGGTCCACCTCTGTCCTTGTGGCCTCACCCCCATGCCCCGTCGTTTCAGTTGCTGTCACCCACGCTCACTGTGTCCCCAGTGAGATGCTCGGACAGTGCGGGATGCTTGGCGGGTCCTGGTTCTAACAGGTGCCACTGGGCTGTCAGCCTCCCTGTGTGAGGGTGTCCCAGGGGACACACTGTTGCCTGGCCCTGGGCGAGCATGCGGTCCCTGTGACTGTGGTCAGTACCACTGGTGTTTCAGGCAGAGGACACGGCCCACGGGCACACAGTCTGCGACAACTGGCCAGGGTCCAGGCCTGCTGAGCCCGCGGAGACCCCCCTGGCTCACACACAGGAGTTCCAGGTCCTGAGTCAATGACGTTACCCGTCAACACTCTGATCCCTGGGCCTCAAACCCAGCAGGCCTCCTCTGAGTGTTGGGACACAGCGCCCTGCGAAGCTGGTGGCTCCTAGCTCAAAGGCCTCGCGTGTCTTGGGAACGTGTTTTTTCTCCTTCCCTGTGGACGCTGGCGAGTCGGCTTTGCAGTTAACGGGGCTGCCCATCTGCCCATCCGGCGGGCATGCGGCTTTTGTCTCCCTGCCGCCCCCCCGCATGAGCCTGCAGGAGCCCGACCCCACATGGGACGCCTGCTCCCACCCCGGGCGTGGCTGCGGCCGGGGTTGCCGTGCAGGGTGGAAGCCCCCATAGCCTCAGTGTCCAGATTTTTCACCTCAAATTGGATGCCTGGGTTTTTGTTTTTTAATTAATGTATTTATTTTTGGCTGCATTGGGTCTTCGTTGCTGTTTGCGGGCTTCTCATTGCAGTGGCCTCTCTTGTTGCAGAGCACGGGCTCTAGGCGCGCAGGCTCAGTAGTTGTGGCGCGCGGGCTTCGTTGCTCCGCGGCATGTGGGATCTTCCCGGACCAGGGCTCGAACCCGTGTCCCCTGCACTGGCAGGCGGGTTCTTAACCACTGCACCACCAGGGAAGCCCCAGATGCCTGGGTTTTAATGTGGAAATTCTAAATGGTGTTGAATTGTTGGGTCAAATATATTTTTTTATTATTATTTATTTATTTTTTATTGGAGTATAGTTGCTTCACAATATTGTGTTAATTTATACTGTACAGCAAAGTGAATCAGCTACACGTATACATATATCCCCTTTTTTTGGATTTCCTTCCCATTTAGGTCACCACAGAGCACTGAGTTCCCCACGTTATGCAGCAGGTTCTCACATAGCATCAATAGTGTACATATGTCAGTTCCAGTCTCCCAATTCATCCCGCCCCTCCTCCCCGCCTTGGTGTCCATACGTTTGTTCTCTACGTTTGTGTCTCTGTTTCTGCCCTGCAAATAAGGTCGTCTGTACCAGTTTCTTCAGATTCCACGTATATGCGTTAATATACGATATTTTTCTCTTCCTGACTTACTTACGTCACTCTGTATGACAGTCTCTAGGTCCATCCACGTCTCTACAAATGACCCAATTGCGTTCTTTTTCATGGCTGAGTAATATTCCATTGTATATACGTACCACATCTTCTTTATCCATTCCTCTGTTGATGGACAGATATTTTTAAATAATGTGGGTTTGACCAAAACACCTCTGGGCTACGCCTTACGCCCTCTGAGCCCCAGGACGCGGGCCCCGGGCTGCCGTGGGGAACAGAGCCACCTCCTTTACAGGCAGACCCAGCACCATCAGTGTGGCCGAGTGGGACCCGGAGGGGACCAAGACGCAGGGGCTGCTCTTGGAATCAGGGCCCCTGGGGGAGGGGCCCTCTCCACCCGGACGAGGCGCTGGTGCTGGCGTGTGGCCATCCATCGCCCGCTGGCTCTTCCCCGCACACTGGGAGGTGGATAAGGAGTCACTGGCCCGTTTGTCGCATTTCCCTGCTGACTCGGTTGACGGAATGTACAGCTGGCGGCTGGCGGTCAGGGCCAAATTCCCCCGATTTCCATCCATCCCAGTCCCCTCCTGCCCCGGCAGCCTCCTTCCTGGCCCAGATTCTGTGGGAGAGGTTTGCAAAAAAAAAAAAAAAATCAACATTTTGGGGAAGAGGCCTACCCGTTACAGAGGTGAGCTGGTGACCCTGCCCGGGGTGCATGCAAGGTGGCCCAAGGTGGCAAACGCAGAACCAGCCCAGTTCACTTGGATTTCAGGGAAACAACAAAAGGGAGCTACATCTGGGGCAACTTGTACTGAATTATTTGTTCTTTATGTGAGATCCAGGTTCACCTGGGGGCCTGTGTTTCTCCGGCAGCCCTCGGGAGAGGGAACGTGAGTGTGGGGTAGGGCCAGGGGCTGGGCCAGGGCATCTCCATTTTGGGGTCCTGGCAACCTAGAAGCCACGCCAAGTCAGGAGGGTGACGGCAGAGCGTCTGGTCATCCCGCTTCGCACCAGTCACTCGGCCCCCGGGGTGCTGACCCGCCTCATCTCACGGCCCAGCCCGTGGTGGCCAGTCCCCTGTGCTCAGCTCCACTGCCTGCTTCCGGGCCCCTAATCTGATGAAGTGTGCAGCTGGGCCCCGAGGAAGGCCAGGCGGGACATTAACCTCGGACCCAGCAAGGCTCCTGGCTGCTGCTTTATTGATTGCCTTGAAATAACAACCCGTCTAAGGCTGGCCGGCCTGGAGGCAGACAGCTGTTGGCGAATCGGATTCGCTGTTTCCCCTCCTCCCTCTCCCACCTTTTGTCTCTGGGTTGCTCAGAAAGTGCAGTTATGACCCCGCCGTTTCCCAGGTGAAGAAGCAGGCGTTGGGGGGCCATCTGGGAGGCCAAGGCTGGCAGAGCGGTCCCCAAAGGGCCTTTGGTGGAAAGACGCTCCACCGTCCGCAAAGCAGCGGGGGGCCCAGCCCGGAGTCCGGAGGTCCCGGCGCCCGGTTCGCTCGGCTGAAGCTCGGCCCCCTCCGCTGCCCAGGGCTCTGGGCTGGGGTGCAGCCGGTCACGGCCCCCTTGGATACAGGGGAGAGGCCCCTCCTTCAGGGGCGGGACCCGGCGTGTCGTGAGCAGAAGAGTCTGCCCGGGTGGGTGACGTGTGTGGCCGTTCTCATCTGTCCCTAGAGCTCAGATTCTACAGGGACGGGATGTTCAGGAATCAGCTCTATTGAGCTAGAGTGTGTATACAATAAACACATTCTAATGTAGTTTGAGTCTTGACAGATGTATACACCTGTGTCACCACCGCCCTGATCAAGACCCTAACCCTTCCTTCCCCAGACGTCCTCTCCTGCCCCTTCCTAGTCAGACCCCCAGCCCAGCCGCCGCGGCTCTGACTCGTCACCGTGGTGGGCTCTGCCCTCCAGGCCTTTGCGAGGATGGAGACTCCTCCTGCGCTGCATGAAGCCGATGACAGCCGTCCTCTGGATGGACCACACTTCGTCCACGTGCCCCGTTCGGTGGGTGGCCGGTTCGGGGTGGGGGGAGAGCGTGGAACATGCCTGCACCGACAAACGCGGGGGGCTCTGGGTCTGGCCCCCGGGGCTTGTGCTCCCGCACCGGGCCTGCAGGAGGGGTGAGGACGTGGTACTACGCGGTTTCCCACCCATTTCAGTGTCCTTTTGAAAGCGTTAGCTCGTCAGCTGGGAGGAAAAATCAACGGCCTTTAAAGCTGCATCTTGAAATCCCATACCAGGAACAAGGTTTTGTGACAAAGACAGCATGTTTGAAGGACAACTGGGCCCCTTCAGATAGAAGGGACCCTGGGCCCGGAGTCTCGGGGTCGCTCGGGTGCTCCTCTTTGTGGCTGAGTGACCCCCCCCCCCCACCCAGTCAATTCTGAGGGGCCCCGTCTTCCCGACGTGTAAACGGACCTCATCCCACCCACCCAGGCTTGTTTCTTTTCTTTCCTTAACATCTTTATTGGAGTATAATTGCTTTACAACGGTGTGTTAGTTTCTTTTTTTTTTTAATTAATTTATTTATTTATGTTTGGCTGCGTTGGGTCTTTGCTGCTGCGCGCGGACTTTCTCTAGTTGCGGCGGGCAGGGGCTGCTCTTCATTGCGGTGCGTGGGCTTCTCATCGCGTTGGCTTCTCTTGTCGCGGAGCATGGGCTCTAGGCCCGCGGGCTTCGGTAGTTGTGGCTCGCAGGCTCTAGGGCGCACGGGCTCAGTTGCTCCACAGCATGTGGGATCTTCCCGGACCAGGGCTCGAACCTGTGTCCCCTGCATTGGCAGGTGGCTTCTCAACCACTGCGCCACCAGGGAAGTCCCAGTGTGTTCGTTTCTGCTTTATAACAAAGTGAATCAGCTATTCAGTTTTTCACCATTGAGAACGATGTTGGCTGTGGGTTGGTGATATATGGCCTTTATTATGTGGAGGTAGGTTCCCTCTATGCCTACTTTCTGGAGGGTGTTGAATTTTGTCGAAAGCTTTTTCTGCATCTGTTGAGGTGATCATACGGTTTTTTTCCTTCAGTCTGTTAATATGGTGTATCACATTGATTGATTTGCGTATATTGAAGAATCCTTCCATCCCTGGGATAAACCCCACTTGATCCTGGTGTATGATCCTTATAATGTGCTGCTGGATTCTGTCTGTTAGTATTTTGTTGAGGATTTTTGCATCCATGTTCATCGGTGCTATCGGCCCAGGCTTGTTTTGAGTGTTAAGTGAGCGCAGGTAAAAGCACTTAAATCGTCAGGTGCTGAATCGACGGTTGTGATTTTTATTGTTGGCGTTGGCATCCCTCGCTTCTTGGGACGTCAGCGCCCCTCCCAGCTCACTCTGCCTGGACGTCCCGTGCACCCTTGTGGCTTGAGGTCTCGGGTCCATGTGTGAAAGCAGGCTGCTTCCTCCGGCCAAGGACACTTGCGTCCACTTTCCCGACGGACAGTCACCCTGCAAGGACCTCCCTTCACCCCTCGGTGGGTTCCCTTTGGTCCAGCTGCTTTGGAGGGGACTGTCCCCCAGGGGCCCCAGAAGGAAACGTGTGCAGGTTCCTGTCCTGAAGGCCGACCACCCAGACGCCCCCGCGACTTTGAGCAAGTTGGCCCGGCTGGCTTTCGTGCCACAGGGACAGGCAGGCAGCCGTGGAGACGGCAGAGGCGGGAGGGAGCTGAGGGGCCGCCCTCAACTTGGCTCCGCTGTCGGATGCCGAAGGTCGAGATTTCAGGCGTGACGAGCTTGAAAAAATAAAGGCAGGCTTCTGTGGCTAAAAGTTAAAAGCTGGAAAGTCTGTTTTTGGCGGCGCACCGGGGGGTAGGGCTGAGGGCCCCGGACCCGGTGGGAGCGCCCCGCGGATGGTGGCGCTGGGCCACGTCCGCAGGCTCCCTGCCCTCCGCGGTCCCCTGTGTCATGCAGTGGGCGACCCGAGTGTGTGCCAGGCCGTGGGCAGAGGAAGCCAGGGCGGCAGCGGGCCGCGCGGGTTCAGGGCCTCCCCTGCCCCCGTGTTTGTCGTGTTTGCCGGGAGAGGCTGCTTCCGGGAGCACCTTGTGGTCCGTCCGTACAGGACTCGCAGGGTGGATGCCCCACGGGGCTGGGCTGAGAACCCCCAGCTGCCAGCCGCATCCCCCCATCCCCCCTCCTCCTGACCCCTCCACCCCGCTCCCGCCCTGCACCGTGACCCTCCGCGCAGGCCTCACGCGCAGGCTACTTCTCTCTCCGCTGCGTAGGTCGCGAGATGGGAACATAAGACCCGAAAGCTGAGCGGGGCCTTCGGGTCCCCCCACCTGGCCTGCTGCACCCTGGGCGGCGCCATCCTGCTTCTCAACGTGCTGCGCTCCCACTGGTAAGGCCCCCGCCCCCCGCGCCTGCGGGAGGGGCAGCCCGACCGCACGGAACCCCGTCCCCTCCACGAGAGTCCCAGCCGCCCGGGAAGGCTCGTGCGGGGGGTCAGGCGGCACCCGGGACGTGGAAGGAAAACGGGAGCCGCGAGCTGTTGGGGGGTGGGGGGCGCAAACGGGATGACGACCAGGGAGCGAACGGATGGACTGTTGGCTTTCACTGTGCAGGGGCTGCTCTGAGCTGGGCTAACCTCGCCCGCGCGGCTCTGCTGGCTGAGAGGTGCCCGCATGGAGGGCAGCGAGCAGTGACCTCGGGGGGTGGGGGAGAGGACAGCCCGGCGGGCTCTGTGTCGGCTCCTGAAACCCTCCCGCGGGCTTGGCTGCTGGTGCGTTTGTGCTGCACTCCGGCCTTCCTCCCCTAGTTACTCTCTAGAAACTCAGCCTGGGGGGAGAGGAGACCCAAACGGCCCCACCTGGGCTGCAGGCCAGCCCAGGTGCTACCCTTCGGCTCGATTGATTTTTTTTTTTTTTTTCCTGTTTTCTTCCCTAACGAGCCTTTGCAGACACTCTGGCCCTTCTGAATGAGTGAATGAATGAATGAACGGGTAAGCGAACGCGTGAGTGCCCGAGTGGGCACATTCCATCCCCGCCGGCCGCTTTCTTCCTGGCAGTCACCGAGGAGGCATCTAGAGCTCCCGAAACATCAGTCTGTTTAGGATGCAGGACCTGCTGCCTTTCCCCGAACAGAATGTGCTGTTTCCGGTTCTAGACTTCTGCGTTCTTGGCTTCCTGAGTCCAAGATGTAAAGAGAAAACCCCAATCGGGCTCTCCTCGGCCTGGTACTTGCTGGCCCAGAACCCTGGGCCAGCCCCAGCTGCTGTTTCTGGGGGGTGGAGGCTGACAGTCCCTCCCGCCCTGCAGGTGGGCTGCGCCCAGGTGGGCAGCCAGGCGGGGGCCGGGGCAGCAGAGGGGCGGAGGGTGAGGCGATGGAGAGCCCGGCGGCCCAAGGGCTGAAGGGGGCCCCCTGGGGCCCCGACCCAAGCCCCCCCTTTGCCAGCGCTCCGCAGAGGCAGGTGGCTTTAGACAAGCCCCTCTCCCTGTCCGTCCTGCTTCTGTACCCTGAGGGCCAAGCCCCGAGGGCCAACGGCCTTTTCCTGTCCCTCCTGTTTCTTCTTGTGTCCTGGGCCCTTAGGAGGCCTGGGAGGAAGTGACCCCAGGTCCAGCGCCCTCCCCACCGTCCAGGCCCCTGTGTCAGTGCCGGCCAGGCCTGGTGTCTGGCTGAGCTGGCCACCCAGGGAATCTGGGGGGAGAGAAAGGACGCCCCCCCCCCGCCCCCCGCAGGCCTGTTTCCTCTTCTCCCCTCTCAGGTCCTGCTCCCGGTTGCCCCCTGCTGACAGGTCTGGGTGGTCTGGCTGGGGCTCTGCGGAGGGGCTCTGTGGGAGTCCTGCCCCCTTCCCTAGCACCCTTCACCTGTCGCTTTATGTGGTTCCTGCAGGGTGTGTGTGTGTGTGTGTGTGTGTGTGTGGGGGGGGGGGGTTCCTGCAGGGTGTGTGTGTGTGTGGTTCCTGCAGGGTGTGTGTGTGTGTGTGTGTGGTTCCTGCAGGGTGTGTGTGTGTGTGTGGGTGGGTGGGTGTGGTTCCTGCAGGGTGTGTGTGTGTGTGTGTGTGTGTGTGTGGTTCCTGCAGGGTGTGTGTGTGTGTGTGTGTGTGTGTGGTTCCTGCAGGGTGTGTGTGTGTGTGTGTGGTTCCTGCAGGGTGTGTGTGTGTGTGTGTGTGTGTGTGGTTCCTGCAGGGTGTGTGTGTGTGTGTGTGTGTGTGTGTGTGGTTCCTGCAGGGTGTGTGTGTGTGTGTGTGTGTGTGGTTCCTGCAGGGGGGGGGTGTGTGTGTGTGGTTCCTGCAGGGTGTGTGTGTGTGTGTGTGTGTGTGTGTGTGTGTGTGTGGTTCCTGCAGGGTGTGTGTGTGTGTGTGTGTGTGTGGTTCCTGCAGGGGGGGGTGTGTGTGTGTGTGTGTGAGTGACCGTTTCAGCCATCTTAAGGTATAGTTTTGTGGTGCTCAGGACCTCACCGTGTGAATGGGTGTCCGTCAGTCATGGGTTGAGGCACAGCGGACAGGAGCCGGGCTGTGCTGGGGGGAGCAAGCCTCCCCCCACACCTGTGTGCTCGTGGCCTGAGGGCAGGGGCCTGCGTGTGGACCGGCGCACTGGCGGGGTGTGAGCACGGGTGGCTCTGTCCCTGTGGGCATCTGGGTGCCAGCCGTTGCTGCATCAGAGTCCAGCTGGAGCTGCTCAAGGACACGGTCAGGACAGGCCTGATGGCTGAGTGGCCGCACGAAGGAGCAGTGAATGGGGCAGACAGACGGGAACAGCTCACTGCAGAGCAGGCCGGGCAGCCGGTGCGGGGGGAGCACATAGAGATCAGGTGGGGCCTCCCCCAGGCTCATGGGCGGGGGACAGGACTCAGCTCCTGTGGCTGCAGGACCGAGGCTCTCATCCTGGAGTCTGTGCCCTCCCCACAGCAGGGCGGGCGCCTTCCTCCAGGCCAGCGGGAGAGTCTCTCTGACCTCCAAAGCCTCTTTGAAAGGGCCCCAGGGTAACATTTTCGGTGAAATGCCCTGACCTCGCACCACCAGGTACTGGCACCCCTGGTGTTCACAGGGCAGCCCACCCTCCAGGGGAGGGGTTGTGGGGTTATGCAGAGCAGGGTGAGCCTGGTTATCAGCCTGGGCTCCTCCCCCTTCCTTTCCCCAACCGGGCGGATTTGTAAGACCACAGACCCTCTCTTGGCTGTGATGGGTTTGGGGAACACTTTGGAAAGGTGATGTGTTGATCAAGTGTACAGAATCAGTACAGCATCGGAGCCCTAAATTCCACATGGTTCTTCACAGGTGGAAAATGTTACCCATGTGAACATTTTTTTTGGTTTTGTGGTTGTATGCTTATTTTAATGTGTGTTAGAAAACACAAGTGAGCCTGTCAGATGCTACTCTCGTGGACAGTTTTGCTTGGTGTGGGTTGAAGAACCGGGAGCTTAGTGCCCCGAGCCCGAGACGGTGTCGCGGCCACGTCCCCGAGCGGCTGGGGTTCCCTGGGCTTATCGGCTGCGGATAGAAATGGGCACCAAGTGGGACACCCCTCCCCATCTCCACCCATGTTCCGGGATTTCTGGGGAGCAGAATGCAGACAGCTTTGTCACATTGGTGACCAAAAGCTCAGTCCAGGTTTTAAAAGCAGAACTAGAGACATGGATGAGGCTCTCCACTCGCACCCCCAGCGCAGAAAACCCCAAAAGAAACCGCGTCTCCTCCGTGGGCTCACAGCTCGGGCCCCGCCCAGCGTGCCTGTCCTGCTTCGTCTCATGGTGTCACCCTCAGTTCACTCCCCCGTCCCTGAGCTCTGTGGGCAGAGCGCAGCGGGTCACATACCTCCCAGTGTCACCATCACAGGGGTGAAAACAGCCTGGGGCACCCAGGCCTGTCTGAACCCAGTGCCACTCTTCTGCCTGAGCCCACGGCGCTTCCATCGGGTCGCCATGCGGTGCCCCCACTAGAACTTGGGGCCGCAGGCGGCCTAGCGATGGACGGGGGGGGGGGGCCCGGCATGCCTCGCTGCCCAAGGTTTGGGGGTCGGGGGTCAGCCTGGGCGGGGGCTGAGCGGAAGTGGGTCATCCGCGTGGAGGCCTGAGCGCCTCCCCCACCCCACTCACGCACACTCGCTCTGCTGCGTGGTCCCTAGCACTCTGGTGGCCAAGGAGCCAGGGGCCTGCAGGTGGGCTCTGCTGGGCCAGGGCCCACCTGCTGCCCACGCCCGGCCCCTCCCACTCCACTGCCTGCAGACAGGAGAGGGGGAGGGGCGGAGGCTGCTGGTCTCTCAGAGCTGGGGGTGGGGAGGGGGGCACGGCTCGGCCACCTAGCACAACACTGCGTGTGCGCGGCCCTGAGCCAATCCCAGCGGCTCAGCCTGGAGCTGCAGGGTGACCCTGAGCCCGGGCAGCAGGAGGGGTGGGTGGAGAGCAGGGGGTGTGGGCAGCATGACCGGTGGCCAGGTGTGCCCTGACACATGTGTGCCACTGTTTGACAGGTCACCATGCAGGCCTCTGCCCACGGCGTCCTGTTTGCTGTTCAAACAGACGCTTCTTCCTCTCTCCCTGCCCCCCTTCTTCCTTTGCGGGGAGAGGAGGCGAGGGGAGGGGGCTGCTTTTCCTCTGGCTACTGAACACGTACTGGGACCCCTTCTGCCTGGCGTGGGCTGGGGCCAGGGAGATGCTCGGGGCAGGAGGCGCCGCTGTTCTCCACGGGCTGAATGTAGTTCGGGCGGCCCCCCTGCAGCCCACTTCACTCGCTTTCGGCACCCGCCTTGCACCGAGTTCGACACTCCTGGCCCGGCTACTCTGGGGACCCCAGGGGGTGGGGGCGGGAGGGGCAGGGTGGCCCCTCTGCACAGCAGTGACCTGTCTCTCCCGTCCCCTGCCCCGCAGCTTCACGCAGGCCATGCTGAGCCAGCCCAGGATGCAGAGCCTGGACAACCCCTTGGCCTACGGCATGGGCCTGGCACTCCTGGGAGTGGGCGGCGTGTTTGTCCTTTCCAGTTTCCTGGCTCTGGGCTTCACAGGGACCTTCCTAGGTAAGACCCCCAGGGCGGGGGGCTGGGGCCCGGCTACCACCAGCTCCAGGCCGCCTTTGCTCCCCCAGGCCTTGGTCTGCCCTGCTCCGTTTGGGAGGCCGGGCTCTCAAACCCCATCCAGCTGCTTGGCCGCCAGGAAGGGCGGGATTTCTGTTCGCTGTGTGCGGGCTGCGAGCCGGAGCTGGCAACACATGGGGGGCGCTGCGCCTTCTGCTTTCCCCACTGCCTGCGGCTCCGGTGCTTTGGGGCTGGGAGCCCAGTGCTGGCCTGGCTGGATGTCCTCCTGACGTCAACTCCCAGCAGCTTGGAAGCTCGGGAAGGGGAGCAGCCCGGGGGCGGGGTGGGGGCTGCAGGGGCCAGGGCAGCCCCGGGACTGGGGGAGGGGGAGGGGGCCACTGCCGCAGAGAGTGCCCTCCGGGCACACGGGGCACAGGGAGGTGACCCGGCTCTGACGGCCTGGTCAGGGGCTCCTGGGTCCTCCTCCCCTCGCCCCAGCCAGCTGTGGAGTCTTGGCCTCCATTCCCTGCAGTGCCTGGGGCGGCCTGGGGCTCTGCGGGCTGCAGCAGGGGTCCCACAGAAGACCCTCGGAAGGCAAATGAGACTTGTCGTCCTCTGGGGACCAGCACTTGGGCGAGGACCTGGCAGCAGCTGGAGGGAGCCCGGTGCTAGAGGAGGGTGTGCAGGTGCAGGCGGAACCCGGAGGGGTGGGGTGCAGGGCTGCGGGCGGGAGGGCAGGGTGGCTGGTGTGCAAGGGCCAGTGGGGCCAGAGTGGAAGGCCAGCCGGGGGCCACGTCGCACGTGTCCCGAGAGCCATGCAGGGGACTGAGGTGTCACTCCCGGGGAGAAGGGGGCCACAGGCGTGGTCTCCCAGCAACGAGGAGGCGACCGGTGGGTCCGAGCTGGGCTAGGGGGCAGGGAGGAGGTGGGGACCACGGTGTGGGCCTCATGGAGGGGGAGGGAAGGGTGGTGCTGTCGCCTCAGGTCAGGAGAGCCGGGGTGAGCAGCCCCACAGCAGAGGGCAGCAGGCGGGGGCAGCGCAGGGTCTGGAGGAGGGAGGGGGAAGGGCCCAGATACCAGCTGCTGCCGCGGAGAAACGGTGTGCAAACTCAAGGGGCCCACAGACTCTGGGATGTAGGGCATGGCGGCCGCTTCCCTCCGTGAGTCACCCCAAAGCTGGTCTCTGTGCCACCGGGAAGAAAGGTTCCCGCGGCTCCCCGGCCCCGAGCCCTCTGTCCCCAGACAGCGATGACGCCGCTGCCACTCCTTCTGCCCTACTTGTGCCTGGAGCTCAACATCGGGGAGAGGGGCCTTAGTGAGCAGTGCTGCGCCGGACACCGCCTGTGTCTCATGCCTCTAAGGGAGGCTTCTCGGGGCGGCCACACGCTCCCCTGTGAGCGGCTCCAGGCCGGCTGGTGGGGCCCGGGGTGGGGGGCGGAGATGGAGGCAGAGACGGTGAATAGCAGGCAGGCCTGCCTTGGACAGCGTGGGGGGAAGGGTCTACAGGAGGGGATGTGAGCTGAGGGAGATGGCAGAGGAGAGGTGTGCAGGGAGCGGGCAACAGGCACCCCAGGCAGGGGTAACGGCGTGTGCAAAGGCACAGAGGCAGGAGCAGGTGGGCGTGGAGACTCACAGTGCCGCGGCCCCTGGGGACCCCAGGCCCCTTCGCCTGGGATGGGGTGGCCAGGGTGTGACCCCCCCCCCCCCCCGTCCTGCCCACCCTGTGCACAGGCGACTACTTCGGGATCCTGAAGGAGACCAGAGTGACCACGTTCCCATTCAGCGTCCTGGACAACCCCATGTACTGGGGCAGCACAGCCAACTACCTGGGCTGGGCCATCATGTAAGTCCCGGGCTCCCTCTGTGCCTCCTGGGCGATGGGTCAGCTCTCGTGCCTCCGTGGAGCCCAGGGCACTGGTCAGGGTCCCCTTCCTAGAACTGGGGTCGGTAAACTCCCTATTACAAGAGTGGGAGGTCCCCGGGCTGCAGGCAGGTGAAGGAATGGCCGTGGCTGGGGGCCCCACTGCCTTGTTCATGGACACTGAAATTAGAATTTCCCGTAATTTTCACGAGTCACAAAATATTCTTTTGATTTTTTAAAACGATTAAAATTGTAAAAGCTGTTCTTGGCCTGGGGCCTGCAGGCTGCTGACTCGGTGCTGGAACGTTTGGGCTGGGAGGCTCCCTGCCCACGGCCAGGCTCAGGGATCCGCGCCCTGCGGATGAGGCCCCGAGCCGACCTCCGTCTGCGTCGCCAGCTGTGGATGCCAGCAAGCGGCCCGCCGTCAAAGAGGCTGGCACAGGGCATCACGCCGCTCGCCCCCCAGAGCAGCTCCCGTTCGTCCATTTTCTGGATGAGGACTTCTTCCATAGAAAGTTGTTTTTGTAGAAAGTGTTCTGCTTGAAAACCACTTACCTAGAAGGTTACCAGTGCTCCCAGAGACCAGAAGGGCGACAGGACCCAAAGGAATGAATCAATGGTGGAAGGCCTGGAGCGAGCGAGACGTCCCCTCCCAGCCCCACCTTCGGGGGTGGCCCGGGATCCAATCACTGGGCTTTGAGTGACGAGGAGCTAGAGGGGCATGTGTGGGTCTGTGGGACACCCCCCAACCCCAGTCCCACTTCAGACCAGGCAGCCCCTGCCCACCTGCCTTCAGCCTGGCCCCTTTCACCTGGACTCAGGCAGTGGGATCCAGTGGGGCAGGCTTCACATCCCTGACTTACCCACTCCCCAGAGCATCTCCCACATGAGACTGGCAGGGTGAACCCCATGCAGGTCCCCCTGCAGCCTGCCCTGCTAGCACACCCAATGTTCCCTCCCACTTGGGTCTTTCCAAACCCAACTGGAGATGTCCCCTCCTCCAGGAAGTCCTCCCTGACCACATGCCCCCAACACACACACACACACACACACACACACACACACACACACACTCACGTTCTTTCTCTGTGCTCAGACGGGGCCTCCAAGGGCAGAGCCACACACTGGGTCCTCTCTGTGCCCCAGCAGTGCCTGGCACCCAGAAGTGAGAGGTCGCTGCCTCCTCAGCGCTGTCAGGCCAGGCTCTCAGGAACACGTGAGGGATCCTAGGGGGGCCAGGCTCCCACAGACCCCTCAGGAGGACAGCAGCCATGCGGTGATGAGGAGGGGGCCTCGGCTGTGCTGGGGATGGAGCCCTCTGTCTGAGAGCTCATTAGAGACAAGCCATTACCCGGGGCGCCAGACGCTGACCCAGCAGGGCTGCCCCAGGCCTTCCGCAGCCCATCTGTCCCCGACCTGCAGCCCCACGGGTGGGCCTTCCGGGTACCCAAGCAACCAGGTGTGTGGGAGCCCCAGAAGGCCCAGAGCAGCAAGATTCTGGGGGCACCAGGAACCGGGCCTTCTGTCTCTGGGCCTGTCAGCCCGAGTGAGATGCTCCCTCCCCAGTATGCACAGCCAGGTCCCTGGGACCAACCCCACCTGCCCTAGGCTCGGGGCCAGGCCTGGGCTCTGGCATGTGGGTCACTGTGGACCTCAGTTTCCTCATCTGCAGTGTGGGATGATCATCTCCACATAGGTTGTTAGGTGCGACAGGTCTTAGAAGGTGGGAAACTTCACGTGGACGGAATGGAGAAGGGCCCATGTCGGGGCTGACCAGGCACCGGCTGCCCTGACCCTCGCCTCCGTAGAGCCTAGTTAACTCTGCTTCCCAGGCAGGGGCCGTCAGCCTTAGGGATACAGTGGCCACAGAGCCCTGGCCCTGAGGTCCCCTGGGGGGTCCAGCCTGCCCCTCCCCAGCACCTGGGCTGCCTGGCTGTGCGGGGGAAGCCCTGCCCACTCAGGAAACAGCACCAGGGCCAGTGAGCAGAGCCTCAGGAGGGCAGATCTCATTTCAGCCCCAAAGCATCTGTGGCCTTGGCATCTCCACGTGGCAGTGCCGAGGGCCAAGCGGCCCAGTCCGCCTCTCAAGCTTGATTTGAATGGAGCCCATGGAACGGGAGTTGGCGGTTTCGTAGGGGACACTTACCCTTCACTGTTGCTGGAGCCCCCAGATGGACAGTGTGATGTCCCAGCGGGAGGGGAGTAGGCAGGGCAGAGGGTCCCCAAAGGGTATTCGTGTGTCTTCGAGCCCCTGTGCCTCGGGGCCCCTGGCCTGGGGCTCACGTTCCCCTCTGGCTCCTGGGCTCCACCAGCCAGCTCACCCACCTCTCTCCTCCCCGACTGTCTATGCAGGGGCTCAGCCCCCACAGCAGTCACCAGGAGAGAGCCCGGGAAGGGGCCCAAGGGATGCTCCGCCTGGCTTTGGCGGCCCTGGACCCACTTCTAGAAAATAGCCTGAGAACATCACCTCTGGTGGGCAAGGAGAGCGTTTTTTGCCCCGGGACAGCCTCCTGTGCAGAAGACACGCTGACCACTCAAGTGATTTGGGGAGGCCAGCCATTCCGTCCTCCCCACATCACTGTTCTGAGCTCCTGACTGGTGCTGGAGGCCTGTGGACAAGGAGCCAGGCCTGGACGGGCAGTGGCGAGCTAGTCCCCGGGTCAGGGCCTGGACCGTGGAACCCCGGTCCGAGAGAAGGCTGGACCCGGGCCTGCCCCTGACCCGCGTTTCCCCGCAGGCACGCCAGCCCCGCCGGCCTGCTGCTGACCACGGTGGTGGCGCTCACCTACACGGTCGCCATCCTGTACGAGGAGTGAGTAGGCGCCGTCTCGGGCCAGGGCTGCCGTGTACCATCCGCGTCACCTGCACCAGCCCTGCCTCTCCCTCCAAGGCCTTTCCTGGGGCCTGGGCAGCTGGCCACGCCGAGTCACCGTCAGGGTGGCAGACGAGCAGCTGAGAGCGGGCACAGGGTGGCCCGGGTGCCGGGCAGGTGGTGCTGGACCCTCCTGCTCCCACACGGACCCCTCACCCTGTCCACGCCGGGTGGGGGGCCTGGGTGGCAGCGTCAACCTCGACACCAGCTGAGTGAGCCTCTCTCCCACCCCCGCAGGCCCTTCACCGCTGAGATCTACCGGCAGAAAGCCTCCCAGGCCCACAAGAGGAGCTGACGGACCGCGGCCACTCCGTGGGGGTCCCCACCTCGGGCTTGCCCCGAGCGCACGCCCCTCGAGGGGAGGGGGAGAGCGGTGCCTGGCCTGGGCCGTCCAGTGCCTTGGAAACGTGGCTTGGGGGCCTGGAAGGTGCCGTGTGGCCCCAGAGCCCCCTGCCACCCACCACATCCTGACCAATAAAGGCACCTGACCCCAGCCCCTCCTTGGTCTCTGTCTGTCCAGGCCAGGGAGGGGCAGGCTGGGGTCTGGGAGGGGGTCCGTGAGCCAGGAGCGGCGCCGCCATCCACGCCGAATGGGGGGGACTGCCCAGGCCTTTGGGCCTCCTGTGCCACCAGCCTCACCCCACTTCTGCCCCTTGGGGGGGGCCAGCGGGACCGGCCCTGCCTCGGCTTCCTGGGTCGGAAGCACTGGGCCCTCCCCCATCCCCCTGCTGAACCTGGTGTCTCTGGGTACTGACATTTCTCTCCTAATCCCTCGTGGACCTCGTGTGGCCACAAGGAGCAGCTGTGGGGCCATCCGGGGCCGGTTGCCGGGCCTGACCACAGAGCCACAGGGACGGGGCAGGACCCGCATTTGGGCCCGGCCTCCCTTGCACAGCCCCCAGCCCTCCAAGGGCACAGAACTCGCCTTTCCTCCCTTCAGGATGGCAGACGGGTGTACTCTGTGTGCGCCTGGCCCTGAGCCTTGCGTTCTCACCTGTGAAGTGGCTGCCACAGCCGTGCCCGCCCTGGGCACCGGAGCTGCTGGGCCCCCACCCCGCCATGGAGCGCCTCAAGGGTGCCCTTTGGTGTCTGGGCTCCAGAGGTCTCCGGGCTCGAGGGGCCACAGGAGGCACAGAGGCTGATCTTACCCAACGCCTCTGCTCACATACCTTCAGGGACAGGAAGCTCACCCCTCCGCGGGCACCGCTGCACACACATCCGCCCTAGCCTTCAAGGACATGCTGGCCCCCATGGCCTAAGCCCTCCCTCTGTCAGGGCAAGACCAAGCACCTCCGGGCCTCTGACCCGCGGGTCACGCCGCCGTGAGGGGTGGGCCCGGAGTGGGGAGGGTCAGCTGTGATGGGAGCAGCCCGCAGCTGAGGAGGGAACTGCCGAGGAAGCGAGGTCAGAGGGGAAACCCAGCTCCGTTCAGCCCTGCCCTCTTCGTCAGGTGTGGCTGTGGGCCGGGGTGACACAGGACCCTCTGGGCGAGGAGCTGCTGGGGGTGGGCTCGGGCGGCAGGCTGGCGCTCAGCACAGCATCCATCCACACGCCCCCTGACGTGGCCTGCCCGGCACTCCTCAATACGGCTTTCAAGAACCTTCTAAACCACTCTGTGCCAGCAGACCAGGCTGTGGTGGACACTTCCTGCCTTGGGGTCCAGCTGTCCGACCCCAGCCCACCCCCAACGTTTGGGTTCCCCATTCCACTCTGAGCTGGAAAATCGCTTCATTGCAAGGAAATGGTACAGGCAGGCGCTCAAGCATAGGAGGAGAGATCACTGGTAACATCGTAAACCTGGACAACCTAGAACTAATGCAATGGTGGGAGGGAGGGGGCACACTTTGGGGAAAGAACGACAGGTGTGCTCAGGGCCTAATGAACTTGGCTGACCTGGGAGAACAAGTCTTAGAACCCGGCATCTGTGGGTGGGGATGGGCCCAGGTGCCAGGAATCGAAGGTTGAGAACCCAGGCTGGGCTCAGTACCCACCACTGTCACCAGCTGGAAGGGGCCGGACCTGGGGTCGGGGGAGGGAGGCTCTGACCCTAGGCTGGGTCCTGGCCCACTGACCACCCCAGGGAGAGCTGTGTTCAAACCCTGGACCCTGCAGTTACTAGCTGTGGGCCCTGGGCAAGTCACTTTCCTTGCCTCAGTTTCTCTACCTGTAAAATGGAGAGAGTAATAGTTCCCACCCCTCACGGGTGCCACGAGGAAGGACTTAAGAACAATGCCTGGCATGGAATACGTGGAATAAACACTCTCCTGGCCCCCCTGCAGAGGGTGTGAGATTCTGCTGGAATCCTCGTCATAGAGGGCTGGCCGAGAAGCCCATGAGAGTCTAGAGGCCCTGTGTAAACAGCTAGGGGTGCGGGCTGGCACCCCAGCATTGCCCACAGCTCCGACCTGCGTGGATGCGTGGATGGGTGGGTGGCAACAGCTAACAGCCCTGGCTTTCTCCCAAATCAGAGTGCCTCGCCTGTCACCACGGGGAGCGATGGCTTTTCCATGAGCTCCAGGCCAGAGCTGGCCAGCTCCGGCAGCCTCTTCCCCAGCCTTTCGGCAGCAGCCCACTCCTGGTTACTGATCTACCTGCTGCCCCCGCCCCCCGGCTTGTCCTGCAGCCTCGTGGGTCATTTGCTATTGTTGTTATTACTAGGTCCTGCCCCTACACTGTTGGCAAGTTCTCAGCCAGTCAGAGCCAGACCGCCATCTTCCAGAAGAGGAACCCGAGGTCCAGAGAAGGCCGGAGACTGCTGTGATGCCCACACAGCATTCAGGCTCACTCTGGCTTCGAGACCAGCTCCCCCAACTATAAAAATGGGAATGTTGGCCCACGGGACTCCAGAGGCACAAAATGCTATGGGGAGGGGAGGGGAGGGGACATTGGCCTCAGACTGACTAAGGGCAAACCTCTGGTCCTTCCAGTCTCCGACAGGAAGATGACGGGACAGCCTCTGGCTGAAAACCCCTGCCAGGATCCAGCGGATCTTTGGTTGGGACAAAGGAGCTGAGCCTGCAGTAGAACGCGGGGTCGGGACGCTCTGGCTGCGCTGACTCCAGCCCTGAGCGTGGCGCTCACGGCTCCCCGTTCCGGCGGCGGGGCCTCTGCTGCACTCTGGCGGCCGGAGCGCGAGGCGCCCACCTCGCGCTGGCACGGCCGCCCGGGAGCAAAACCCGCCTGGGACGCGAAGGGGCCTACGCTGGGCCAGTTCGCAGAGCTGGCGAGAAGATGGGCGGAGCCCGGACGCGGTGCCTAGCACCGGGCAAGCACATGCCATCACGCTGCCCAGTGTCGTTATTCTCTGGCGAAGCTGCGTCCCAAAGAAAGTGAGTGTGTGCGCGTGTGAGTGCTGCGGTGGCAGGGGAGTGGGGGGTTCTTTGCCCTAGGCCAGAGGCACAGCCGGGACTGTGTCCCCGACGCCCTTAGGGCCGCTGAGCCCCGCGCAGCGGAGAAGCGAAGGGTCCGCGCGCCCGTAGCCGCAGGCAGACCCTGTACCGTTTCCTTCCCGAGCCCCGCGGGCGGGAACGGGCAGCGGCCCGCGGAGGTGGAGGGAGCGCGCGGTGGGGCCCGCGAGCGTGCGCACCGTGACGCGCAGAGGCTGGGCGGGCGCGGGGCGGGGCGGCCACGCGGGCTGCATATAAGGGCAGTCGCCGGACGCTGAGAGGCAGAGGTTTCGTCCCGAGCTCGAGCCGCGCCGCTCTGCCCCGTTCCCCCAGCCACAGTCGACTCGTCTCGCGGCCCCGCGCCCGCCCCCGCTGTCCCTCTGCTCAATGAAATTGGCCGCGATGATCAAGAAGATGTGCCAGAGCGACTCGGAACTGAGTATCCCGGCCAAGAACTGCTACCGCATGGTGGTCCTTGGTTCGTCCAAGGTGGGCAAGACGGCCATCGTGTCGCGCTTCCTCACTGGCCGCTTCGAGGACGCCTACACGCCCACCATCGAGGACTTCCACCGCAAGTTTTACTGCATCCGCGGCGAGATCTACCAGCTCGACATCCTCGACACGTCCGGCAACCACCCCTTCCCCGCCATGCGGCGCCTCTCCATCCTCACTGGTGAGCCGGGACGGCCGGGCAGCGGGCAGGGGAGGGAGCGCGCCGCCGCAGTGCCGGGGACCCCTCGTCCCCGGACGCCTGGGCTGGAGGCGCGGCCGCGGAGAGTTCGGCGCGACCCTCGCGGCGGCCGGAGCCCCGGCGTCGGGAGGCCCCGAAGTCAGCCCGCTTAAGTTGTCCCCTGGCGGCTGCCCTCACCCTCTCCTTTTCTGCTCCCCGTAGGAGACGTGTTCATCCTGGTGTTCAGCCTGGACAACCGCGACTCCTTCGAGGAGGTGCAGAGGCTCAAGCGGCAGATCCTCGACACCAAATCTTGCCTCAAGAACAAAACCAAGGAGAACGTGGACGTGCCCCTGGTCATCTGTGGCAACAAAGGGGACCGGGACTTCTACCGCGAGGTGGAGCAGCGCGAGATCGAGCAGCTGGTGGGCGCCGACCCCCAGCGCTGCGCCTACTTCGAGATCTCGGCCAAGAGGAACAGCCGCCTGGACCAGATGTTCCACGCGCTCTTCGCCATGGCCAACCTGCCGCGCGAGATGAGCCCGGACCTGCACCGCCGGGTATCGGCGCAGCACTGCGAGGCGCTGCACAAGAAGGCGCTGCGGGGCAAGAGGCTGCGGCGAGCGGGCGGCGACCAGGACGACGCCTTCGGCATCTTGGCGCCCTGGGCGCGCAGGCCAAGCGTGCACAGCGATCTCATGTATATCCGCGAGAAGGCCAGCGGCGGCGGCCAGACCAAGGACAAGGAACGCTGCGTTATCAGCTAGGAACTCCCGCCCCGCGCGGACGCAGAGCCTCAGAAGACCCTCTTGTCCAAGAGTCAAGTGTCCGGGCCGTGCGTCCCGAGCCGCGTGCGCGCGAGCGCGGACGGGCGTCTTCCTTCCCAGCACTCCAGCCTGTTCACTGGGGAGACTCAAAGAAACCGAGAAGGGACCATTATCTGCTCCGGAAGGAAAGAGAGCTAGCTGAGCCCGGGCTTCCCCCACGTCCGATCCCCCGTAGGCGCCCGCTAGCCCCACCCGCCCAGCAGAGGTTGAATTTGCCTTGTTTCTCACAAAGACCTAAGAATGGGGGTGGGAATGGGAGTTAATCAGCCACCACTGGGCTTTCAGAAATGGGTCCTGCCAGCTGGAGGGCCAGGACAAAACGGGGCATTATCTGTGATTGGGGGTTGCCATGACAGCTGGCCTGAAACTGCGGGCGGGGTCGGGTCTAGGGAGTGCCTTGTTTACACGTGTGTGCAACTGCACAAAGCAAAACAGAGAGCTGGCGCTGTATGGCGGTTCTGGTGTCGCCACCTGACGTGAACAAAACCTTACCTTTGAAGTTAGTCTTGTTACTGGTTTTTTAATGTAAAATAAAATAACTTAAAATGGAAAACCATGCTTCCTCTGCTTTTAGAAATAGGGGGAAGGGGGAAGGGTGAGAAGGGAGAGGCGGGTTTCTACTTCTGTGGAATTAGACTCCCCTTCCCCAGAGCTCGAAAATAATCCTGGCTTTCTGAACACAGCTCCAGCCCTCCTGGGAGAAAAGGCTCCACAAAAGCTCCAGCTGACTGGATGCCTTTCCGTTTGGGGAGCCACTCCTCAGAACGCCAGGACAAAAACAAAGCACTTCAGGGTCCTTCCTAGAGATGCACCTTTCCAGCTGTTTACCTGCCTAGGTTGCCCACTAGCCCAGCCCCAAGGGCCTCCGGGACCGGCCGGCGCCATCCTATACTCAGCACAGGCCCAGGGCAACAAAGCGTCACCAAACCTGGAACCCGCAGACGGTTCAAGGGGTCCCTCGGGCCCTCTTCTGTGCAGGACCCTCATCCTGAGTCGGCTTCAGGCTCTGCCACGTAGCCACCTGGATCCAGTCACAATGAGCGGCCCCGGCCCCTCCGGCTCCAGGAAGCGCTCGCCACCCACGTGGGGTCCAGCACCCCCTCTCCCAGCAGTTGAGGGCACCCAGTCCCAACTCGGGACCCAGCTCTCTCCGCCACTAGTAACTGTGCCCGCCTGGGGCAAGTGACGCCTGCCAAGCCCCAAATTCTCCGCCCGTGAAATAGAGAGCAGACGCCTCTGCTTGGGGTTGCTGTGAGGGCCACGGGCGACGTCTTACATGGTGCCCACCAACAGGCATCCAAGTGAGGTGTCAATGCTGTCCCGGGGAGGGCTTTCAACCGTTCTGGGGGACTGCCCCCCACCAGGGCCCAACCCACCTCTGAGAGGAGGAATGGCAGCCCCGGGGGCCCCCGGGCCAGCTGCACCCTGGGGATGGATGCCACTCCCGGGAGGGTCAGCCCATGTTCACGTTGGTCTAGCTGATGTGGCCGTGTGTGCTGGGGGCTGGCGCGGGGGCACAGAGTGGAGGTGCCCACAGTTCCTTCTGTCTCCTCCGAGCAAAGCAGAGGTTTTCCTCTCCACTATCCAAAGGGGAGGTCCTACTGTGAATTTCTCAGTACAAACCCAAGACATCCTGACAGCAGAGCACAAGTTCTTTTAATCACACGCTTGAAAAGTGCCACAAGTCACAACTCTGGAGCACAGGAGAGGCCCATGAGGAGCCCGTGTCCGCCGCAGCCTTCCGGGAGAGCCCGGCCGCCTGGTGTTTCTGAGCTTCGTGTCCCACAGTATTTGGTTGGAGCCTTAAAACCGGCCCACACACTACTCTGAAACGTCAAGAAAATAACTGATTCAGTTGATAACAGCCCCATGGTAGAGCTGGACTAACAGGTGACACCCACTTAAATTCAGAGCCTGCGCCTCTGGGCAAGGCCGCTGAAACCTGACACCCCCCTGCACGCCTGACATGGACAGAACCCCTGCTCAAAACATCTTCAACCTACATTCCTGCCAACTGGCAGGCAGCTGTTAAGCCCCCGACTCGGTCAGCACAGGTTATGAGCCCGTTTGTCCCGCATCCTTCAGAGGCGAAGGAAAGAGATGCTCTTACCTCAGTCTGGTCACACTAACACAACGTCCGTCTAGGTGAAACAAAGGTGTTTATAAGCATCTATGAACCAGGCCTTGGCCGCACGACTGCCAGGTGAGTTCTCCCCACCCCGAGGGGCTCTGAGCGGAGAGCACATCATGGCCGCCTGTTTGCGCGCAGTGAGGCCAGAGGGGAAGCCGCGCTAAACCAGGAACAGGACTCTGAGAAGCTGGAAGGGGTCTGTTCACCTGGAGACCACGTGGCCTGAGGCGGTCTGGCCATTCTTGGGCATGAAATGGCTAAACGAGCTGCCTGAAGGTGACAAGGGACAGAGGAGCAAGAGCCTCTGCCACCCACCCACACGTGGGAGGCAGAAACCTGGAGGCGGGGCTGCCGGCAGGGCCCTGGGTGGGCAGCCCACGGATGGTGACACCCACCCCTCAAACACAGAAGGAAACAAATATTCCAGAGCAAAAAGCCACCCTCAAGTCTTTAGGAACCGTGCCGTTCTCCCAAGGCCTTTTTCTATCCTAAACCCTTGCCATGTGAGTGCAGGCCTAACTGTCCAGTGGACTCCACGCACCCTGCTGCTCACTCAACACTGGCTACCTGGATACCCACCACCTGGGCCGGGAGCGGAGGGGACGGGCAGAGGGCAGCCGCCTCCCTTCCCCGGGATCTGCCAGCCCAGCCTGAAGGCCGTGCCGCGGCCCCGCCCCTCCGGCCTCAGGAGCCCTCCTCCATCCGGCAGCACGCACACAGTCATTATGCATCTGGACCGTGGGGACAGTACACAAGGACGCCCAGGGAGGCCAGCACGCACAACCGCTCCGCAGTCAGGGCCACGTTCAGCTAAGCAGGCAGTACCAGAGACCCCCTCCACAGGGCTGGAAGACAGGAGGCCCGTGCCCGCCTCGTCCCGGAGGCCAGCTCATCTACTCCTTGGGGATCTCGAACATGCACAGGCTCTTGTACTTCTGCAGGAGCTCGTTCTTGGTCCGGACCTGCTCGCGGAGGCGGTGCAGCTGCTGCTGCTGCCGCTCGGGGCTCAGGTGGATGCCAGGCATGGCGCCGACCACCTTGCGCATCTCCTGGAACTTGGTCCTGAGGGCGTTCAGGTCCTGCTGGACATCAGGGCTGTCCTTGTCCATGCTGCGGAGGCAGAGGGCAGGTGTTAGCACCATCAGCCCAGACAGCTCCATCCTCGCATCCCCACGTCAGAATGCCTGTCGCCTGTGTCCCCGGCTGGGCTGGGCTGTGCGCCCGGGGGACGGGGCGGGTTCTTGCCTGTGCAGCCGTAGTGCAGGCGGCACCCCAGCCCCCAGCAGGTGCCCGCCGGACGCTGAGCCCTCCCGCAGAGCTGCTTCCCCAGCCCGGGCCATGGGCGCTGCACACACTGAGGCAACATTTGCTGAAAGAGTGGACGCCTGGCAAATAAGTTCCTAAGTGTCTGCTGAATGAATGAAAAACTCTTACCAATGTCATGTAACAAACAGCAAGTAACACTTGCTGAAATACCACATTTCTAATTTGAGACATTCCAGGCCAATCAGGAGACTATCAACGAGCAAAAGATAATTTTAGCTGATGTTCAGATGCTTGAACCTGTTTACATCCTAATTTCCACAGAGCTATTCATAAATTTTAAACTAGTTACAAGCTACTGGAAAATTTTCAGCAGGTACCCGTCCTCTCCCACCACACTCGTGTAAATTCCTCGCCTTCCGGTCACGCTCATTTTAAAGGCAGGATCGTACTCTTCACCTCACAGCTATTACTAGCTGCCCAGAGATCCATGCTCCCTGTCATGACTAAATTAAAAGCAAACAACAAGAACAAAAACCTTCACCTACGATCAAAGAAACGGCCTGTCAGTTGCTCCTATAAATTTTTTAAAAGTTAGTAGATGGATGGATGAGCTTTTGAAAACAAGGCAGTTGAGACTAAAATCTAAAAGCTGATTCACAGGCTGTTTTCAAAGTCACGCACTGAGTAGCGTGAGAGGGGAAAACTGTCAATGATCGTTTATTTTTTTTAATAAACGTTCATCCCTGATGGGAAATTTCAACCCAGATGGTGCCAGTTCATGTTTCTTATTAATCATTTCTCTGCTTACGCAGACAGAATATCCATCTTTCCTGGCGATCCGCCGGTTACAGCTCATTCCTGACAAATGAGATGCACCAGGCCTGCTCACTATTTATCAATAGCTTGAACTTGGAAGCAAGATTTGGAGAATCAATAGTTTATTCTAGGGAATGAATGGCCAACCAAACATTTCCTCTTGCCATCTGAGGCCCTCAATTTGCACACACCATCAGTGGTACACCTTACCCCAGCTTCGAGGGAGCACCTTATATTCTAATTCTTTTATGTCTCAGCTCAGATCTACAACCCTGGACAGACACCACTTGGGCTTCTGAAATCATTCCACTTGGATGGCATATGTGCTAACACATCGTTACGAATTTAAGTCCCAAGGGAGTTTTGAAATTAAAATATAGTTTTAAGAAAACTGATTTACATCACACAAGTCTCAAAGGACAAGGTAAAAACAAACAAAAATATATAAAATAAAAATTAGGTAAATAACAGGGTCCTACTGTATAATACAGAGAACTATATCCAGTATCCTATGATAAACCATAATGGAAAAGAATATTAAAAAAATGTACATATATGTGTAACTGAATCACCTTGCTGTACAGCAGAAATCAACACAACATTGTAAATCAACTAGACTTCAATAAAAAAATGCAAAAAAAAAAAAGGGAGGGGAGGAAATTAGGAGCTATTTATAAAGCCCACCCAGAGGGAAGCTGAGCTGGGAGGCGGCTGCGCAAGCTTCTCAGGCTGCCTGAGGCGGAGGCAGCGGGACCCTGACTCCAGCCGAGAGAAGAGATGGCCTGGGTACCAGAGAGCAAGCGGGAGCTCCAGGGGGCCCGCCTCTGTGGCCAGTGCTGGTCGGCACCTGACTCAGAAGGAAACAAAGGAGACCAGGCTGGGTGGAGAAGCACAAAATCCACAAACCAGGGCAAGGTGAGGGCGCTCAGGACACCACCGCGTGGCTCGAGTGACGGGCCACTTCCTGCCGGTCCTCTGGGCAGGCCCGGGTGATGCGTGGTGGCGCCCGGTGGGAGACACGGGCTCGGGCACACCACACAGTTCTAGCGGGTAAGCCTAAGAACGATGCTTCACTTGCAGGTGCAAACTGGCGTCAGCTGGGCAGGTGTGTCCACTGGTGACTCAGAAGCAGAAGGAACCACCAGGTCACTGAAGTCAGGTCCTCCCAAATCCGAGAGGCATTTCTTTGATCTCCTGGTGGCATCCGACTCGGGAAAGAAATGGGAAACTATTTCTTCCTCCTCAAAACCTCCGACCCCCTCGGCCCCATGTCCCCACACCCCCAATGTCCTCCTCGCCGACCGGCCCTGGGACCAGTCTTCTCCCCACACTAACGTCAGTGGCTGGCATCTTTCTAAAATAGTAGGGCCTTTAAGTTACGACAGTTACAGGGCTTGAGGGAAAAGAATGTTTAATGACAGACAACCAAGGCTTACAAAAGGGAAGTCCCTCTAATCCCTTGTCCCAGGTAAGCTCTGTTAACATCGCTTTAAGATAGTCAGTAGCACACAAACACACACATACTTTTCAGTTTGTTTTGACAAATGTGGCCACACTCCACACATGGTTCTGATTCTCGCTTTCTTCATGTAGAATGCACCTTGGGTGTCTGTCCATGCTAAGATGTACACGACTATACGGCAGATGACTTGGCTGTTGATAGGTATGCGCGTGTTTGCAACTGATCGCCTGCAATCCAAACGGCGATGACATCCCACACCTATACCCCTGTGTGCCGTGTGCCCCACCGCCCCCCGCCCCCCGCCAGCACAGCCACTCCACCTGCCACCCCCCTCAGGGCACCCCTGCACCTCTTCCCACTATTCCTGTGGACCCAGTCCTTTCCCCCTTCTAAAACCCTCTGTCCCATCTAGCTTTACAAAACCCAGGCCTGAGCTCAAAAACTTCAGATGGCTCCTCGGCTCCCAGGCAAGTTCACACTCTGTGTTTGTGTGCGTGTGTGTGTACGCACAACCTCAGGACCACCCACAAACAGTCTCCGACCTCCTGGGCTCCGTGCTCTCCTCCCAAGAGAGAATTCCTTCAAACAGCCTACCAACAATCCCTATCTGGGCACTTGGCCTTTTCACTCGGATTCAGCAAAGAAGACAAGGAAGGGCAGAGCTGCTGCAGGTGAGTCGTGGGGTCACCTCCTGGCCATCAGGACCCAAGGCCAGGCCGCGGCTGGCGGGTTGCTGGGCAGACTGGAACCGGCACATGTGTGGGAAGAGGCCCTGCGGGCTTGGGGTCCTGCTGACCGGCCTCGATGACCCCTGGGCCAGCTCCAGCCTCGCGCCCCAAATGAAGGTGAAGGCCGACCCAGCGTGAGGCCCCCCAACCCTCCTCTGCCACGTCCAACACGCCCGGGGGGACCTGCAAAGGTTTAAGTACCCGTGGTGACGGGTAATTCCACTAAGTGAGACCAGCCTGACAACCACGACTCCCTCCCTACAATGGATTTATGCTCCAGCTCCACCAAACCAACCGCGGACCCCCCACGGGTCAGGGATGTTTCTCGGCAGCCTGTCCTACCCCACCCACCTCCCCTCCCTTTCATACTTCTAGACATGCAGCTGGCATCTCCCCCAACAAGCCTTCTGACGCTTCCAGGCTCCACGAGGCCTCCTCCCCCTCACTGCCCTGACCCTCAGTAGCCTAGCAGCTCAAACAAATGCCGAGACACAGTGTTTAAAATCAGATCCCAGCCTTTCCTCAGGCTCACAGCACCTCCCTTCTCTCTGTGCGCATTGGATTTCCACTCTGCTGCTCAGTCCCGTCCTTTTTACTTGGGGTTTTCTTTCTTTTTTTTTTTTTTTTTGCGGTACGCGGGCCTCTCACTGTTGTGGCCTCTCCCGTTGCGGAGCACAGGTTCCGGATGCGCAGGCTCAGCGGCCACGGCTCACGGGACCAGCCGCTCCGCGGCATGTGGGATCCTCCCAGACCGGGGCACGAACCCGTGTCCCCTGCATCGGCAGGCAGACTCTCAACCACTGCGCCACCAGGGAAGCCCCTACTTGGGGTTTTCTTCTCATGCTTAGTGGCTTTGGCTGTCCAACCACATATTTAAGATTTAACAGTAAACACTATTTGGGTTACATGTATAATACACTGCTTCCACCATGCTGAGTGAAGGAAGAAAAAGATGTAACCTTACAATAAGGAAAATGCTGATTATTACAATTTGGATCAGATGGGGAGGGGGAAGCTGAAGGCAACAGAAAATATAACTGTTTTATATCCCTTAGTAAAAAAATGGGGTATAAATAAATACTGAAGAATATTAAAAACCCAAACAGTGAAACACTAAAAGGCTGAGTGGAAACTCTTGAGTATGAGTGATGATCTACTTTCTTACAATGAACTAAGTTCAATGTCTCTGGGGTTGTGTGTCGGGATCGGACACCCGGGAGAGTCTGTTTTCTTTGGCTGCCAGTCTAGAAGCCGAGGGTGGGGGTGGTGAAGGCGGGGGCTGGGTCTCAACACCCAGTCTGTAGACTTGCTCTCAGCCCTCTCCTCAGGACGGCTCCCTTCCCTCAGGTCCTGCAGTGCGCCTGGTGTCCCGCAGTCCAGACACTCTCCAGCTGACTCTTTCCTAAAAACCACCTTGGGAAAGTGTGCGCCTTTACTTGTCTGCTGAGGTGGAAGGGTCGTCACTGTGTGCTTGCATCGGGGAGCGGACTGAGGGGGTCCATGTCCAAACGGCCTTTCAGGTAATCCTCCTGCTCTAAGTCCCCCTTCACCAGGGGTCCCTGGCAGTGCCATCTCCTGGGATTTGGAGGGGGCCACGGCCAAAGGCAGCTGCTCCGGGCTGCTCCTGGCACTGGGAGGTGGACTGGCTCTTGGCCATCGCTTTATGGCAATCATCTCCTCTCCCGTCCTCTTCGGTTTTATGCTTTAAAACCAGTCTTCACTGTGCTTTCAGAGGGAACAGAGACAAACACATGTGGCCAACCCGCCACCTTTCACAGGAGGATGCTCTTGAGACTCCTCACAACAACCTTATGACTTAAGTATTACTAGTCCCCGTTCACAAGAGAAAAAGAGGCTCAGAGCAGCTGCTTCACCAAGGTCAGTACATCATAAAGCTATCATTTGAACCCACCATTTGAAGTTCATTATTATTATTATTCACATATTAGAGATAAAAAAATTAAGGTCTAGAAAGGCTACGTATTTACTAAGATTACAAGGCAAGCAAGCGTCAGCGGGCAGACCCGAATTCAAGGCTATCTGACTTCAAAGCCCATGTTCTCTCTCGTGTACGTTACTTCTCGATCTCTGAGTCCAGCCCAACCCAACTGCTCTATCAGCGTGCAAGAATATACACCATGTATTTTCATTTTTCCATATTTTCCCTAAAACCAGAATAAGTATATTTGGGTTGGTCTGGATAACGCTTTTATAATCAAGCACTGCCCTGGGATTGCAGGGTCTGCATTTGCGTTTGTGTTTGCTATGTCACTGCAGCCTAGAAGTGCTACTTGATGATCACAGGCTCATGAGGACAGACCGGTCTGCCTTACTCAATAAACAGTATGTTCGCACCAAGTGAAGCCAGATGAAGTCAAGATCTACTGTGAGAACAAATGCTTTGCAGCTGTTTAAAAAGCGGTAGAGGGACTTCCCTGATGACGCAGTGGTTAATAATCCGCCTGCCAATGCAGGGAACACGGGTTCAATCCCTGGTCCAGGAAGATCCCACATGCCGCGGAGCAACTAGGCCCATGCGCCACAACTACTGAGCCCGCGTGCCACAACTACTGAAGCCTGCGTGCCTAGAAGCCCGTGCTCTGCAACGAGAAGCCACTGCAATAAGAAGCCTACGCACCACAACGAAGAGTGGCCCCCGCTCACAGCAACTAGAGAAAGCCCGCGTGCAGCAACGAAGACCCAACCCAACCAAAAAATAAAAAAAGCAAAACCCAGCTGGGGGCTTCCCTGGTGGCGCAGTGGTTGAGAGTCCGCCTGTCGATGCAGGGGACACGGGTTCGTGCCCCGGTCCGGGAAGATCCCACATGCCTCGAAGTGGCTGGGCCCGTGAGCCATGGCCGCTGAGCCTGCCTGTCCGGAGCCTGTGCTCCACAACGGGAGAGGCCACAACAGTGAGAGGCCCGCGTACCACAAAAACAAACAAACAAACAAACAAACAAGCTGGGCCAGTAACAATATTTTCATGTAGTGAGTAGCAATTCCATTTCAGCAAAACATCCAGGACCACAACTGATGTTCACCTGAATGTTACTGTAAAAGTAACTTTGTTGTAATTTACTTTGTTTTGGTTTTTAATGGCTGAATAAAAATTTTAAGCCCAGGGGTTTACAATTTGTTTATCATAAATAACGGTAAAAAAATAATTTGGGCAAATGTGGGGCTTGGGAAGATTTTGTGTGTGTGTGTGTGTGTGTGTGTGTTTCTTCTAAGGGTCAGTTTGAAAAGTTAGGTAACCTGAAGACTGGCCAAAAGGAGACAATCACCCCGTGACACCATGTTAGGGCACCGTAAGCGCTGGCAGACGGCCAGCACCCGTTTCCTGTAATGTTCCCATCATCACCCCTATAATCTCTTTGCATTATGGGTTATTCTCTCTCACGACGTTTTCCCTTCTAACTGCTTACCAATGTGGGGGTGAAAAGTCTGCCCTTTCACCTGTACACCCCACAGCACTTAGCAGTGTGCCACACACGTAATATGATACACATCTGTTGGATCTGTTGGGAAAGACGCCGAAGTGAGTACTATACCCCTAATGACAGGTGAGAAAAGAGGCTCAGAGAAGCCTGACTGGCTTCAGGCCACCAGGCTGCACACGAGTGGTCTGACCGTAGCGGGGCCTGCCAGCACGGGGCCCGGCAACTCCCAGGGCCAGAGTCTGCTGAACTCTTGGGACGACTGGGGGTGGTCTCGGCGAGGCCGCTCCCCTCCGGGTCGGCCTCCTCCTTTGTACCGCGGGGCGCCCCCGGAGCTCGGAAACGTGACTGGCAGCGGGGGTCTTGCGGGCTGACCCCCCTCGAGCCTTACCATTTGATGATGTTGTGAACCAGTGGGAGGAAGGAGCAGTTCTCCTCCGCCTTCACGCCGGCCGGTGACGGAGGCCTCGGCGGCGGTTGCGGCTGCGGCGCGGAGACCGGCGGCGGCGGCTGCGGAGGCGGCAGCGGCTTCGTCTCGGGCAGCGGCGGCTCTGCGGGTGGCTGCAGCGCATCCTCGGCCTGCCGGCCGACAGACACCCCCACAGAAGCCATGGCGCCCGGGACCCACGGAGCCGGTTAACGGGGCCGGCGGCCGAGCGCGCCGGAAGTGTCTCGGACTCTGTACGTCACCACTGTGCGCCGCGGGGGCGGGACCTGGAGGGAGGCTGTGAGATCGCGCGCCAGGGCGCGGGGCGGGGACCAGGGCGTGGGGCGGGGCCAGGGCGCGGGGCGGGGCCAGGGCGGTCGTTACTAGGCAACAGGCGGCTGGAGGGTCCGGGTTGGCCTGGATTTGGCTGTGCCTGAGACAGCTAAAATTTTCAATAGTCAGAAATAGGCGTACTTCAGGAATAACATCTTATTTCTATTCACGTTACAAAGAGGGTCCAAAAGCAACCAGTACAAGAAGACTTGAGATAAATAAGGCCTCGCGAAGAGGGGACAGCACCTGCCGGGCACCTGCAGGTGTCAGACCCTGGGCCCGCGAGCGTGGAGAATCCGAGGGGAAGGGCCCAGAGTTCCCACCTGCGCAGAAGCCTACAGGGGAGAGGCCCTGAGCCCGCCCTAAGGACGCAGAAACAAAGAAATTGCGAGGGCCTAATAACTGAACACTTAATTATTATCATAATTATATTATCACTTATCATCTTCTGGATGACACACGCTGTGCTAACTGTGGGGGTGGGGGTAGGAGGCTGTCTCAACTTCAACACGAGTGGGGATTGCCGAAGGGTATTAGTGCCAGGAATAAACATCGTATCCGAAGGGGAAGTCAACGTCAGGTATTCTCCGTACCTGTGGGCCAACTCCTTAAGCCCCTGGGTGTCAGTGTGCTCACCTCTAAAATCTTCTTGAGTTCAGGGTCATGACAGAGCTAAACTACTCTCCAACTTCAGACACGTGGCTGATCTCTGAAGGTGTCCTTGGCATGAGCTCTCACTCCCTGCTGTCTTAGGCCAAAGTGGGGACTTCTCCTGGGTTTGTGGTTACGGTGCCCAAAACGAGTCCTCCCGAGCCATGATGTGGGGCTGTGTGATACGTTTCTGGACAATGGGGACATGCATCCTAAGCTGGGCTAGGAAAGCCCTGCCCTTCCTCAGCGGCTTTGGAGAGGCAAGGGGTCCACAGTCATTGGCAAGAGCACTTAAGAGCAAGGTGGCTGGTCCCAGGGAAAGCCTCAACAGTGATATTTTCAGATGCATCTGGAGGCGTCTGTGGAGGCAGGTCCTAGGGGAGGAAGAGTGTTGAAGGAAGTGGGGAGGTCGGAGGGTGTGCTGAGGGGTGCTTTGGTAGCGGGCCTCAGCACAGCTTTCTTGTAGGAACTGCCCAGGGCACCCCACAGGGCGAGCACGGGGAGGGGGTGGCCTGCTAACCATGGGCCTCTCCCCCAGGGGGAAAGTTCAGGGGTCCTGGTGGAGAACAAGGAGGAAGGTCCTGCTGGGACAGGACTAGATGGGCTTGAAGAGACTGCACCCCATTGGAGTCATCTGGGGAGATAATGACGGTATAATAATAGTAATTACCACAACTACTGTGGATCAAAAGTAGGTACAAGGAACAGAGCGCAGTCATCTCATTTAATCCACAAAAAACCTCTAGAAGGTAGATGTTAGTATCACCATTTTATAGATGGTAGATTCTGGCCCCAGGGTCACACACCTGCCTGATACAAAGCCCATGGTCTTAACCAACACAGAGGACACCTCAGGTCCCTACCAGTTCTGTGACTGTATGATTCAAAATGTTAAAGTGAGGTTTTTATTCAGAATCAGAAAAAGAATCCAAAGTTCATCCACAATCTCCCCATTGAAATCACATGTCATCTTTCCCTCCCAGTGTGTTTACAACTTCATTACAAGCCCCGACTTCATCGTTGGCAGAATAATGAGGACATCTCTTAAAAAAAAAAAAAACACTTCAGATATAAATAGATATGGCTAAAGAAAATAAATTGAAAATGTAGGAAGCAGGAATGGGTAGAGTGCATTGACAGTTTGCCCTAAAAATAGTTAATATAATTAGTGGTAAAGGGTAAAGTTGACCTCATAACATTGGCAAGAAAAATGTTGGATGTCAGAAAAGTACTGCCTGTGCTGGTTTCAATCAGGCTGAAATTACCACAGATGTGTGTCGTCTCAGAACTGCTCTGTTAAAAGTTAAAAAAAAAAAAAAAAGAAGCCCCACTGACACATAAGGACTGTGTGGTGTTGATGTCCCTGAGTAAAGCTGTCTGCTCGTTGAGTTCACGGCTCTCTCTGCTTCTCATGGGCCCCTGCAGACCAGCTGGTGGCCAGGCCAGGCCCCACTCAGCCTGTTTGAAGCTGTGTGACTCTGAACTCTGCACAACCTCCTTCATGCAGGCATACAACCTCCCAGGAAGACTGAACAGGTTATTACACATAAATCACCTTGAAAAGTCCCCAGGAACAGTAACAATCACTTCTTACTTTTCAGACTTAGGGCTTTCTCCTTCACCAATTGACAAAACCCAGACTTAGGGCACTTAAGAGGAACGAGCTGGATCAATGCCCTCCAACAGAAATAGACGCAAAGCCACTTGGGTCGTTTTCAGTTTTCTAGTAGCCACACAAAAAAAAATCAAAAGAAACAGGTGGAATTAATTTCAGTAACATATTTTACTTAACTCATGTGTCCAAAATATTACCGTTTCCACATGTAATCAATACTAAAAACGATTAAAGAGGTGCTTTACTGTTTTTTATACTGTCTTTGAAATCTACTCTGTATTTTACACGCATAGCACATCTCAGCTGGAATTGCCACGTTTCAATTGCTCAGGAGCCAGACGCGGCCAGCGCCCGGACCTGGACAGATCGCAATCCAAAGGAAATAGAGTATATTGCTACTTACATAAATATTTGCAACATAAAAAATAACACTATGTATCGTCCACAGATATAAGACATACATGTAAAAGTGTTTTAAAAGGAACTGAACGGTGCACCTCATACTCACGGAAAAGGGGAAGGTGATATAACCAGCACTGCAGCTTTCTGTGTGGTGTTGTATTTCTTTTATAGATTATAAGGAAAACTGTGAACGATTGCCAAGTGTGGGAGGGATACCTTAGAACCCAGGCTCTGCTCTTTCTGGCTGTGTGACCTCGGATAAGCCATTTATCCTTCCCGTGCCTCAGTTTCCTTATCTGCAAAATGGAATCATAACAGCACCTAACAGGACTCCTATAAGGGTTACAGGAGTTACCATGTGGAGAGGGCTTCAAACAGTGCCTGACACTAGGAAGCAACCATTGAAGCTTTAGCTACTGCTGCTACTGTTCTATTAAATTTCTCAAAAGAACAAAACCTCACGAGTACTCCTTCTGAAACAAACTGTTACTACAAGAACACACTTAAGAACCAGGCTGCATCGAAGCCTCGAACTTTCTGATTCTCTAAGTGGCCCTACGCCACAAATAGCTATGAATGTGCTCGTGATACATTTCTGCTACCTGAAGTCCCAAAATAGTCATTTCTCTATCAGACAAACATCGCGGGGACTGTTAGACTGATCGTGTCGTTGAATGATCCGGGCTTTTTCTTCAAAGCTATATTCTTACATCTGATTCATCCTTTCCTTTCATTAACTGGAGCCTCAGGCGGGTAGGAAAAGCTACATGATACTTTGACTTTTGTGAGTTTAGAAGAAAACAGGCAGCAAACATGGTTCAGGCCAGCATAGTGCGACGTGTACCAGGAATCGGCTCGTCCGAGCCACGATTCACGGCTCAGACCTCAGGACGAAAGCTTTTCCTCTGATCCTCCCTGAGGAGGGCCTTTCTCCTCTCGGAACTGGATTTGATTTTCTTTCTTTTAAAGTCTTTATTGAATTTGTTACAATATTGCTTCTGTTTTATGTTTTGGTTTTTGGGCTGCGAGGCATGTGGGATCTTAGCTCCCTGTCCAGGGATGGAACCAGTATCCCTGCACTGGAAGGTGAAATCTTAACCACTGGACCGCCAAGGAAGTCCCAGACTTTCTCCTTTTTATTCCTTTCAACCTTCCTCTCTTACTCTAAAATACTCCAGAATGACCAATTTCTCCTCTCACTTATGTTAGTGTTTCATTTCTCAGAAGCACTCCTTTTGGGGTCTTCCAGCTCACGAATTTGACTAAGTTTCTTTCAGACTCAGAATTTTCTCCATAAAACCTTTCCTTTAGTCCTTATTCCTACTTCTTCTTATCTTTGACCAGACCTCCATCTGCTTTGGATATAATAAAACTGAGAGGCAGGGCTTCCCTTGTGGCTCAGTGGTTGGGAGTCCGCCTGCCGATGCAGGGGACACGGGTTCGTGCCCCGGTCCAGGAAGATCCCACATGCCGCGGAGCGGCTGGGCCCGTGAGCCATGGTCGCTGAGCCTGCGCGTCCGGAGCCTGTGCTGCGCAACGGGAGAGGCCACAACAGTGAGAGGCCCGCCTACCGCAAAAAAAAAAAAAAAAAAAAAAAAGAGAGGCAATCCATTCCAGAAACCTGTTTTTGTCTAAAATGGTTCGTTACTGTCCCGAAGCCTTACACCATCTGACCTCCTTATTCAGTCATTTTCACTCACATGATTTGTGAGCCAAGTTTTTTTCTGTCTCCTCAACAGCCTCAGTCTTAACCTGTCCTGTTAACCCTTTTCATCACTTTCATTCCTCCCTTTTTCTGGAAGTTACCTTGTTTCCCTTATTGGATTTATTGTAAGTTTTTTGACTCTCGATTGCTAACTCCAGTTGCAAAATTATAGTTAAAAATTATTATGCACCTGGCGTGCTGGAGAGCACCGCGCATCTGCTGCCTGTGAGCGGCGTGTGGCTGGTCCTTCTGCCCCGGTCCCGTGGCTGGGTTTTCCAACCCCTTTGTATGGGAGGAGTTAGCCTATAACCGCAGACATTCAGAATGTCCCCAAACTGCAGAGGCCAACAGGTCCCAAGCTGAATCCTGGAAGCAGCGTCGAGAGAGGGACCAGCAGCCTCTGTCCCACTGTCCGTCCTCTCCTTACCACGTCTTTGAGAACGTGGTCTGGTGAACGCTGCACATTTCCTGCCGATCTTCGGCTCAGCCACACGGCGTGACCCTAAGAGCCATCAGAAGATCCCCCTGCCCGTCCAAATGCTCTGTGCCAGGACCTGCCAGGGGAGAAGGAAGGCCCCGGGCCCGGCCACAGGGGAAAGGACTGGGGGTCCCGGCTTGTCCCCAGGATGCCCTGGTCTTCCAGACGAGGAAGCAGGGGCCTGGGGAGGCTGAAGGAGTCGCCTGTTGGTCGAGGAACTGGGGTCGGCATGCGATGCTGACACGAGGAAGAAATCAGGAAGCGGAAGGGACAGATAGCTCAGGGATAACGGGGTTTCCGGCCTACGCATGCTTCCTCCCCAGAATGTTTACTGGATTTAAATCCGCAGGAAGTGTTGTCGCAAGAATCCAGGGCTGGTGGTGAGGAGAGGGCTAAGTGCAGCCCCAGAGCAGAAGGGGAGGGGGTGTCACGCCTCTGGGAGCATCGCTGGTTTGCGTGAGTCGTGATTTTTCAGGTGGCCTTAGTGACAGTTGACAAGGGGGGTGGCTTCTGTCACGGCCTGACCAAGGGCCGCTGTGGCTGCAGGGAGAGAAGACAGCGTGGAAGACCTTCCCCGACCAGGGGTGCCCAGGAGCTCCCTGTCCATTTTTGAAAAGTCCTTGGCAGCCAGGCTTACGGAAAAGCCAGCCGCGGACTGAGGGCTCCCGGGGACAGCACTGCCCTCCAGCCCCGCCCCAGACTGCCAGCTGGTATCCTGGGTGAGAGCTGGGTTTTCTTGTAGTGAGACTCAGTGGGGAAGGAACAAAGGTGCAAAGTTAACCTGAAGCAGTGACAGGAACCCCTTGTCATGTGACCTCAGGCTGCAGGGGGGCCCCCCGAGGGACAGGCTTGAGGAAGAGGCTCCAACCCCACACCTGCCAAGTACCAGCTCCGTGACCTCGGACGAGTGATTCCCCCACCTGTACCCGGGCATCTCAGTAGTACCCACCCTTGCCCACCTGGGCATCCGGGGGTAAGAGACCATCCCGTCCAGGGTCAGGCACAGCACCCAGGTCTCGGGGTCCCAGGGAACGGAGTTAAAGGATGATTCCTGCCCGTCCCTGCAGGTGGTTTCCTGTTCTTTCTTCTTCTGTCTGCAGTTACACATCTTGGGAGCCGCCCACACACAGTGCCCAGTTAGCCAGCAGCGCAGGAAAAGCAAGTCAGACATCAGAGCAAAGAGAATCGCGCTACTGCGTCTTCCCTCCTGTGCGTTCGGCGTTTCAGCTCTTGTTTTGGTGTTACGTGCAGCCAGGCTCACGATCTCGTCATTGCGTGATGCTGCTCTGGGGACGGGAGTTTAGGGGTCAGCACTGATGGAGCCCGGCCCCAGGCACACGAGGAGCGAGGGTAGTGAGGACGAGGGTTTGACTCCAGAAGCGAGTCGTCTTGCAGGTGTGGGGGGGAGTGAGAACATTACCCGAGGGACAAGGCTGGCGTTGGCCGAGAATTGATTTCCCCAGAGGAGATACTTGCTGACCCCCTGTACACGCGTTTTACAGGCAGATCCACTGCATCTGGTCTGAATGACGTCGGTCCTGCTAGGGGGCGTGGGAGGGGGTGGGAGGATACACTGTCTTCAAATGGCCTTGGCAGGAAGATGGGAGAGAAGTGGCGAGGCTGACCTCCACGCGCCCAGTTCCTGGAGATCTTGGTCGGGGTGGGCGTGGACGGGTGAGCACGTGGGGGAGGGAGACTGAAACCATCTATTGTACAATGTGGACATTTCTTGCAAGACAATTTTTGGGCTCAAACATCATCCATTGCCTACATGTGCTCTCCTGGCCTCCACTCCAGCCCTGGGGGTGAAGGGACTGAGCTGAACGAGTCCCCATCCTCTCATTCCCCTTGGCTTGTGACTGGTCTAGAGGCAGCCGTGAGACTGTGCGGCCATTGATATATCAGCAGAAGTCTGTTGGTGGAGCTTCCAGGAAAACTTGCATTCTTCTGTGAAAAAGGGATAAATAAATGTGGCCGGGGCTGCTAGTTCCTCCCTTCTTTCTTCTTGGGATGTAGATGTAATGCCTGGAGATGCATAGCCATGTTGAGGTCATGAGGCTACAATGTGCAAAAGTGGCAGATATCGAGCTCCGGTCTCTGACAGCATCATTGCACAGCTGCACAGGCCAACTTCCAGGCTTATTAGGTGGGAAAAAGAGGCCACCTCTTACTAGCCCCTAATTCCATCCTAAATAACAATTTCCTTAAGGATTTTTTAAATTCTAAAAATAATATTATTTTAAAGTCTGTTAACAAAAAAATATTGAGTGAAGGAGTTTTGGGAAAGTGCAAAAACAAAAAAAACACAGAAGAAAATAAAAACTTTCTTCAAACACCTACACATCCATGTTTAACATCTTGTTGTCTGTCTTCCCCTACATTTTAAATGTATATGTGTTTTTAAAACAAATTTGGGATCATGTTTGTTTTTTTTAAGGATCTATTTATTTATTTTATTTACTTTTGGCTGCATCAGGTCTTAGTTGCGACATGTGGGATTTTCATTGAGGCATGCGGGATCTTTCGTTGTGGCGTGCAGGTTTTCTCTTCTCTAGTTGTGGCACGCAGGCTGGGCGGGTGGGCTCTGGAGTTGTGGTGTGTGGGCTCCTGGGTGCGTGGGCTCTGTAGTTTGTGGCACTCAGGCACTCTAGTTGAGGCGCATGGGCTCAGCAGTTGTGGCACGTGGACTTTAGTTGCCCCGCAGCATGTGGGATCTCAGTTCCCTGACCAGGAATCGAACCCGCATCCCCTGTATTGCAAGGCGGACTCTTTACCACTGGACCACCAGGGAAGTCCCGATCACGTTGTTTTGTAAACTGGTTTTTTCCTCTTAACAACTTGCCGTGAATGGCTTCCCATATAAGCTAATATTCACTTACAACGTGTTTTCAATAAAAGGATGCATGCAAAAAACAAATAAACAAAACCACCCTAAACTAAACCAAAGAGAAAAAACAGCAAATTCCTGCAAAAGGCCAATAATAGCCAAGATTCTTTGAGGGACCAGGCACCCTGAGAAGCCTGCAGGATTTTGGAAATTACAGTGATGGCCGGGAACCTTTGGGGACCATTTTTACTGAAATGAAGCAATTTTTACTTCCTCTGGGATTCCTGTTTCTTAAGCTGTCTTGGAATCTCATTTCAGCCTCTTAAACACTTTAAAAAGGAAAATGGTTTATTATTGGTTCCCTGCCACCTCTTTCTGCCAAAGCGCCAAGACACTGGATCTTAAAAGTGACATATATCTGTACACACACCCACGGGTACAATGGGCTGTGCGCCCAGGTCTCCATCAGAACCATTCTGCTCGACACTTGAGAGCCAGCGCCCAGCAAGTGTGCTCTTTGACGGTGGCCTCTGCCTGATGGCTGGTGTTTCGACTGAGTTCTGAGCAGACCTGTCCTTGTTTTCATGCTCTTTCCTCCACGATTGCTTCATCAAAGTCTAAACAACCAGTAGGCAATGTAGCGTTACCTTAAAAAGTCACTGGAGAGTGATGCAGGCCCCCCTCTGCCCCCTGCCTGGCTACAACTACACCTGTGATGTCTTCATCTCGATAGGCACCCACGCAAAGCCCCAGGTTTCAAGCAACACACGGCCTCCCTCCGTGGGCTCAGCGAGACCTGGAAGGGCTTTGAAGGGCATCGTGTCACGCCTTCGTCCGATTTACAAAACAGAAATGTAAACTCAGCTCTACCAGGTGAGTTTCTAATCTAAACACACACCCACACGAGAAAGAGAAGATTAGAAATTACGCTCAAGAGCAGGGGTTTTTTTCTTTCTGGAATTAGAAAACAAGTCATTGGGATTCCCGAATAGGCAACCAAGAGGTCAATTACCAGGGTAACCAGATAAAACTCTTCAGTTTTGAAATGTGAGAATGTTGTCCAGCAGGCAGACAGAGTTCAGGTGAGCAGTGAGCAGACTGGCACATCGTTCAACGTGCTGTGATGAGCAGTTCCTGGGTGTCCAGGTGCTGGGACGCGGCGGGAAACACAACAAAGTCCCTGCGCTCCTGGAGCTCGGATGCCAGGCCAAAGCCACAGTCTACTTGGCTCCCACGATTAAAATCTATATGATTTTTTTTTTTTTTTTTTTGCAGTACGCGGGCCTCTCACTGTTGTGGCCTCTCCCGTTGCGGAGCACAGGCTCCGGACGCACAGGTTCAACGGCCATGGCTCACGGGCCCAGCCGCTCCGCGGCATGTGGGATCTTCCCGGACCAGGGCACGAACCCGTGTCCTCTGCATTGGCAGGCGGACTCTCAACCACCGCGCCACCAGGGAAGCCCTATATGATGTATTTTTAACTTTGAAGTATCACATACATCCAGAAAGGTGCATGAGACATGCAGTGTACAGCCTGGCCGATGTACCTAAAGCAGACACACCCATGCACCCAGCACCTCGACTGAGAGACAGGGCTCGAGCGGCACCTCGGAAGCCGCTCTGTCGCGATCTCCCCGGGAGTGAGCACTCCTGACTTCTGACGCCATCATAGATTCGTTTCATCTGCTTTTGAACTTTCAATAAGTGAAATCCTAAAGCAGGTACTTTTCCCCTGGCTTCTTTGTTCAGCATTATGTTTGTGAGATGAACCCATATGGGGCGAGTAGGTGTAATTGTCATTGATGTAAAGTGAACTGTTATGTGAACGCCCCTCTATTTGTCCATCCACGGTGGCTGAGCAGTTAGGAAGTTCCGGGGCTGGGGCTGTTACGGGACTCGGTGTCCAGCTGCCCTCTGGGAGCACGGGCGCGGGGACACAGCTGCGCCTGTGCTCGGCTCAGCAGGTGCTGCCAGGCAGCTTCCCGGTGGCTTATTCCGGCTTCCACTCACATCAGCAGCTCTGCATCCGCGCCAGCATGTAACACTGCCTGTGCTTTTCACATTAGCCACCTTGGAGGTGTGTCTCTGTATTGTCTTCCACAACCTTTTACAAGACAGGCTGGGGATAGGTAACAGGAGAAAGGTGTCATGGCAGGGTGTGATGTCCAAAAGTGGCGGTCACCGTCTCCCCTGGGACCCCCAGAAAAATGCTGGGCAATCACTGTGCTAGCTATCGTCCGGTTCTTGGCTCAGTGAGAATATGGTGCCTGTTTTACTGTTAAGTGGGAGATTTGCTGTAGGTTTTCGGTAAAAACTGCGAGTTAAGGAAATGTCCATCTATTTTAAGTGACTAAGTTCTTAGTGATTTTCCTAATACACTTCTTTCATTGATAAGTGTAACTTCAGTTTAATAGACAAAATCTTTTGACTAGAAGTTACCCAGATTCCATCGCTGGTGACTGGATCAAGAAAGACCAGTTTGCCCACGTAACCGAATTCTCCCTGAGGCTGGAATTCTCAAATTCTTGCTGAATTTGAGGAGCAGCTGGAAAGCCCAGCAGGGAAACCCTGCCGGGGGTATGGCCTCTGCTCACTCCTCGTGTAAAATCCTATCACGTGTAACTCATGTAACTCATCAGCATCTTCATTTGTAAATAATGGAGCTGGACCAGGGTTCTGGCCATAAGATCCTTGGCTGTGAGTCTCTGAGGCTATGAAGGGGACAATAAACTGGAAGGTAATACGTATTCAAACCCCAACTAGTTATTCGGTGGTGGGATTGTGGGTGCTGTTTATTTTGAAAAGTTCTTGTGTGATTATATGGCCTTTTCCATAAAGGAGAGAGTGTGCCACGGGCCGTACGCTTTCACCACAAAAGGTACACATAACACTCTGTTCTGCTGGAGAAGAAAGAACCAGGAGAACTGGATTTAACAGTCCGTCTGGAGGGTGAGTGAGGGGTGAATATCTATGGCTGACCTTCTGAGGCCCAGCTGTGGCCCTGTTTTTCCCTGTTTTGGGGGCTTAAGCAAACTGTCCTTTGACAGGAGAACAGGAGCCCCGTGAACTGGGCTGTTGCAGAGCTGTACCAGACTGATTGGGGAAGTCAGTTTCTGTCTGATTTACCGAAGTCTTTTTGACCCTGGTGCAGCCACCAGCGACCAGCCGTCAGCAAATGGCAGTCTGCTGCGCGGCATATGCAGGATCAGTTCCCTGACCAGGGATCGAACCCGTGCCCCCGGCAGTGGAGGCTCGGAGCCCTAACCACTGGACCACCAGGGAAATCCCCCTGTCTGCGTTTCTTATGAGCCACGGCACACGGGATAGACTATGGGGCAGCAGAAAGTTATTCTGAAAACTTGGTCAAGAAACATTTGTTCCAATCCTCTAGCTGCCTGTCACTGCAAGGTCTTGGCCAAATGCTCACAGATCCTGAAGCTGGACAGACCGGGTTCAAATCCCAGGGGCACCACTTACCAGCTGTGTGACCTGGGTACATACATGACCTCTATTTCTTCCTGAGTAAACCTGGAATAATAAACAAACATATCTAGCTCAGAGGGCTTGTATAGGTTAACTGAATTAATCCATGAAAAGAGCACAGTAAATGTTCAATAAGTTTAGCAGTGGTGATGGTGACGATGATTATGATGGTGATGGTGGTGATGGTGATGATGATGGAGGCGGGGGTGTTATCACAATCATGGTGACAATGAAAACGATGATGGTGATGGTGGTGATGGTGATGATGGTGGTGATGGTGATGATGATGGTGATGATGGTGGTGATGGTGATGGTGAGGATGATGGTGATGATGGTGATGGTGATGATGGTGATGGTGGTGATGTTGGTAGTGATGATGGTGATGGTGATGATGGTGATGATGGTGATGATGATGATGATGGTGATGATGGTGATGATGGTGATGGTGATGATGGTGGTGATGGTGATGACGGTGATGATGATGATGATGGTGATGGTGATGATGGTGATGATGGTGGTGATGGTGGTGATGGTGATGATCATGACGATGGTGGTGACGGTTGTGATGACTGTTTTGTGTTGGTCTCAGACTATTAATAGTGATGCTATTGGCTGGGAATGCCAGGGGTGCTCACCTTGTCCTGTACTACTTGTGGCGAGCCCCCAGAAACATTTCCCCTTTTGGAACCAGTGTTGTGGCTGGACCAGCCCCTGTGGTTCTTTTTATGATGGTAAGATATACCTCAGCAGTAACCACCAGGGAACTTTGAAAAAGCAGGTTTATTACTCACAAGTCCTGGAAGGCACCCAGCGAGGTCAGAGAGAGAGAGAGGGCACAGACCTGGGGTTCTACCGTTATTGGGGTCGAGGGTGGGGTACCTAGGGTTTTGCAGCTTTACTCTGTTGACAAATTGAAAACATAAGAGCGAGAATTAGGGTGTTGGGAAGGAAAAGTGGGGTCATTCAAGCAGCCAGTTATCTGGGTCACCTAGGGCTTTCGAAAAGGAGAATTTCGTGGGTGGGGCGGCCTGACCCTTTATCTGCTTGTGTAGCTGGTAACTGTGTCACACAGCTGGCAATATGTTTATTCGAGACGGGCATCTCTGAAATGAAAGCCTCAGCAATCAAAAGCTCATCGTCAGGCACTCACTTTACAGCGAGGGTGGTGATCAGTACGAACACCTTTTGGCCTATTTTTACATCAGTCTCTGAGGCCCGTTCCAGGAGGTCTTTTATGAAATCTTTTATCATCCGGAGAATCAACCCAAAGATATCAGCTGCAGGACCGCATGTCAGCAGGGCCCTGGGGTCCCCTCTTGCAGCCTGAGTTTAGCTCTTGTAGCTCACGTAGGCTGCAGAGCAAGCAGCCCGGGCCTGCTCTCTACGATTGCTTGCAGCCCTGCAGATGTTGAACTGAGCTGTGATATCTCAGTCGGGCATAACCACCAGCACTTCAGGGCTAGAGACGTACAGAACAGTGACCCACGGGCCCCTGCCTCTCTCCGAAGAGTGGGTCTCCTCCATACCTTCGTGGACAAAGCCCCGCCTCCCTGGGCACCTGGTGTATTAGCAGGTCGACTCCCAGAAGGCCCAGATGCTGTCTGCTCCAGAGTCAGTGCTTTTTACAAGCCTGCGATCACGCAGCAGACCTTGTGGCGTCCTCCCTCTTCTCCAGCGAGGCCTGTCTTCTAGAGCCATCTGGGTGATGACACTGGCCTGCGGCTCTACCCTCTGGTCCTCTCGGGGATGCTGCAAAGCTGGGGGTGGCTTTATTACTCTGTCTGTGGCTGAAGCCGAGAGCCAGAGGCCTGAGCAGCAGTGGCCGCAGCCCCGTGATGGCCCTCACTGCCCCTCAGTCCTCTTTTTCCACTTGCGGCCACGTTGGAACCCGCTCTGGCTTCCAATGCCCGGCCTTGCTCCCCCCGAGAGCCGGCCCTGTGGAAAGGGGACGCACAGCCGAGGACTCTAGGCGGGGAGAGCTGTCCCGGCTGAGTCGGGGCATGGCTGCCCGTAGAGACCCTCCAGTTCTTAGGAGCAGAGTTCTTCCCAGCCCTTCAGACATCCTCACTCCGTTATGGAGAGATTGAGATTGTTGTTGCTGTCATGTAAAAAGTCCTTCTCGGGGCTTCCCTGGTGGCGCGGTGGTTGAGAGTCTGCTTGCCGATGCAGGGGACACGGGTTCGTGCCCCGGTCCGGGAAGATCCCACATGCTGCGGAGCGGCTGGGCCCGTGAGCCACGGCCGCTGAGCCTGCGAGTCCGGAGCCTGTGCTCCGCAACGGGAGAGGCCACAGCAGTGAGAGGTCCGCGTAACAGAAAAAAAAAAAAAAAAAGTGCACAGGGGCTGAGAGGCCAGAGAACTCAGTGCGCGGCCCCGGACCAGGACCGAAGGACCCGCTTCCCCATGGGGGAGGGGAGGGGAGGGCCGGCGGGGCTCGAGAGGGTGGCAGGGACTCTCAGCGGTTGAGTGCGGGACACACAGGGACCCCTTGGTGCCGGGCCGCTTTCCGTTCACAGGCGACCCTGCAAACACCTCGCCTTCAGCCCTCCCACAATAGCCCTGGGAGGAGGCAGCCCAACAAAGGAGCTTCAGGAACTGACCTGAATCCACATGACTAATAAATAAAATGAGCTCTCCCAGCCTTCCTTCTATCTGTGGAGGAAAAACGAGGACAATTCCTTCTAAAGATTTGCTTCACTCTGAAAAATCCTGTGAAATGAGCGTTTTTCTGTAATTGGGGCAGTCACAATGGAACAACCGGCACTGACACCATCTGCTCCCAGCTCGCGTTTGAATAAGGCCCATTCGTGTGCCCCCCACGTGGAGATTCAGGGGAAATTGGGTTTCTGTGCACCACTTGGCAGGGGAAGGCGACCAGCGCGGGCGGCCGGCCCTGGGCTCCGCAGCCTGACCCAGTTAGCGCCCCAGGGCCAGGTGCAGACCCCATGCAGGAGCTCGGGGTGCCCCACGTGCGGGAAGGAGGGTTGCCGGGGTTCCTGGAACCTGCACCTGCAAGGGACCGCCAAGGTAGAAAGGGGCTGGGCTGAAACGCCCCACCCACCGTGGGGAGGCAGCCCCAGCCGCAGCCTTTGTGCCCAGGGTTTTGGGCTGGGACAGTGACTCTACCTGTCCAGTCGCCGCTCCCCGCCCCGAGCTGTGGCTGGAGGGTTCCCCGGGCCCAGTCAACAGCACTGACTACCTCGAAAGCCCAAAGCTGGGCCCCGGTCAGGAAGCCCAATGCTACAAGGCCCTACGTGGAGGCAGGGGTGGCGGAGAAGCAGAGTCTGAGATAAAGCCGGGCAGGGCCGCCACACTTGACTAGGAAGCCCAGTGCTGAGTCAATAGCGGCCACATTCTGAATCCCTAGGCAGACGGACCTTGTACATGTATGATCTAATGTAATCTTCATGAAAGCTGCATTCAGTGACAGATCTGCTACTTGCCACGCATTGTTCTGGGTGCAAGCGACACGGCAGGCAGCAAGAAGATGTGCGGGAAGGCTTGGTCTTTGTGCAATTTCTGAAAGGGGAGGAGAAAGACAAGGTATAAACAAAACATAGGGTCAGACGGTGAAAGTATCCGCTTGGATTTCCAGCTGCGCCCTCTGGGGCAGAGACCGCCTATTAGTCCCCAGGATCTATGTTCTTCCATAACAGTAGAACCCCAGGCTCTACCTGTGTGCATGGTAACTCAGGACAGAAACTTCATTACCCCCGGCTTCTCTTTCTGCTGGTGAAGCAATTAACTGAGAGGTGGCCAATGGGATGTAAGCTGAAGTCATATATAAAAATTTTGGAGGCATCTTTAAAGGCACAGGGCATGACCCTCCTCCCTTTCCTCCTTTTTGTGTTCTGGAATGTGGACATAATGGTTGGTGCTCCAGCAGCTATCTTGGATCGTGAGGGAAAAATAAACCATTTTGCTTAGTCTATGGTTCTTTGGGGTTTTATTTCGTTACTCATGGCTGAACTTAATCTTAACTAATCTAGTCCCTCTTACTAACTGTGTAACTTTGGGCAACTGGCTCAAACCTTCTTTTCCTCGGCTGTAAAATGGGACACATTGTCATACCTGCTTCGTAGGGCTGCATATGCCAGTGGCTTTCAAACTTGAGTGTGCATCAGAATTACCTGGCGGTTATTAAAGCCCAGAGCGCTGAGCCCCACCTGCAGAGCTTCTGATTCAGTAGAAACTCAGAAGTGTGCGTTTGTACAAATCCTCAGATGCTGCCGCTGGGCAGACACTATACCTTGTAACTGCAGCCCTGTGTAAGCGGCCCTGCCCCACGCCGTGCAGCCCCCCGGAAGGACACGAAGGAGGTCCAGACTGCACCCCCAGGTGCAGCATCCCGTGACCTTTCACCTCTGTGCCTCTCCTGGGCCCCTGGGGCCCTGACCCCCGATTTCTGGAGGAGTGAACCCGATTCAGATGCCGTGTGTAGAGGGCTGCAGTGGAGGGCCCAGGGCCCAGCCCCAGGGGGGCCTCTGGGCACGAGGCGGCCTCTGCCCACTCCACCTGCAGGCAAGTGGCCTCCACTCCCATTAGTCACAGGGCGGCTCAGGCAGCGAGCACCACCTTCCAGGACCCCCTTCTGCCACATGTGTCGTCCTACCGTCTGCAATTGCCGGTGGGGGACCAGCCCTGGCCCGGGGCTCCTGGATGGTGAGCAGGACAGGTGTGTGCTTCGGACACGCGCACCTGTGCTCGGAAAGGGGCCCGTGCACATGAGTGGGGCTGAGGCTGGGCCCCCCATTCTCCACTGGCCATGGCAGAGACTGCCTCTCGTGTGAGAGGTGCCCGGGCGCCAGCTGACACCACGAACACCTCCCCGCCAGTTGCTCCGGCGTCATGAGCGGGTGTTCACTGCTAAAGGCTGCACCAAGAGGGCGTGGGGACAATGTGTGTCCCCGACCTAGTGGCTAAGAGGGCAGGCTCTGCACCTCCTTAGCTGTGTGACCTTGGGCGAGGGGTCGAACCTCTCTGGGCCTCAGGCTCCTGCTCTGTAAAATGGGGGTTATCACAGTCTCTAGACTCTGCAACCATCCAGGTGCTTGTTGTAGGCAACATAAAATGAATTAGCTCTGCTAATTGAAGCAGAAAAGGCATTTCCGAAGAGGATATTGACAAAGGGGGCTTCCATGGAGCCCCCAGGAGGTGACTGTACTCCACAAGGCAGGGGGTTGCCAGATGCCCCCAGAGATTCTGATGAACTGATCCGGGGAGAGGCCCAGACACTGCCATCGTTATTTTCAAGCTCCCCAAATGCTTCCAAGTCGAGTCCGGGTTGAAAAGTACTGCCCTGCATCTTTATGTACGAATTCTGAAAACTTTTTAAAGGGAAATGATGAAATGATCTAATAGTCCCAGAGCCTTCAGAGTTTCTGTCCGTCCAGACCCAGGGCTGGCACACCCTGCTTTAAATGAACCGAAGTACAGTGCTCGAGGCTTCGCAGACTCAACCAAAGGGCTTGTTAAAGCACGTCTGCTTTTCAGGGGACTTAAGCAGTTAAAGTATGACTCAGTTCGCTGTATCATAACTGCTTTAAATAATTTCCGAACAAGGTGGAGTCACCTTGGACGGTATGTTTGGACACAGGAGGAGCCGCCCCGCTGGTTCGGACAGTCTGGTGACCCGCCGGCCATGCAGGACCAGCGCCTGCCGTGTGGACTATTCTTGGGCTTCACGGAGGATTAAAAAGAAATAAGGAAATGAGGAGGAACGTAGCTCATTCTGGGAACAAAGCTGAGATTGCTGGGACTGGGGACTGGCAGGGTTATTGCTTCTTCTTGCATCACTTTTTTGGCCATTCTTTCCTCCCCGGTCTGGGAAGGCACCCACGTGGCCATAGCTTCCGTGGCTGCCATAATAAATGGCCACAAACTGGGGGCTTCCAAGGACACAGATCTGCTCCCTTTCTGAAATCAAGGTGTCGCAGGGCCGCGCTCCCTCTGAAAGCTCCTGGTAGCTGTGGCCGCATCACTCGGCCTGTGTGGTTGTCGCCTCTTCTGTCTCTTCTCAGGGCACTGTCATCGGATTTAGGACCCACAGGGGTAATCCACGGTGATCTCATCTCGAGATCCTTCATTTCATCTGCAAAGACCCTGTTTCCAAATAAAGTCACCTTCACGGGCTCTGGGATGGGACATATCCCGGTGGACCCACGGACACCTTTGTTCAAGGTGCATTTCTACGTTGAGCGTTCTGAATCCAAAAGTATGCTTTGACCTAGCCCTGGAGTCCAGATTTGGGTGAAAACAGCAGCTTCTGAAGGGCCCTTCAGAGTCGGCCTCCGCTGAGCTGGGGCCCTGATTCTCCAACCCTACTTCTGCTTCTCCAAGGTTAAAATGCAAGGATGGGGGGCAGGGGGTCATCTAAAGTCATTTAAAATGCAGATTCCAACTAGTAGGTCTGGAGTGGGGCTGACTGTCTGCATTTCTAACGAGCTCCCAGGCGATGCTCACCCCTAGAAGCAAGCCTCTGGTGCGTGTGAGAAATGCCAGGTCCCTCCCTCGCGCAGTCTCCACCCAGAACGGTGCAGCTTCTGACACCTGAGAAACTGGTCCAGCAGCCCCCAGCCCCAGGCTCAGGAGCAGGGCCAGAACTGAGCCCCGGCCTGCTCCTCCCCAGAGGCACCTCGGGATCCTGGAGGCCAAGGGGCTCTCCCGCCACGGATGGGAGTTCCAATAGAGCCCATGACCCGTCGGGAGAAGTCTGCACTCTTCCCACCACCCCCACCCCCTCTCTCTTCTGCCCTCTGACGAGCTCGCAGTCTGGTACTGAGACCAGCCCCCGGTTCCACCTGCTGCCCCCTCGCCCACCCGCAGGGGCAGCCCAGGTGAGGGCACACGAGGTGCCCCTCGCTCCCATCAGCCTGGGGTGCAGCAAGGTGTCTAGCACAGGGACAGCAAGTCTGCTGGGGGAAGAGGTGGCTGTATATTTGAAGGGCCTCCCAGAAAACCTTGTCATTCTGCAGCTGGGTAAGCGGAGCGCCCTCGGCCGTGTGGCCAATGCACATTGTCCTTGCCGGCGGGTGGCACAGGGGACAGCGTTGGAGGGAACCCAGGAAGGAGGCTCCTGTGCCCGTCCACCTGCCTGGGGCCGAGGAGAAGCTGGCAGAAGGGTGAGCTGATCGCAGCTGGGTGATGCTGCCTCCAGCCCCTTGTTCAGCAAAGGGCAGCACCCCAGAAAGCAGCAGGCGCGTCCCTCCTGGACTGGCCAGGCCCTGAGGCAATTCAGAACTGTGCACTGCGTGTCCGTGAGCTTCGAGGCAGCCATGAGAGGGAAGCTTAATTAAAGGAGGCTTGCTCGCCCTTGAACTTGACTCCCACTGTGTCCGGCCATCTATTCCCTCAATCTGACATGAAAGGGAAGGGCTGGGCGTCGATATTATCTGCAAACAACTACAAATTCCTTTAGGAGAAAGTCACACTCCGTGGAGTAGACGCTTATGTGGTTCGCAGCCCCTGCGGTGACCTTCCGCACCACTCTGTTTACAGTCGGCCCCGGAAGTGCCTGGTGTCTGGCTGATGTCAACAGTGACCCTCCAGGAATGTTTGCACACCAGGCATCTTTGGATGGCTTATCCAGGCCCTTTCCTGCTCCCCAGCACCCTGCTTCCCCCAACAAGGAAGTGGCTATTTTAGGCGGGAGAAATGAGATGGCAAGATTTTCCCCAAAGGCAGCAGTGCCTGGCTCAGGGCTCGGCAGCTCCCTGGACAACGGCCCTGTGTGTCCGGCCCATCCTTCGGTGACTTACAGGCAAAGGGAAGCGGGGGGAGAGGGGACGGTGATTGGTGATTAGGCAGGACTGGCCCAGTGGGTGCCAATCACGGAGAGGAGAACAAGTCCGCAGAAGGAATTACTTCTGCAAGTGATGAGCTCCCCATCAGATAAGGTGTGCTAGGAGAGATGGGATGAAGGTGTGGGGATGGAAGTGGACTCCTATTGTTTTCAAATGAGTCTCCCTGAAGCTCTGTTTTCTCTGGGAGAGTGCGTTTCCCCACCCACCGGGCCTGGGGGCTGCCCTGCTCGTGGCCAGATTCTGGAGGACACAGCTGGAGCCCTGAGCCAGCAGCCATGAGAGCCTTTGTGAGCTGGGGTTTCTGTCTTGCAGGGTCCTGGCTGGTATGCTGAGCAACTACTAAATAGTATGGCATCTCTTTCAAAGATGGGGGTTCAGCAATGGGAGACGAGGGAGAGATAGAGCACTTTGGAGAGTTTCCCGGCAGCACTCATGGCGGACAGGAACGTCTTGACCAGGATCGGGGACGTGCCCGCACACGGCTCTCGGCAGGCCCTGGGCTCCTCGGTGGTGGCAGGTGTTTGGGAGGGTGAGGGGGGCTCATCTGGGAAAGCAGCTTGGGCAGGTGACCACAAGGCTTGGAGAGCCAGGCGGGAGGGTGGGGGAACCAGGCAGGAGGTGCGGGGGTCTGAGCCATCGTCGGGGAGCCTGCTCGGGATCTACTTCCTGCCGACAGCGGGCCTTCCTCGAGTCCCAGCTCGCCTGCTAGGAGTGACGATGCTTCAGCCGGAAGGGCCGCTGGGAGAACTCGGTCGCGTTCAGGATCTGCTCGTCCCCAGCAGATTTCACAACTGTTCTGTGGTCGCCATGGTTGCCAAACTTGCCCTTGATAACACGAAGACATCCTTTCTGTCCAAACCTCGCCTTCTTCCCCATCTTGCTCAGGAGGCAAAGCCAACGGTGAACACGGTTTTGGGCTTTTTTTGGCTGCATTGGGTCTTCATTGTTGCTGCGCGCGGGCTTTCTCTAGTTGCAACGAGTGGGGGCTGCTCTGTGGTGTGCGGGCTTCTCACTGCGGTGGCTTCTCTTGTTGGGGAGCACGGGCTCTAGGTGTACAGGCTTCAGTAGTTGTGGCACGCAGGCTCAGTAGGTGTGGCTCGCGGGCTCCAGAGTACAGGCTCAGTAGTTTTGGCGCACAGGTTTAGTTGTTCCGCGGCATGTGGGATCTTCCCGGATCAGGGCGTGAACCCGTGTCCCCTGCATTGGCAGGCGGATTCCCAACCACTGCACCACCAGGGAAGTCCCTGAACAGGGCTTTTAAATCAGCAAACTCAGTATGGAGACAGTAGGTGCGCCCTGTGTTCTCAGCATGATTCCACTTGTGAATGTTCAGTTTTGTAACAATCACTAATAGAGTCACTGAGAAGTGCTTTGAAAATGATCTGAGGAAACTTTCCAAGTGACTCTGTCCCTAGAAGTCAGAGGCCATGCCTGCCTGCATCAGTTACCTACAGCTGTGTAACAAACACCCCCAGACTGCGTGCCTTGAAAGAACAATGGACTTTTATCATCTCCCACAGTGTCTATGAGTCAGCAAGTCAGGAGGCTTAGCTGGTGGTTCTGCTTGGTCTCGTGAGGTTGCCGTCAGGGTATCGGCCAGGGCTGCCTCCTCTGGGGCTTGGCTGGCGGGCGTGGGGGTGGGGGCGCCTCCACGGTGCTCCTCACGTGGCTGTGGGCAGGGCCTGCGTGTCCAACCACCCAGCTGCCTCTCCAGAGAGTGATCCAAGGAGAGCAAGGCAGAAGCCATGACGTCTTCAGGGTCCGGCCTTGGGGCCGTTTCTACCATGGCTTATTGGTTCCAACGGGCAGGCTGGAGGGTTCCGTGAGCTGTCTTGGGGGCACTTAGTCCTCACTCACATGGTTTGATTCAAGAACAGCGAGGAGCTTTTCCACCTTGTATTGCCAGGAAGCAGGCGGACCCTTTGGAGAGCGCCAGAGCAGCCCTGCTGAGCACAGTGGGGGAAGGGCGGGACAAAGCTGCTCACGCACGTGCCTGCAGTGCACACACACTCTCCGCTGCCAAGTCTCGAGGGTGCAGACCGTGTGCCTGCTGCAATCGCATCTGTCCCACGTGGGGCCCGTGGGCTTGCCAGCCACGCCATCCTCTGGCTGCCGGGGTGAGCGTGGGACCCAGGTCTGGCCAGCTGTGGGGCCCATTCCCCTGCCCAGAGTTATTGGTCCAAGGAGAGGGCAGGTGACCGAGCAAGGCCGTGGGAATCTCTCCGTGAAGTCCGGTACGTGGAATCCGCGATCATGAGCGAGGCTTACAGTGTAGCTCGAAGCTACCAGAGAACGAAGAGGAAGGGGAGAGGAGACTCGAGCACCTGGATCCAGCTGTGACTGAAGCTGGTGAAACGCATCTCTGTTCCTTTCGCCGGGCTTGCTTGCTCACTTTTGCGTAGGTTCACGCGAGGTGGCATTCCATCATCACAACTAGAAGATAGTGGGTTTTGCAGCAAAAACAAGCAAATGCAGCAGATTTCACGTCTTTATTACAGCCTCTCAGGGGCCAAGGATCCCCACCGTACCCTCTGCAGCCCCCAAAGAACCCCTCCTCCGCCACCCCAGGAAAGAAGCCAACAAAAATGAAAAGGAGTGAACAGACCACAGTTTGCCTCCTGGTTTGCCACCGAACGCTCCACGGCAAGCTGGTCCCCCCCGGGATGGATCTCAGGTCCCAGCTGCCCTCAGAGCCTGTGTTTCCTGTTTTCACGGCCAGCTTCTGCATGGGCATTACGAGTCGACATCTAAACATGGCTTCTTAAATGAACCGAAACGCCTGAAGCTTGTTCTTTTAATAACGGCCGGTGTTGAGTGAGTCCTAACTCCACGCCGGGCGCCGGGCCAAATGCTTTACCGGCATATCTCATTCAGTCGCCAGGCCGGGAGAGGTGGTGTCTATCATCATCCTCGTGTTCCAGAGGACAAGACCGAGGCCCCAGAGTGGGTCACTTTCCCAAAGTGGCCCCTGTGTCCCACCACCGTCACGTTTCACCCGGTTCTTTGGTCCTGAAACATCCACGCACACCCTGTTTTCTCTCTCGCTGCCCTGGTGGTCTGGCCCTGACCCAGGGCTCGAAACCAAAACATGACGTTCTCTCCCTGCCGTTAGCTTCCCCCACCCTCGTGGGCCCAGGCGCCTGGGCTTTTTCCTGAGAAAGCCCAGGGTGGAGTTCTCGGGGAGGCGAGCGCCTGGCACCTAGCCGGGCATTTCACGGGCACCTGTGCACGTCTAATTGTGTTTTCTGTGTCAGAAGCATGGGCTGTGCTCTCCAGAAGCTCGTTAGAAGCCCGGCCAAAGGGTTGTTTGTGATTTCAGGGCCGGGGAGGAAAGTGCAGGACAAGGGTTTGGGCGCCAAACGGTCTCCTGCCGAGCAGTGAATCAAGGGACCGGGTCAGCACTTGCCCCGCCCTGTTTTTGTGTTTGTTTTCCCCAAGTCTGTTTATTTTGCTCCTCTAGACAGAAGCCAAAGAGAATACACAGCTACCAAAAATCTGTGGGGAGCAGATGTTCCTGGTCCTTCCAGAAACAGAGCAAACCGGGCTAGTCCCTTTTCTCGGGGGATTGCGCTGAAAGCAAAAAAATCCCTCACCTCTCAGACCCGGTCGGCGATACCAGCCAACAAGCCAGCAGCCCTGTGTCAGACACGTGCCGTGAGATACTTGTCCATTCCCACCAAATTCCCATCAGGGCTGCCTGGGCATTAGAAGGAATCCTAGTGCCTTGCTTGCAATGAGGGCATCATGCCAGCAGGAGGACCAAGACACTTTGGACGAGACTGAAAGACCCAGGCTTCTGCCTTGAGCCCAGTTAACCGTCAGCAGGATTAATCTTCTTTTCTAATTGTGTTTTTGTGCCGTATCAAACACTCCACATAAGGCAGCACCAAAACCATGTGGCGTTTAGAAATACCTGGCTAATTGCAAAAACTTGATTTAACTTTTAGTTGGGGTAAAACTTACATAAAACTTACCACCTGAACCATTTCTGAGTGAACAGTTCAGTGGAATTAAATGCATTCACATTGTGATGCAACAATCACTACCATCATCGGCAGAACTCTTTCATCTTCCCAGACTGAAACTGTCCCCATTAAACACTAACGCCCCCGCCGCCCCCTCCCCCCTGCCGCCCCCTCCCACCCACCCACCCCCCGCTTCTACTTTCTGTTCCTATGAATGTGACGACTCCAGGGACCTCACTTAAGCGGAATCAGACAGTATTTGTCCTTCTGCATTTCACTGAACACAATGTCCTTAAGCTTCATCCATGTTGTAGCCTGTGTGAGAATTTCCCTCCCTTCCATACATTTGTGATAAAAACTTTCAACAAAGTGGATACAGAGCGAACGTACCTCAACATAATAAAGGCCGTATGTGACAAGCCCACAGCTAACATCATAGTCAATGGTAAGAAGCTGAAGGCTTTTCCTCTAAGATCAGTGACAAGACAAGGGTGTCCACTCTCCCCACTTTTATACAACATAGTGTTGGAAGTTCTACCTAGAGTAACTAGGCAAGAAAATGAAATAAAAATCATCCAACTCAGAAAGGAAGAAGTAAAACTGTCCCTCTTTGCAGATGACAAAGTATAATACATAGAAAATCCTAAAGATGTCACCAAAAAACTAGTAGAACTCATCAATGAATTCGGTAAAGTTGCAGGATTCAAAATCAACATACAAAAATCGGCTGCATTTCTGTATGCCAGTAACGAACTGAGAGAAAGAGAAATGAAGAAAACAATCTCGTCAGCAGTCGCATCAAAAGAATAAAACATCTGGGAATAAATTTAACCAAGGAGGTGAGAGACCTGTACGCCAAAACTATAAGACCACCGCTTCTCAGGATGCGTTCTCTTCTCCCCTGAAAGGCCAAGAGGGAGTCCTGTGGGGCTCAGGGGGAAGCAGGTACAGACCCACGTTAACAGGGGAATTCCTTTTGGAATCACTTTGCTGGTCAACTGGTCATCTTTATGGGAAGCTCTCAGCTGAGCCCAGCCCTTTTAAGCAGTTAGAGTAGAGAAGGTGGCTAGTTTTCACATGCCTTTATTTTCCTACATATATGCAGTTTTCTCTGTCTAAACTGTGAGCTCCCTGGAGGCCCCTTTTCTTACATAGCAAGTATTGGGGGGGGATTTTTTTTTTTTTTCCCCGGTACGTGGGCCTCTCACCGCTGCGGCCTCTCCCGTTGCAGAGCACAGGCTCCGGATGCGCAGGCTCAGCGGCCATGGCTCACGGGCCCAGCCGCTCCGCGGCATGTGGGATCTTCCCGGACCGGGGCACAAACCCGTGTCCCCTGCATCGGCAGGCGGACTCCCAACCACTGCGCCACCAGGAAAGCCCAAGGCGGGGGGTGGGGGGATTTTGCCTGCCTTCCCGTTACTGCTTGAGAGTCCACAGGGCCAGGAGGCAGACTGAGGACGGACGTGCTCCCTGCAGAGGGCACCCCGAGTTCCCGTGCGCTGGGCCTCCCGGGAGCTGTGTCCGTCACCCCGCCTTGCTCTGCCGGTTCACGGGGAATGTGGAAGTCTCAGTGCAGCCCGAGGTTTACTCCGGGCGGTGGCCCCCTCTAAACCTCTGGCCCACGTGCGCGCACGCATGTCCGGGACAGCTGTGTCCGGTGGTAGAAGCAGCTTAAGCGGCTCAGGCACAGCCCTCGCCGCCTCCTCATAATTCCTGGCTTTTCACAGGCAGATAGACGCCAGCTGAGTCGGAGCCGGTGCTCGGAGGTGACGAGCGGGGGCTTGGAGAGGAAATGAGACAGTCCTCCCACGGGGACGCTCCTGGGACAGACCCCTGGATGTGCTTTTCCATCGGTCCTTACAGCAAGCCTGGGAAATGTAGACAGTCGGCTGCTCTGTCCTCTTGGAGGCCTCGGAAGCTCCGGGCTGCACTTAGGCAGCTGACACTCCTGATCGCCTAACCCAGGTGTTGCCCCTTGTCACGGCAGGGCCGCATACACCCAAAGTGGGAGAGAGGAAAACAACCCATTTGGGGCCCGTTCTGTGAGAAGCCACCTGGTCGGCAAGGTGGGGTGGGAAGGAGAGAAAAGCCGGCTTGGGCCTGGTCCCCTGGGCCCAAGTGGTGTGAAAGTGCCCGTGGTGGGAAGCACTGCCAGGACCTCGAATGCCCTGCGTGTACCACCGGGTGCGAAGGGTGACTGAGGAGGAGAGGTTGTCCCTCACGGGGAATGAAGGAATGCTTCTTGGAGGAGGGGCCATTGTGGCAGGTCTGGAAGGTAGGAGGAAGTTTTCCGGGGCATTCCAGACGGAAAGAGGAGCTTAAACCAGAACAAGTGCTGGTGCCTACCTAAGAAAGAAGGACAGCGGAGGGACTGCCCTGGCGGTCCAGTGGTTAAGACTCCGCACTTCCACTGCAGGGGGCACAGGTTCCATCGCTGGTCGGGGAACTAAGATCCCGCATGCTGCACGTGCAGTGCGACCAAAACCAAAATTAAATTAAATTTTTAAAAAAAGAAAGAAAGGGCAGTGGGAGAGAAGTCGGGGGAAACAACTTCTTGGGAACACGAGGGGTGAAGAAGCACATTCATCGGGGAGAAGCGAACGGAGACCAGACGGAGCACCTTCTTACACCCACCACCTTGGCCCAAGCAAGAGATCCGACGGCACCGTGGTTCCTCGAAGATTCAGAATGACAGGGCAGCTCAGCCACCGTCGGGGGTGTGAGTCGTGCGCACAGCTCAGCGTCGTCCCGCCGGGTGGGCTGTTCACACTCCCCAGGACCCAGCAGTGCCGCCCCTCCGCCTGCAGCGTGTTCACTAGCGGAAAGAGGGGTCGCACCCAGATCCTGTTCTTCTCTCTCCAGACACATCCCAGGCGACTCCCACTGGCAGAAACTGTACTGTGGGCCCAACCATAAGTCAGTCATTTGGGGGTGAGCATGGGGGTAGAACATGCTAACGGCTTAAGCCCTGCAGGGTTCCCTCCTGAGGCCCCAGCGAACTGAGCTGGCCTGAGACGGGTGTGCCCTTCCCAGACCTCCCCGGGGCCGCGCACTCTGAGCCCCTTCCCAGGGCAGCCCCTGGCTGTGACCCACTGGGGAGGGAAGAGTGACGCCGGGCTCCCTGGCCTCCGGCAGGACAGACGGGGAGGCGTGATCCCCTGTCGCTGCGGGGCTTCCCCTAAAACCTCACCCTGGTCTCCAACCCTGCTTTCACTCCCCGGCAGGTTTCTCCCGAGGGCCTTGAATCTTTGACTCAGCATCTGTGTCTGTGGGAGTCTGACCTAAGACAGGTGCGATTTTATCAAAAGAGAAGCGAACAGAAGCTGAGCTACGAACACGACGGACCGCACTAAGCGTGGTGGAGAGAGATGGGTTTTATAAACGTGGACAAATCGCGAGACTCTCTGAGCCTCAGTTTCTTCATTTAGAACAAAAGATGCAACCAGGCAGTTTACAGTAGAAACAGCTGCAAACGGTCAGGAAACCCGGGGACACCTGCACAGCATCACGAATAATCAAAGAAACGAATGAGCTCTATGAGCTTCTCCTGCAGCACAAGAAGCCAAAGAAATGTACCTAAATAGGAACACTCAGCATTGTTTGTGAGCAACAACTTGCAAAGCACCTGATGTCCTTCAGCTGGGGGTTGGCTAACACTGATGCACTTTCCCGAGGTGGGTACCTGACAGCCACTGGGAGGAACGTGGTCCAGCTCCAGGTCCTGGCGAGGAAACTCGCCCCCAGTGGGCGACTAAGTGAAAAAAGCAAAGTGCAAGGCAGCATGTACAGTGAAATTCCATGTTGGTACAAAGCATTTCTAAACGTGACTATTATAAATTCGCAAGTGCATAGAACACAGTCTGGAAGAATGTACGGTAAGCTATGTTAACTGTACTTCCTCTTGGGAGTGCGGCTGGGAATTTTCTAGGTAGTTTTGGGTTCTTTTGTAGTATTCTATTTGAGTGTTTTGAAGAAGATGGGTCACTTTTGTCATTTTTTTAATTTAGAAATTTAAAACAGGTGTACGCTCTTGCCTATCACAGAATCTGCTATCTAGTCCTCACAAAAGCCCCACTAAGGTGGGAATTGCAGCTGTCACCCACTTTACAGATGAGAAAACTGAGATCCAGAGGTCCCTGAAGTCACAAGTTGCAGGGATGAAATCCACCCAAGTCTGGACTCTTAACCACGTTGCTTCACAAAGGAAGACAGGGGTGGGGGACATCCAACTCTGGTTTTTAGCACCAGAACCCATTCTTCCAATAAACATTGGCTGGAAGCCCGGTTCATAGAACGGGTGAGAGGGGAGTCGCTCTGCTGGAGAGGCTGAGAAGCCGCTGGCTCTCGGACTCCCACCCCTTGAGGTACCCCCAACACCCAGGGGATCCCTGGGACCCCAGTCTGAAAGTCGCTGAGCTAGGTGACTCTGAAGGCCAGGATTCCAAACTGCTTCTGTTGAAAGGGACGAAGACAGAAATGTGTTACTGGGTCATGCAAACAGGTGGAGTCATCTTGCTTTAAACAAACGCGGGTATCAGGCTGCCCTGATTTGGCCTGAATCACTGCCCCCCACAGAAAGCTTTTGTGGGGGAGACACACTGGCCTACTTTGGTTTTGATATAAAAAAAAAATCTAGACCCTCAGCAGCTGCCTGGAATAAACAGCACCCACCCCCCACTCCTCAGGAGAACAGCAGACAACTTCTGTTTTCCTCGCTGTTCGGTCTCCAGCAGTGCCCGCGCAGTGATGCTTGTCGAATGAACGAACGAAGGGACGGACAGGGGCTTGATTGGTTGACCTTCATGCAAACAGACACCTACACACAGCCCTCAGCCACATTGGCTTTGAGATTTGAGCAACAAATCAAGGTACAGAGGAGTAATGTTGTACTTTAACTCATCAAATAAAATCACCATCCATGCGTCCATACGGATATAAACTAATAATTGCACAAGTAAATGAGGAAGAAGGGACAGTTTTCCTTCCAGAGAGTTCTACTCAATAAACGTGGCAGGCATGAAGGACAGCAAAAATCACTGCTGCAGGCAAGGTCCACCGTGGACGCTAAAATTAGTGGGAGAACGTTTAAGGAGAAACAAGATTTGCACGGTAGCAAACTATTCCCCCCCAAATATGTATTAAGTACAGAGGAAAAAACAATGATTTTACAGTGGAGACCTGGTGGACACCAGGATCACTAGTGATCAGAGTTAGTGCCCCAAGCAATGGGACGCAGTGTCACGTCCCTCCTGATACGAGACACTGAGGACAACACGTCACCACTTCTGTGCCATTTTTCCAATAACGCACAGCCTCAATCTGATCCTGAGAAAGCGGCAGACGAACCCAAATCGAGCAACATTTTACAAAACACCTGACGAGGGGCTTCCCTGGTGGTGCAGTGGTTAAGAATCCGCCTGCCGGTGCAGGGGACACGGGTTCGAGCCCTGGTCCAGGAACATCCCACATGCCGCGGAGCAACTAAGCCCGTGCGCCACAACTACTGAGCCTGCGCTCTAGAGCCCACGAGCCACAACTATGGAAGCCCACGAGCCACAGCTACTGAAGCCCGTGTGCCTAGAGCCCGTGCTCCGCAACAAAGAGTAGCCCCCGCTCGCCGCCACTAGAGAAAGTCCACGTGCAGCAACGAAGACCCAACGTAGCCAAAACTAAAAATAAATAAATTAATTAATTAAAAATAAAAACCTACCTGACGAGCGCTCTTCGAAAAGTCAAATTCACGAAACGGAAGAAAAGACTGAGGAGGTTTTCCAGGTCGGAAGAGACCAAGGAGACGTGACACCAAAGGCAACTTGAGACCGAGGCAGAGCAGACACGCACAGGGCCCGGCCAACAGGTGGCTTAAGAGATTTAAGACGAAAATGTCTCCACTCAATTCTGAGGGCCAGAGCCAAAGGCAAGGGCAGGTCTGTTTTCCTTCTGGAGGCCCCCAGGGAGGATCTGTTTCCTGCCTTTTCCAGCTTCTGGAGGCGCAGGCATTCCTTAGCTCACCACCCCTCCTCCATCCTCAGAGCCCTCTGACCTCACACCTCCTACCACTCTGACTCTCCCGCCTCCCTCTCGTAAGGGCCTTTGTGATGACATTGGGCCCACCTGGACCATCTGGGCTACTCACCCCATCCCAAGATCCTCACCTTGACCACACCTGCAAAGTCCCCTTTTCCATGTACTTTAACATATTCCCAAGTTCTGGGGATTAGGACACAGACGTCTTCGGGGGAGAGGGAGCGCGGTTCAGCCTCCTACGCTGATCAACCATGAAGGTCAGACTTTCTGCGTAAAAGATGCCTGCCCCATCTCTGGCCCCACGTGCCCTTTCCAGGAAGAAAGATAAAGAAGAAGGAAGTGGCAGCACCTCTATTAGCAAAGGAAAACCTTTCCCACAGATCCTTAGCAGGTTTCCACCTGGGTCTCACTGACCATTGGAACTAATTTTGTCAACGCTTTTCCTGCACCAGTCGAGCGTGTGATTCTCCCTCCTTCATTCTATTAACGTGGTGTGTTACGTTATTGATTTTCGTCTGCTGAGCCGTCCTCGCGTTCCAGGAATACATCCCGCGTGGTCATGACGTATAATCCTTCCAATATGCTGCCGAGTTTGGTTTGTGAGGAGTTTTGCATCAATGTTCGTGGGGGATGTTGGTGTGTAGTTTTCTTCTCTTGTGTGTCTTTGCCTGGTTGTGCTATCAGGGTAATGCTGGTCTCATGGAATGAGTTAGAAAGTGTTCCCTCCTCTTTAATATTTTGGAAGAGTTTGAGGAGGACTGGTATTACTACTTTAAATGTTTGATAGAATTCACCAGTGAAGCCATCTGGTCAAGGATCCTTCTTCGTTGGGAGACTTTTGGTTACTGATTCAGTCTCCTCACTAGTTAGTTAAAGGTTTTATGGTGCCGGAATTTGAACCCAGGCTTATTTCCCATCACAGTCTCTGGTACCCACTATAAGAGGGTTTAGGAGTATGTTTACTCTGCGGCCGCGTGTGTGCGTGTGCGGCCACAGATAATAAGATGACGGGGAGGTGTTTTCTGCTTTGGACAAAACTCCATTAGACTGTGCATGACTTGAGAGAGACTGTCTTATTCATTGTTTCACTCCCAGTAACTGACACTCAATAACCGTTTGCCAGTAAAGAAAGCCAGTTTTCCCAGCACCTGAATCTAAATTATACATCCCTCTTCCTGGAGTATTTGTGGGACCTCCTTGACCATATGTCTTAGTTCAGTTTCCTCCCAAAGCAGCGTCAAGGCCCTGGGTGCGAGTAGCCCATTTGAAAGAAAGCAGGGGATCCTGAGGAGGGGACAGGACGTGAGCCCGGCCGGCGATGGCCGGTGCTGATGAGTGGGGAAGAGCTGGGAGGAACCGGGGTGCAACCCTGCTGACAGCTCTTCCTCTGCCCAGTGCGGGGCTGGGACACTGACTTACCAACTCCTGATTCCTGACGGTGGGGTCTGCCCCCGGGGGCATCAACGGCCCACCCTGCACTCCCGCTAGGAGCTGCTCTCTTGCATGAATTGTTGGGATTTTTTTTTTTTCTCTTTATGGAACAATTTATATCCAGCAGACTCTAAACAGAGCTCTTTAAGATGGGATTTGGTTTAAGCCGTGATCCTGAGTTTAACGGGCTGGAGTCGGTGGGGGGGGGGGGGCGGGGGCTCTGTGCTTACTCCCTCTCAGGCCTCTTTGAGTCCACTTTGCGCCCAGGGCCATTATCTCTGCAGCCATCCGTGGCTGGTTTCTCCTGGCGTGACCACTGGCCCCCACCTTAATCTGGAAGATCGGCGGCTCTGAGCTCAGGGGGCCGGAGACCTTCCCGGAGCTCCTGTCCCCACCTGTTCCTGCAGGACTCTCTCTCAGACCACAGCACTACCCAGGGGAGCTGCTGGCTTCCTGGAGGGCAGAGGGGACGTAATGAAAAGGGAGGTGCCCAGGGGGCTGGGAGGGAGAACACAGGCGGGAAGATGGAGTCTTCTGTGTAAATGAGTAAAAACCAGGTTGTGGGGTAGAGACCCACTCATTCCTGCAGCCCCTGTGAGCACTTTAGGAAAGACACCTTTCTCCCAAGTGCAGCTTGGTGGGAAGAGCACAGGCTGATTTCAGCTCCCTTTGATCCGTGGGCCAGGCGAGTTTTGCAGTGCACAACCTGAGCAACTGCACAAGGGGGGCTTGTGGGCACCCCCGCCTCTCCTCCTGGCACCACGACAGTATGGCACACAGGCAACTGGGGATCATAACTTATCAAGTGCTCTTGTCGGCCGACCGTGTGCTGGGGATGCAGCTCAGAAAAGCCTGTGCACTTCAGATCAGTCTGTTGCCAGAAATAGACAAGAAAATCATCACTTGAGAAACAAGACAGCGTGACCTCAGAGGGAAGTAACATGAGCAGAAACAAGGCAAACCAAGGGCACGATCACCGTTTCACCTTCAGCATCCTAGGATGTAGAAACAGAGTTTGCCGAGGGCTCCAGGGAGCCGTCCAGACAAAGCCCCTGTTTACAATGTCTCTCAGAGCCGTGGGGAAACGGAGAGGCCCCCAAAGGGCAGCCACAGTGGCAGCTGCTGCCACCCCTAGGGCTGCCCTTCGGTGACACTCATGGCCCGAGGCGAGGAGGGGGCCAGGAAGAGACCCCCAGAGGCCCCCTCCCTCTCCCTCTCTGACAGCACCTCCCATGGAAGACAGAGGCCCTGGAAAAGCAGCCAGGTGGGTCTGTGTCCAGGACCACGGCAGAGTGGACGTGGAGGAGGCTGAATCCGGAGGGGCAAACGTTGTTAACCTTATTTTGAAAATGAACAAAGACACTAAGGCCCAGAGAGATCCAGTAACCTGCCTGAGGTCACACAGCTTGCAAGTGAGGAAGACAAGAGCCCCAGAAGCACAGGAGGTTTTAAGGGCAGGGAGAGATGACCCCTGAGGGGAAAGGCCAAAGTGACTTCCCCAGGAGCTGAGAGCTGCAGGCAAAGTAGGGGTGGGAGGGGAAAGGGCGGAATCTCGCTCCAGATGGGAGAAAGCGGGCCTGCACAAGGCAGGGGGAAGGAGCCGCAGGGCTGGCACTGGCTTCCCCGCCAAGCCCAAGGTGGGTGGACAGGCTCTGGGGTTTCAGCAGGGGCAGTCTGACCCCAGTCCCGTTTCAGGAAGTTCACTTGGGGTCTGTGTGGAAAACTCGGGAAGGGTCTAGAGGTGAGGGGGCTGGTGGCCTGGCTTGAAGCCTGGCCATGGGGTGGAGAGCTGTTTAGGAAGTAGAACGATGGGTGAGACCTGGACGGGACAAAGGGAGAGGGGAGGGCAGGATGCTGCTGGACTCAGGCTGCTGCCCTTCACTGAAACGGGGGTGGGGTTAGGGAGGCTCTCAGCTGCAAACACTGGGCTCTAAGCCAGACAGTTTAGGCACAGGAGAGATTGATTAAAGGATGGAGCCGATCCTGGGCCCTTCAGGCAGGCCAGAGCTCTCTCCAGTCACAGCCCAAAGGAACAGGGCCTGGGGCTGGACGCTGCCCTGCACTGGACGTGACCACTGGTAACTCTGGACCCTGGTGGCCACGCCCACCAGCTCCTGCAGCATCTCCTGCGGGCGTGAGGGCCTGGCTGCCGGGGGGCTCGGGAAGCACGTTCCTGTCTTACTCGTGGGAAAGTCCCCTGACCTGGGGGGGATGCTCGGAAGTGCCGCCAGCCGAGGAGTGACTGGCATTGGCCCCACGGAGAGAGCTGGGGGCTGTCTGGGCCACGGGGAGGGAGCAGATGAGGAACCTAGGCTTAGGGAGAGGAAGGCTCCTGCCTGGGATCCACGGCTGGAGGTCTGGAGCCTGCCTCCCCTCCACCACTGCAGGGGAAGATCTTGAATCACCCAAGGCGAATGAGAATCAACTCGTCCAAACTTCTCTTTTCCACAGGGTGGAGACCGAGGCACAGGAAGGAAAGGGGCTTGGCAGGGACCCGCAGGGGGCGAGGGGTAAAGCGGGGCCTGAGCGGGCTCTCCTGAGCCCCTGGGCCCTCCTGAGCCCCTGGGCCCTCAGGCTGGGGCTGAGGGGCAGGGGATAGGATGCCGCTCAGTGAGATAGAACGCAGGTGTGATCCTGCTTTCCCAACAAAACAGCTGATGTCCGGCTTCTACATTTTTAAATTTTTGTGTCTTTTTAAATGTTTTTGTCAGCCATCCCCACGGCTGTAAAAATAGAGCTGCACAGACGCAGGCAGAGCTAAGCCGGGGGCCGGCCTGAATATTCAGCTGAAGGGTGCAGACCTCCGGTAAGCAGTGAAGCCTGATGAATTAACCAGTGTCCCTGAGCTGGGCCGGCTGCGCTTTTCCACTTCCTGTGGCTCCTTCCCAGGCCTGGGGCCAGGGGAGGGGAGCCCCTGCTGGAAGGGGAATAGGCTGGGTTTCTGGGTTCCAAGGGGAGTGGGCTTGCCTCTTCCAGGAAGCCCTCCAAGTTTTCAAGAAGTTGCTTCACCTCCTAGGAGGACCATGGAGACCAATTTTCTCTTTGTCGGTGTCTGGTTCCTTAAAGTACACCCCTTGCCATCTGGAAGCACCCCCCGCCCCGCCCCAGGGGGGCTGCTCTACCCCTCCCAGGAGTTCAGGATTAAAGCAGGAACACAGGTCCCTTGGCCTCACCTAATCCTGTTTTTGTCTCTCCGTGGGGTTGGTTGGTTGATCCGAACACCTATTTATTTATCCGCCCTGCAGACGCTCACCGGGTGCCGACCAGGCCCTGTGCTGGGTGCAGGTGAGGCCGAGCGAGGCTGCCGCCGACCTGGGAGACGTGAATGGTCACCCGGGGGAGCAGGTGCGGGCAGGTCACTGTCACAAGAGGCTGGTGGCCCGAGGAGCATAGCAGGCTGAGGTTGGGGCAGGTGGAGGCTGTGTCCACCTCTGTCCCTGCCCCACCCGCTCCCAACCCTGTCTACACTTGCAGCCACCGGGGCCTTCTTTCAGCCCCCCTGCCCAGGGTCCTCACATGTTATCTCTCCCCGCCGACCCCACCGACCTCCTCTGGTCCCAGTTTGAATGTCCACCTTCTCCCTTGCTTGCACGGCCCGTGCTTAGGAAGGCAGGGACGGGGCCTGGCCTCCCCAGCATGATCCTGTACCCAGAACGGGCCTGGGCACACTGATGACCCCTTCCGCCTTCTGCCCTCAGAGATCACCCCAACCTGAGTGAAGCTGGGCTGTGGAGGCCCCGGAGGCCCGGTCGCTCTAACGAGACACAGTGTTCGCGTCTGCGTCACGGGCTTGCTCTGGGGACTGAACAGGATGAAGCGTGTAGTTAGACCGCAGCGCACCGTAGGTGTACCGCGCTTGCCCTCGTGACCTCGGCCCAGGGGCCACGCTGAGGCCAGGACTCATGCATCACCTGGGACCCAGGGGTGCTGAGCAGAGGGCGTGGCAGTGTCAGAGGGAGGCGGGGCATGGGTGGAGCGGACCTGGGAAAGAGACGACGCCCTGGGAGGCCAGGGTCATGTGGACGTGGGCAGTGGGTCTGGAACCCAGGGGAGCGCCCAGGTGGCTGCAGCCCAGGGACGTGCCGCCCGCCGAGGGAAAGGGCCAGCGAGACCTACCCTGCTGTGGAAATCGGCCTAGAGTCACTGCGTCACCCGACAGTCTCGCTCCTGGGTTTTCACTGAAAAGAAGCAAGAGCAGGTGCTCCACAGAAAACTTGTATCCAGCGCTCAGAGCAGCTCTGTTCACAGCAGCCTAAAGCTAGAAACAGCCCAGGCGTCTGACCAGGATGGTGGGTAAAGTGTGGCATATCCATGTGGTGGAATGTTATTTGGTCATAAAAAGGGACGAAGTTCTGACACCTGCTGTGGCGTGGATGAACCCAGGTGAAACGAGACAGGCTCGGAAGGCCTGTTTCTGCTCCTGTGCGATGTCCAGAACAGGCAAATCCACGGAGACGGAAAGCAGCTGGGGGGTTTCCCAGGGCTGGGGGAGGGGAGAATGGATTTGGGATGATGGAAAGGTTCTGGAACTAGAGAGTGGTGATGGTCCGATGTACCTAATGCCATGGGATTGTGCATTGTCACTTGGTTAAAACGGTAAATGTTACATGTATTTTACCACTATTAAAAAAAAAAACCAACCCAAGTGACACCATCTGGCCCCAGGCTGACGTCTTGGGGTCCCTCTGTTGCCTTGAAGGCTCCTGGGTGGCACTGGGCTCCACCTTCTGTCCTGGGAGTCATGTCACGGGAGGAGAGGCCGGACCATCGAGGTCAGGGCAGCCACCCATTGGCTGAAGGACCACGGGTGACTCAGAGGCCTTATTTGTGAAACGACAGGGTTGGACTAGAGACACAATCTCTGGAGAGTCTGCCTGTTTGCTCTGAGTGTCCCGTCCTGACCCGCAGGAGCGTCAGAAGGGCCAGGGCAGACAGTCCAGGACTTCTCACCCAGGCTCCAGGGCCCCAGGGGAGTCTGCGCCCCTTTCCCCCCATGCCCCGCTCTCGCAGTCCCTTGTTTCCAATTCTGGAAAGTATCCCAACACATGAGTCAGGGATTCTTAATGTTTTCTAGATCATAAACTTCTTAGAGGATCAAATAAAACCGCTAGACTCTCTCCCCAGAGGGGACCCAGAGCAGCGCTGAGAGCACCGCTTACGCTGATTCACGAGCTCCGTGTGGCTTAGCGATTCACAGCTGTGTTGCACCGGATGGGCCCAAGTCCCAGCCCCGGCCCTGCTGTGACCTACTGGACCTGTGTGCACCTCAGGCTTCTCTTCCTCGCAGTGGGTGTTAAGAGTGACTCGTGTAAACTGCTCGGGAGGTACCCAGTGGAGGCTGGCAAGTCCAGGCTCACCGGCGCTGCACCCTCCCCACACCGAGACCGCCAGCCCTCACCTGCTCAGAGGGAAGATGCCCCCCTCTGCCGTCTGGGTCCCCTCTCCCAGCCCGGCTCCCCTGCCTTCCCAATGTCACCTCTTCCCGGGCCCTCTGCCGGGAGCAGTGGTTCCCACACCTGACAGTGCGATCCAACAACTCCGCTGAGCTCAGCCACTGATTCTTCCTCCTTTTTCTAAGGAGAGGGTTGGACTGTCTACAAAATAACTGGCTTTAGCTCTCCTTTTTCAATATTTCAATTTTATGACCCGTCCATCTGTGTGTATTTGAAAATAACCCAACGTCTTTTTGAACTGTTTGTATATATATAGTCCTTATGTTGCCTCTCTGATCTGTCAGGTGCCAAGGAAAACGAATTCAAGCCTCCCTCTCCGTGAAATTGACCATTTCTCTTCAGAGTTCTACCAGTTTTTGTTTTAAACGTATTGAAACTATGTTGTTAGGGGCACAACTTTCCATAACCTTTATTTTGCGGGCAGGTTGCCTCTTTCAGCAGCACGAATCCAGTTTTGTCCCTTTTAAGATATTTTTCCTTTGATTTCTGTTCTGAGCCTCGTGCACACTCACCGATTTCCTTTCATGAGGACTTTTTTTTAGGATGTCTTTTCCCTTCTGCTATGAAACTGTCCTGGGTCGTTATCACTTATTCACGTCTCTTGAAGATGGGATTTTGGCTTCCATCTGGGGAGATTTTTTTCCTGAATAGGCAAATTTAACACATTCACATTTATTGCAACTACAGAAATGTTTGATATCATCCCTGGTGTCACTTTTGTTTTCTATTTCCTGTGCTTTGTCTTCCACTCTGTCCTAGTCATTACTGGATTGATTCCATTTTTTCCATTTCAGATTTTCCTTCTAATAGTTTGAAGTTATGTATTCTATTTCTACTTTATGGAGATGTCCCTTGACATTTCACACACATAGTGAATTTTATTCTACCAGTGCTAGACTTATTCTGAACCTACGTCCAGTGAGAGCTTCAGCACACTGCCCTCCGCTCCACAGACCCCAACCTCATTTGTTGCTAACACCTACTACGAGTTTAGTTCCAGATTGTTACTAATTCTTAAGCAGTCCACACTTCTTTAGATTTAGCAAGTTTTGTCCGTTCCTGGCTCATCATTGTTTCTTTTTTAAATTTTTTAAATTTATTTTTAGCTGTGTTGGGTCTTCGTTGCTGTGCACAGGCTTTCTCTAGTTGTAGAGAGCGGGGGCTACTCTTCGCTGCGGAGCACGGGCTTCTCATCGCGGTGGCTTCTCTTGTTGCGGGGCGTGGGCTCTAGGCGTGCAGGCTTCAGTAGTTGTGGCGCACGGGCTCTAGAGTACAGGCTCAGTAGCTGCGGCACACGGGCCCTAGAGCGCGTGGGCTTCAGTAGTTGTGGCGCATGGGCTTAGCTGCTCCGCAGCATGTGGGATCGTCCCAACCAGGGTTCGAACCCATGTCCCCTGCATTGGCAGGCGGATTCTTAAACCCTGCACCACCAGGGAAGTCCTCATATCAATTGTTTCTTGTATTCCATTTCCTGGATTGCTTTTTCTTCTTGCTAGAGCACATCAATTGGTAATATTTTCAAAAAGGAATTGTTTTCAATGCCAGACCATCTGAGGCCTCGCATGTCTTCAGGAAGGGTTTTTATTCTTACATTTGGCTGGGTATAGAATTCTGAGCATGAAATTATTTTCCCTCAAAACCTGAAGACAATGACCGCATTTTCTTCTTGCTTCTAGCATTTGTTACATTGTCTTGCAAGCTGTCTGGCTTTTGTCTGTAAATATTTAGAACGTAGTCACACTTCAATCCCGTTCCAACCCACTGGTGGCCCCGGTGGCCTCTTTGAGTCTGAGTTCTGGACGTTTTCATTCTCAGCTCTGGGAAGTTTCCTCCTGCATTTTTGTCTCCTTTGGACTAGCAATGAAGCGCATTCTCCACGTCTGCTAACTTTTATCTTGCACCTTCCGCCCCTTTGTCCTTTTGTGCTGCAACCTCAGGTTCATCTTCTGGCTTGTCTATTTGCTCTGCAGCTGCAGCCACGAAGCCCATTTTTTCTTTCAAGTGACCAGATTTTAATGTTCCAAATACTCTAGTTGGCCTTTCTGAGGGTCCAGTGTCCTATCACCTCTGTCTAAGGATATCAGTTATGCCTGTTCTAATTTCTTGTTCTCATCACATTAACCCCTTTCCTTGGTATCAGTTCACTTGTTCAGGTGTCTGATGCCTGTTGTTTGTACCTGAGGTTCACCCCAGCCGCACAGCCTGCCCCCAGCGCGTGTGAGAGCAGAGTCACCCCTAGACAATGTCCGATGTTCTGTGCTGGGGGCCCCCCAACCCCCCGGGTGTGCCGGCCATCGGGGCCCCTGCCCATCCCTTCAGCGTGGCTCCCACGCTCCCTCCCCCCAACCCCAGATGCCTGTGTTCTCTGCTTGGCCCAGGTGTGTGTGTGTGTGTGTGTGTGTGTGTGTGTGTGTGTGTGTGTGCGCGTGTTGGGGGGGGTGATGGGGAAGAGGGTTCAACTCACCTGGTGGCTCCCATGGAGGTGCCCTAAACCATCATCCTGCAGCGGGCTGGGCCCCCTCGAGCCCCAGACACACTGTCCAGGGTCTCTGGCTCCTCTCACATTTGGCAGCAGCCCCCATCCATCAGGTTCCCTCCTTCCGTCAGGCCCAGCTGCCCCCACCTTTAAGGTGTTCCGCACAGTTGCAGGTTCACCTCCTAGAGGGGGCGGCTGTTCAGCGCGCTGGGGACCTGGGACCACGGGGGGCTTTGCTGCGAGTCACCCACCACTGGGGCCTCCTTCCTCGTGCGCCTCTGGGTTTCCCATCCCTGCCCCGAGCGGCAGCTGTGGACGGTGGGAAGGGCATGGCCTTTGGCATTTGGACTGAAATCAGGCTCCGCTCTCTCAGCTTCAGTTTTCACAAAATTAAAACGAACTCATCTCACCCGGCCTCGTGGTCACGTGGGAAGATGGACGACGTGGCTCACGTCCAGCAGATGCTCCAGGAATACGGGGCCCTTCCCCCTGCTCTCGACTCTCTTTCCACTCACTTAGTGGGCACCCCCCGCCCAGGGTCTGAGTTCAGGCAGTCAGTGCCAAGGAGGTCAGAGGAGGATGGGGCCGCGGCCAGGTGGCCCTTGTTTAGGTCAGAGGTCAGGGGCTCGATTGCCACCAGGGTCCAGGAGGCCTGGGTCGTTGGGGGGTGGGGGATGAACCCTCGGCTCGCACAGGGGTGAGAGCTGGAGCCCAACCAGAGCGGCCGACGCCCCTGCCCCCCCGACCCTGGCCTGGGGCCAGATCCCTGGGCACCTGAGCCCTGAAAGAACGTCAGTCTGTAAACACGTCTGAGGGCTCCCATCTGCACCTCTGGTTTGTATGGGATCCTGTGAAGGCCGGGAGACAGGAGGCGAGGCTGGGCCGCCACAGAGGAGTCTCCAGGAGTACAGGGACCCTCTAGGTCTCCCAGCACCCGGCCCTCCCCAGCTGGGCCCACGTGGACCGCAGTCTCCCGCCCTGGTCTGTCCCTGGGGCCCGAACTGCCACAAGGCCTCTGCTTTCAAGTACCGTCCACTCAGCTGTCAGCAGCTGGGGTCCCCTCTGTGCACAGCCCAGGCCCTGCCCACAGGAGTTTCCAGAACCAGGACGATGAGTCCAGGACCGGGGGCAGGGGTGATCTGGGTGCCGGGCTCCTTCCGGCCCCGGAAGGTGAGAGCCGCCAGAGCTGGCTCTCTGGTGCCATCCGGTGTCCATCTGTGTGAACTGCAGCTCCCGTACAGGCCGGCACCACCCGCTACCTGTCCTCCCCGGCGGCGACTCCTTGGCCGCACACCTCTCCTGGCTTCTACGTGAAAAATTCCCAGATCATTTCCGGCCTCCTTAGGCCTCAGCCTGTGGGTCCAAGCCAGCTTTGCAGAATCGAATCAATAATTTTTCTTTTAAAGTTTCATCCAAATTGCCAACAGGGCCGAGGTGTTGGCTGGGCAGGTGATTGGTCCTATTTCTGTCATTTGCCGCAGCTGTGGCCTAGTCTTCGAGGGAAGCAGCTTTGTTGAGCCTGCAGGCCTGCCCCTCTCCCCTGTGAGGCCCAGCCCCCTGGACAGGGCAGCCGTGGCACAGACCTGCCCTCGTTCCCTTGGACCGCACAGGGCTGGGAAGACGGTGGCCTGACTCCCCACAAGGAGGCTGGGGGTCGGCTGGGTGCAGAAAACCCTCCGAATGAAAATGCAAGCAAGACACAGGAGAGATGCGCCCCAGGAACTGGGAGGGGTGGTGGGCGTCTGGGGGGTGGTCAGGCACGTGCCGAGGCCGCCTGGACCCGCGCACGCTCCTGACTCGGAAGCAGGACGACGTCTCAGCCGCTTGGAGGTCGTGAGAGTGGCGGGTGCTCTGCTGGCCAGGCAGGCTGGACACGGTCCTCAGCCTGCTGACACGCAGGGTCCGACCTTGTCCCCAGTGGCCTGGGAGAAAGGGCAGGAGGGGCTGGTCCAGGGGGCTGGGAGGGAGTTTAGGGGACCTGCGCTTCCTTCCCCACAGTTGCCTGTGCCCCCAGTAATCGCCAGCACCCCCATCTCTCTCTCTCTCTCTCACACACACACACACACACACACACACACACACACACACACACACGCACGCACGCGCACCCCTGCATCCATTTCAATGGGCTGTGCTGCCACCTGGTGCTCGAGCCAGGACTGGCGCCCCTGGTCCCCGTCAGAGCTTCCAGAGCCCCCAGCTCTGGCCACTGGGGCTCCGGCCACCAGGCCCCACCTTGTTTCACAGAGCAAATCCACTTCCTCCACCAAGCAGCCGCGCTGTGGAATAAACGTCCCTATTTCCTGCAACCCTTTCTCGCAGAAGCTGACCAACCTTGGAAATGGCTCAGAGACTTGGCTTTGCCCAGGTCACAGCAAGTCAGGGATAAACCAGGCCCCAGCCTCCAGGGTCCCAGTTCCTAGCCCCTCCTGCTGCCTCTCCCCTCCGAGCTCTGGGGGCTGAGCTCGGCTCCAGCGCTCTGTGCTGGGTGGCCCGGGCTCACCTGTGACCCTCTCTGAGCCCTGGCCTCCTGGGCTGGGTGTGGGCAGGACCAAATGTAAATACACTAAAACTCAGACCTGCAGGTACATGTTCATTATTCACTATAACTGATCACTTTTAATCAACAGCTAAAACGAATTCAGTGTCTTTCCACCTAAAATGGCTTCTTTGGCCTCTAATTCAGGTTCTTCCCAGGAGCATGCCCCTGCTCCCTGGGGGGGGGGGCGATGCCCCCTCTTCAGAGGGTCTCCGTGTTCATCCCTGCCTAGGGAACATCTGGACCAGGCGCTGGGTCTGCTGGGGCCTGGTCATCCATCCTCCCACGTGACCACGAGGTCAGGTAAGATGCGCTCATTTTTTTTTTTTCGGTATGCGGGCCTCTCACTGTTGTGGCCTCTCCCGCTGCGGAGCACAGGCTCTGGACGCACAGGCCCAGCAGCCACGGCTCACGGGCCCAGCCGCTCCGTGGCACGTGGGATCCTCTCGGACAAGGGCATGAACCCGCGCCCCCTGCATCGGCAGGCGGACTCTCAACCACTGCGCCACCAGGGAAGGCCAGGTGCACTCGTTTTAATTTTTTGAAAACTGAAGCTGAGAAAGTAAAGCCTGTGTTTGATCCAAATGCCTGCAGCAGGGACATAAGGTGCCCTCGGCCCAGCCAGACTCGGCCCCAGGGTCACTCAGCCCCTCGGTGGTGGTCACCCGATGAGCCCCCAGCCTACGGCCTCATCCATCCTCAGCACCACCTCCACAGGCACCCAGGGACCCTGAGTCCTTTCCTTCCTGTGCCAGAGTGGGGGGACCTTGGGGGCACGACCTCGGCCTTGCTGTGTGGGACCCGCCTCCTCAGCTGGCCAGAGTCTCTGCTGGAACGTCCATCCTCTTTCTCACACTTTGGAGGGGGCAGGGCACCCCCAGGGGCCTGGCCCTCGCTCACTCCAGCTGAGGCCCCTCCTGCCCTTTCCCTCTAGAGGGGACCCACCCAGCCGGCTCCTACATCCTCATCCCATGGGCTCCGGCCCTACCTTCCTTTGGGGCCGCAGGACTCATGGCTTCCCCTCGATGGCGAATGGGGGAGACGGGACTGTCCCTCTACCCCCCTCCCCACACCTCTGCCTCGGCCTGGAGACTGAGGCCCATGTCAGACTGCTGCCCACCGCCACCTTCCGGCTTCCAGGACTTGTCTTCGGTTTCTGCCACAGGCCAAGGGCCTGAGTCTCATCTCCAGATGGAGGCCCAGCCCCTGAGCCCAGACTCTGCTTTGTCCTGGACAGCTGAGCCACAGGGGGCTCTGGAGCGGGGGACAGTGTTGTGTGGAGGCCCAGAGCACGGCTGCACCACCTGGCGCACCCTTGGCCCCCCGGGTAAGTGGAAGCAGCCACGGGAGGTGGTTGGTTACAAGGCCACGTAAAGTGCGCGTCAGCTCCCGGGACATGGCGGATGCCGATGACACTGTCGTTACTGGGGTTGTGACACTGGGATGGGTCCCAGCTGGGGAAACTGTGACCCAGAACAGTGAAGAAACCATCCTGAGTCTTTCTGCTCCAGACCTGGTGCCACTGCTCCTCCCAGGGGCTCTGGGCCTCAAGTCCAGAATATTTACAATATTTTCAAAGGGGTCAGTCTCCGCTCTCGACAGAGCTGAGGCATTTTGAGGCCAGTGGAGGAGGCGAGGGCCCCAGCTGACGTGTCACCCATGGGAGGGGGCCTTCCTTTTCTGCAGGTCATTAAGGGTCCAGAAGCAAAACCTGTGCTCCTCAAGTTTGAAGAAACTCACCTTCATCTAAATGAGGCAGGTGTATCCTGCTTGACAAAAAGGGAATCGCAGAGCCCCACGGTCCTGCCTCACAAGGAGGGCAGTACCGGCCCATGGCCCAGCCCGTCACAGCCACCACCTCCAATGCCCCCCTCTGCTCCAGGTTCCAGGCCTGTCCGGCCATCTCCTTCCCGCCCAGCTCCCTCACTGGCAGCCCCAGGGCCTCTGCAGTGCCTCCCCCACCCCCGCCAGGGCCAGGCGGGCTCTCCCCTCCTCCACCCAGATTTCCGTCAATGTCACCTGGTGGGAGGGGACCCCCTGCTCCCTGGCACCTTGAGAAAGTAGCCAGACACCGTGGCCCCTGCAATGATTTTTTTCTCCTTGAACTGATTAGGCAGCTGCAGTGGCTTCTACCTTGGAGTGAGTGATTCCAGCTGAGCTGAACTGGCCGTTAAAACCCAGGGCAGCCATCAGCTGGAAGAGCCCAGATGCGAGGGAGGGGCTCTGGCTGGGCCTCACCCCACCCCTGCTCACACCCTGCACTGCACCAGAGGCCCGGGAGCGCAGGCTGGGGGTCTCATCATACCCCGCGGAGGTGTCTCCCTGTGGCTGAGAGGTCCGCCCACCAGACGTGGGGTCCCGGAGCCGGTCTCAGGGCACAGGCTACGCCAGCGGGGCCAACAACACTACCCGGGGACGGGGAGGGATGGCCCTCCCCAGGACATCTCTGCATGAAGGAAGCACCTCCCCCCAGCCCCTCCCCCAGCCCCTCCCCAGCCCCCCCGCTTGAGAAACCGACAGAGCCCAAGACAGCCTTGAACAAGGTGGCCACGTCCAGGGGAGGGCGCAGTTCTCATCAGGCAGAGGCTGCGGTCCCGGACGGTCCAGAGCTGGGGCATCCGGACTTGATCATTCTAAGCAGGGAGGCCTTCGGAGGGCGGGTGCAGAGGGCCCAGTGGGCAGGCCGCTGCTGGCCGCCGGCACGAGCAGGCAGAGTAAAGAGCCCAGGAAGAAGGTGACACACCCCGTGGCGCGTGTGACCTGCTCTCCTGTGCCCCCGGAGTCCCAGGGTCTCGCTTCCTTCCCAGGCCACAGGCCAGGGTGGCCGGGACTCCTCCAGACACTACCCTGCTCGGGCCAGGGGCCTCCAGCCCATGTGATGCAGCCCTGATACCCTCCAGTTGGGACCCACCAGCCGCTCTCCTCACCCTTGCTCCTGCCCGACCCACCCCCGGGGCCCAAGGGACAACCAGGGGGTCCCAGGAGAGCAGCCGTGGGGAGCACAGTGGGGGCAGGAGCGGGCAAGAAAGCGCAGGCCGTGGGTGGCCGGTTACGAGGCCAATTCCCGCCCGGGGACACCGCAGCCGCCAGCGCTGCCACCTGCGCCACCGTCAGGGCCCATCCCTCCCGGCCCCATGCGGCCCCGTGGCGAGGCAGACCCACCAAGCTGCACCCCCAACCCAGGCTCTCAGCAGCGCAGGGGGACAGCTGGGCGCCCGGGGGCCAGATGCCGGAGGACCTTGGGGCGGGGACTAGAGAACAGCATTTATTGTTCACGCCTTCAGCGAACATCTAAGCCTTTGGCCCCCGGGGTGGGGGGAGCGGGAGGGGGGCAGAGCCCTCTAGCCGGTCAGAGGCGGGGCCCAGGGAGGACCCCTGGCACAGAGCCTGGCACGGCCCAGAACTCGCACCGTGTTTGCTGGATCCGGGGCAGGTCCACGGGGGAGACCCCCTGGTCGCCGGGCAGCAGGGGCCGTGGTTCAGAGCGGGGTGGTTGTCCCCACCTGCTCCTACGTCACCCTCAGACCAGGCGGCTGCTGGCCGGGGAGGGGGCTTCCCTGAGGGAGGGGAGGGCTGTCCCCTCTGAACAACGCCCCGGGCTCCTCCCTGACCGGAGGCCTGAGGTCGGCCTGGCCACCCGTGTCCTGTCCAGGACCCTGGGCCAGGCTTGCCCCGAGGTGCGTGTAAGGCCAGGCCGGGCAACGTGCGGGGCCGGGGCTCAGCCAGCTCAGCGGGGCCGCTTGCTGTCCAGGACGGCCCTCCAGTCGTCTGCCCATGAGTGCAACCTGCGGCCGGGGGGCTGCAGCCGCATATGCCGGTTGTGACAGGCCGTGAAGAGCACGTGCTCCCAGTGGGGGTTCGGCTCGGCCCCTGGGGGGAAAGCAGCACCTCAGTCCCATGTCGGGGCCCCAGGCGATCGCACCAGCCCTGTCTCACAGGGGCTGGACGCGGGGCCCCTCGCAGCCCCAGAGCCCACAGCGGGTGCTCGGCAAACAGTGACCACGCGCTCCCTACGGCCGCGGCCTCTGCTGGAGGCTGAGCCTCAAGACACCCGCCCTCCCCGCCCCTGTGCCCAGCCATCCTGCACCGTCTGGACCAGCTCCGTCACCAGCTGTTGACCGTGGGCCCCAAAAGCCCCGCAGGCTTCAGTCCCTTGAGTCCACACTGACGCCACCAGTGGTGACCTGCCCTTCCGGTACGGCCTCTCCCCTGCGGAAGAGGGTACGCCCGCCCTCCCCTACAGAAGCTGAGTGGGTCCCTGGGCCCCTCGAAGTCATGGCCTCCCCCACCCCTGCACTGTGCCCTGACTGTCCTAGGGAAACCATATGGTCTGGGAGGTCGGTGGCGGGCACACCTGTGGATTCTACCTTCTGAACACTGACCGGGGTAGAGATGGGCATGTTTCCCAGGCCAGCTCCAAAAACCATCAGGGAAGGAATATTTCAAATGTTCCCACTGAGGTGTCCAAAAGCATAGGCTTTAACCCTGAAACTAGTGATGGCTACCAGGAGGGGAGCATCTGCCAGAGTACGCAGGCACAGCGAGAACAGCAGAACCAGGAGATAAAGAAACCAAATTCTGACGGAGGTTGTTTGAGCTCCTAGATTCAGCCGTGCCTGAAGCCCTCCTACCCCAGATTTTCAGTTTGATGAACCAATAAGTTTCCCCTCTCCTTTCTAGGCAAATCCAAGGTTTGTTTGTTTATTTTTTGGGAGGGGGTCGCCCATCAGCAAAAGGGACAAACACAGCTCCCAAACCACCTTCAACTAGAGAGATTAGGCTTTGCCTTTCTGCTTTAACACATGAGGTTCAGTCCAAATTACTTCTGGGAAAAAAAAAGGGAGGGGTTCTGTTGCTAAAAACAAACGTTTGGAAGCCAGAGTCCAGCCCTCATTTTGCACGAGGGCAAGGCTTCAAGGTGTAAAGGGACTCACTCGAGGCCACCCAGCGAGTTACCCCAGAGGCAGGACCCACTCTTCCTGACTCCCAGTGGGGCCCCTTCCGAGGCCGGACGCGGAGAAGAATCTTGTCTCGCTCCACGCGCGGCTTAAGGCTGGATGTGACGCCTAACACATGTCTGATGAGTGAGGGGAGTCAGGGGCCGTGAGGCCTGGCCGCCACGCTCGCCCCTCCCCCGCTGCAGGCCACTTGCCTGTGATGTCCACGCGGTCGTCTATGAGGAGGTCGGCGGAGACCACGGTCTTGTCTCTGGTCAGCACGATCTGCTCTAGAAAGTCAGGGCCGAAGTGCTTCTCCACCCAGGCGTACTGGAACGACAGCAGGCGGGGGGAGGTGGAGCCGTGAGGGGGCACAGCTGGCTCTCCTGCAAGAGGGGCCCACCCCGGGAGACTGCCACGCTCAGCGGACAACAGGACCGTCCCGGCCCCTCGGCCACAAGGCGGCAGAATCGTGGCTCCGAGCAGACGCCCCGGCCCCTGCGGCGAGGCTCTAGGGCAAGGAAAGGGGGACGGAGCTCCAAGGCGCGTCGAAACAACGCCTTACAGACTGGCCGTCCTCCTGTCCTACCCGATGAATTTTCGTCCGGAGGCCACGTGAGGACTGGACCCACGACGGGAGCGGGAGAGGGTCTCAAGCAGATGGTGCCAGTGCCGGGGGCTCCCCCGACGCCCTGCTCCTGAGTGACCTAACCCAGCAGATGGAGGACCCCATGCAAGCGACCACACTGGCCACCTTCTCAGGAAGACCCCCCATCACAAGATAACAGGGGGCTGTCAGGTTCACAAAACAGCTTCGCGAGGCTAAGTCTCCACACCGAGCTGGACTGACAGCAGACGAGCTGACCCCTGGGCCGTCCACCGGGCCAGGGCGCGGACACCCCAGGCCTCTGGCTGGGAGGAGAGGCCCTGACGGGGGCACGGCAGCCCCCGCGCGGCCAGGGGAGGTGGGGCGGCCGGGGCTCCCGTTCCAGCTCAGCTGCTCCGAGGGCCCCGTCGCACCCCGCACTGAAGCCTCACAACAGCCGCGCGGCAGGTGCGCACCCCGAAGGCTCTGAGGCGGTACAACAAGGGGGTGACGAGGGTGGGGGGCAGGGCGCGGACGTCCCGCCCGGATGCGTTCCAGGCCCACGGGGAGCCATCGGAGCTGCGTCTCCAGGCCACCCCGGGGGGAGGGCAGGCAGGCTCTGCTCCCTCTCTGCTCATCAGTTTGGAGGGTGTCCACTGAGATACCTTTAAGCTCAGAGATTCTCTCCTCGGCCGCATCAGGTCTACTCAGAACTTGTCCTTCCAGTGCTTTGCCTTCTCGTTTCCGTGACTCCACCCAATTCTTACCTTCCCCAAGGAACCTGCCCTGGCCTCCTTCCTGGGGGACCACAGAGCCTGTGACAGAGTGATGACCGTCTCTCTTCCTGCCACACTGTCCTCAGCTCCCGAGAGCAAAGAGACGGCTCTTTTAAGCCCCAGACGCCTAGCGTTGCAGCAGGTGCCCAGTAAACGTTGGCCGAATGACTGCCAACCAAAAAAGCATTTACTTTTTTATTGCAAAAGTAATGGCTAATCAGAGAAAATTTGGGAAATAAGTTAGAGAAGTATCTATAGTTGGCAGAATTTCCTTCCTTCCTTTTTTTAAAAAAAAATTTACCACGTTTCAAAACGTAGTTTTTAATTGAAGTTGTATAGGCAAATTTGCACCTAACTTATTTTTCCAGGATCCAAGAATGCAGAAAAAATAATCAACCGTGAAATTGCCCAGGCTTTCTGGTTTGAGAAAAGTGCACTGAGGTTCTTTCTTTCGTGCTGGGTGGGGGTCTTTGGGCCGGAGAGAAGACACAGGGGTGACGTTTACTGCTAGCAAGGTCGTGAATGCCGCCTTCTGCATCCTTCCTACGACCCAGGGAGGCATCAGCACAACCGCACTGGTTATGAGACGGAGGCCCTGAGAGGCTGGGTGGGGGGGTCTGAGGCCCAGAGCTCTCGTCTGACTCCCGGGCCCGGCCAGGGTGGGGGCCAGGGTCCGAGGGCACCACTGTGGGGGCGGGGCTGGGGAGGGAAGGTGGTTCGTTTTCCACCCAATCGTAAGTCTGGTCCCTGAAGACACTTGGGCAGGAAACAGTTCGGCCTGGCGAACACAGAGCCATCCGAGGTAAAGTGGTGGTGTTATTCCCGAACCAGAATCTGTCAAGACGACCCAAACCGAATCTGAACCACACGCAGCAAAAGAGTTACTAGACAGACTTTCGAGGGAGGAGGTCTTTCCATGGCCTCAGGGAAGAGCAGCATTTGGTGACACAGCTGCTGCAGAGACAACTAAAGGCTTTAAAGTCGGGCCAGCGGGACATGTCCCGCACCCCCGGGGGTGTGCGTGTGGAGCCGAAATGCACGGGCAGCTCCGAGGCTATGTCAGCATTTCTCCCCAGATGGCCATGTAGACAGAGGTGTGCTTGAAGGACAGCATCAGCAGGAAGCAGGCTTGCTGAGGTACTGAGGGGTAAGCAGGGTGGTGCTTCCAGCCTCGGAGGGAGGGGCGGACGTGGGACAAGGACGTCGGTACCCCTGGGACAGACACACCAGGTCGGAGCCATCTGGAGCTCAGAGGGGAGCGCTGGGCTGAGGCTGCACGGGCCGGATGGTCGGCATGCAGATGATACTTGAACCCTGGGGGAGGGACGAGGACCCCGAGGGCCGGACAGCCAGCCCCGCCTCCACCGCAGCCCTGGCTGAAACAGCTGCCCCAGCCCGGCGGTTCTCAAACACGGCGCACCTGGGGGCTTGTGGAAACACGCTGGCTACTCCCAGCGTTTCCGCCGGGGGTCTCACGAGGGGCCGGACGATGCCCACTTCTAGCGTGCGGGGGATGCCAAGCCTCCAGTTCACTGCTCTGCTGGGGACTGGACACGCCTCCAGGCCCGAGCCCACCCCCGCTGACCAAGCCGAGCCACTCGCCCCCCGAGGTGAGCTGCACTCACGGTCCTGGCGGGTTGAGGGGCGTCCTGAGCACGAGGCGCACGGTGGAGGCCAGCGCCCGCGACGCGCCGATGAGGCGCATCCCTTCCGCGTGAAGCGCAGGAGGCGCCGAACGTTGGCTGACCGTGTGTGTTTGCTTCTCGCGTGGAGCCGGGCGAGGAGAGGTCCCGAGGGGACGTGCTGGACCCCTGCCGAGGTCGGCCCCCGAGCCCCACCTTCCCAGACTTGGGAAGCCCCTCAGCTTCCTCGGGGCAGGAGCATCCCTGGGCCCACCTCTGGTGGGAACCCACCCCCGGGGAACAGACCATCTCTCTGGGTTTGGCAACCCCGCAAGTTCCCAGCCTCCAGAGAAGTCTCAGTTTTATGTCATTCTACCCATTTTCAATAAAGATGACGAAGTGAGTATGGAGCAAAGTGCAGCTTCACTGTTTCACCTTTGTGAGGCTTTTCGTGCCCAAATACTTGGTTTGGGTGGCCTCCAGCCCCTCCCCGACCCACATCCTCTCCTCGTCCCATCCTTCACGTCGATGCTGCACCAACGGGGACGGTCACCTTCCCACAGAACCTGGTGCCTCGCCAGGTCCACCCAGCGGGCGCAGCAGAATTGCAGACTCTGCTGGGAGGAGGCCCTGGCCCAGACCCGGGAGGCTGGACGGGAGGAGGGGCAGCCCCGGGAGGCGGCGGCCATGGGTGCAGGTCCAAGCCCTTCCCTGGGACGTGGGGCAAAGCGAGAAGAGGCCCAACCCCAGGCGTCTTACCTTCTCGAAGGGACAGTACTTGTACATCTTGGTGGGGCTGGTGCAGATGAAGACGTCCGTGCTGGGGGAGAGGCGGAGAGTGAGGCTGGGCGCCGGCGTCCCCCTGCCCAAGCCCGGCCCCCGATGGCCAGCGATGCCCTGTCCCCCCAGCCCCGGCCGCCGCGTGTGACCCCAGCCCCGGCCCGACACCAGCTTAGGGCCGGGCAAACCACAGGGCAGCCCCGTGCAGCCAGCCATGCAGGCTGGCAGAGCTGAGGAACGGCCGTCCCTGGGACGTGACAGGAAATGCCGAGAAACGGCGAGTACCAGCCTGCGAGGAAGGCATTACAGGACCAGAGCCAGCTACTCAAGGGGCGTACATCAGGGCCTCACACGGCGCAGAGGCAGGAAACCTACAAGCCGAGCCGGAGTCTCTAGGTCAAGGGTGCGGCCGGCGGCTCAGGCTTCACACACTCCTGTGGACCCTGGTGGACCCTCGGGGTCTGTGCTGCGCCAGCTCCTCCCACGGCCCTGGGCCCGGCGCCCGCCAACAGTGCCAGCTGGTCCCCTGTCCTCATCGAGCTGGCGCCTGCCCCAGGAGCGGCACCTACTGTCTCATCGGGCCAAGCCCACGGGGGATGGGATCCCTGGAGAGCAGTCCCGAGAGGCCTGCGTCAGACTGAGGCCCCGGGCAGAGGGCGTGGCGTCCCGGGCACCCTGGGTCTCTGCCTGCTTCCCATCTCCGTGGATTTGCCTGTTCTGGACATCTCATGTTAACAGAACCCCACGGTACATGGTCTCTTGCGACTGGCTTCTTTCATTCAGGGTCATGTTTTCAAGGGCACTGGAACTGTGGGCCTTTTTACTGCCCAGTAACATCCCTCGTATAGATGCTCCACGTTCAGTTTACATGCTACCACGGATGGACAGTGGGGCCGCTTCCACCCGGGAACTGTGGCGCTGGGGACGCCCGTGTGCAGGGTCCGTGTGGACCTGTGTCTCCATTTCTCTCGGGTGTGACTGCTGGGTTACAGGCGGCTCTGTATCCAACATCCTGAGGATGCGGTTTCCAAGGCAGCTGCGCCGGTTACAATCCCACCACCAGCGATAAGGATTCCCAGCTCTCCATCCTTGGCTACACCCACGATCGTCCATCTTTTTTACGACAGTCGTTCTAGTGGTGCAGAGCGGCTTTTTACTGTGGTTCTGCCTTATTTCCCTAAGGACGAACGATGTTGAGGCAAACTTTCACGCCCTTAATCGCCATCTGTAGCTCTTCTTTGGAGAAATGCCAAGGAAATGCCGAACTCAGCGCCCGAGCCCATGTTTTTAAAACCTGAGTTAGATGACACCCTTCTCCCTTCAACCTCTTCCTCCACATCCCACCTGCCCCACACTCACTGAAACCTCACCCTCCTGGTCTCGTTTGCTACCCAAGTCAGCAAACCCCTTCCCCTCCCAGGGCCTGTCCCTTGCTCCCCGCCGCCCTTCACTACTCATTCCGATCCTACAGGTCTGACGTCAGATATCACCCCCTTGGAGAAGCATCTGCACCTGAAGTAGCCCCTCCCCGGTGACCTCTAACACGTCACCTTGCTCATTTCCTGCACAAAGCACAAGACAGAGCCATCCACTTGATTAGCCATCCGCTAGACCCCTCTCTCAGCCCAAACTCTGGCCATGGACTGACCGTCAGAATCGCCCACCCGCTAAGCGCCAAAGTGGAAGTAAAGGACCAGTGGTGTGGTCTCAACCTGGACATCTCAGACTGGAATTTCTGCGAATGTGTTAATAGGGCAGCTGTGAAAAAGTGCTCCGGGCCAGAACCCACGGGAAGAAAGCTGCCTCCTTGGGGCTTCCCTGGTGGCGCAGTGGTTAGGAATCCACCTGCCAACGCGGGGGACACAGGATCGAGCCCTGATCCGGGAAGATCCCACATGCCGCGGAGCAACTAAGTCCGTGAGCCACAACTACTGAGCCCATGCGCCACAACTACTGAAGCCCACACGCCTAGAGCCCGTGCTCCCCGAAAGCTGCCTCAATGAGAAGCCCGTGCACCGCAACGAAGAGCAGCCCCCGCTCGCCGCAACTAGAGAAAGCCCGCGCACAGCAACGAAGACCCGATGCAGCCAAAAGTAAAAATAAATTTAAAAATAAAGAAAGCTTCCTCCTCTGCCGCCCCCTGAAGAATCTCAAAGCATGTCCACAAACTAAAAGCTCTGAGAAGTCCCACAGGAAAGACTCCGCTCATCGATGTTTCCCATGCTGCTTTGGTCAAAGAACACTCTTCTCGGGACTTCCCTGGTGGTCCAGTGGTTAAGACTCCACACTCCCAATGCAGGGGGCCCGGGTTCGATCCCTGGGAACTAAGGGAACTAAGATCCCACATGCCACAACTAAGACCCGGTGCAGCCAAAATAAATAAATAATAAATAAATAAATATTAAAAAAAAAGAACACCCTTCTGTTGCACACCTATTAAGTCCTGCAGAATAGTAACAGTGGCAGCTAACATTTACACTGCACACATTTTACAGATGAAGAAACTGAAAGTTTAGAGACTTGCTGAGGGGTCGATTCTGGAGAAGCGGTCTAACTCCAGTTCACACTGAGACGTAACCACCGTGCCATCCAGCTCCCCAGAATACAGGTGGTGAACGTGGTCCAGGAAATGAGGATCCAGACAAGAACAGAGGTTTTAAAAGCTTCGGTGCAAAAATACACATTCTTTGCCTCGCCCGGCTCTTGCTACAGGTGGGAGAAGTTACAGTACATGATTCTGGTGTAAATCAGGTTCAAATCATAGACCAGAGTAGCAAATCCTAACATCTGCGGCCTAACTTTTAACAAGGAAGCCAAGACCATTCAACAGAGGAAAGAAGAGTCTTTTCAACAAATGGTTCTGGGACACCTGGATTTTCCACACGACAAAGAAGGAAGTGGGACCCCCTTCCTCACACCATATGCAAAAATTAAAATGGATCAAAGACCTAAATATAAGAGCTTAAACTATAAAACTCTTAGAAGAAAACACGGGAGCAAATCTTTGTGACCTTGGATTAGGCAAAGGATCCTTACATACGGCACCAAAAACACAAACGACAAAAGAAAAAAAATAAATAAATTGAATTATATCAAAATAAAAACTTCGGGTTTCAAAGGACCCCACCCAGAAAGTAAAGCAACAATCCACAGAATGAGAGAATATACCTGCAAGTCATATATCTCCCAAGGGACTTGTTATCCAGAACATATAAAGCAGTCTTATGAGTTAACAATAACAAAAAAAGACAAATAAATTGAAAAAAAATTAGCGAAGGATTTGAATAACCATTTATCCAAAAAAGATATACAAATAGCTAATATGCACACCAAAAGATGCTTAACATCATTAGTCTTCAGAGAAATGCAAATTAAAACCACAATGAGATATCACTTCACACCCACTAGAATGGCTGGAATCAAAAAGACCATAGCGGGCTTCCCTGGTGGCGCAGTGGTGGAGAGTCCGCCTGCCGATGCAGGGGACGCGGGTTCGTGCCCCGGTCTGGGAGGATCCCACGTGCCGCGGGGCGGCTGGGCCCGTGAGCCATGGCCGCTGAGCCTGCGCGTCCGGAGCCTGTGCTCCGCAGCGGGAGAGGCCACAACAGTGAGAGGCCCACGTACCGCAAAAGAAAGGAAAAAAAAAAAAAAAAAGACCATGGCAAGTGCTCGGGAGAAGTTGGATCCCTCAGACATTGCTACTGGGAATGTAAAATGGTGCAGCTGCTTTGAAAGTAGTTTGGATTCAGCATATGACCCAGCAGTTCCACTCCTTGGTGCACATCTAAGAGAAATAAAAACATGCGGCCACAAAAACCCTCGTACGTGAACGTTCACTGCAGTGTTATTCTTCACATCTAAAAAGAAGAAACACCCGAGATCTATCAACTAAGGAACGGATGGACAGAACGTAGCATAACCACACACGGAGAATCACTCAGCAGTGAAAAGGGATGAAGTGCTGATTCACTTGGCGGCACGCATGAACCCGGAAACATCATACTGAGTGAGAGAAGCCAGTCACAGGAGGCGAGGTATCGTAAGAAACGTAGTGAAACGTCCAGACTAGGCAAATCCAGAGACAGCAAAGCCCACTGCCGAGGCTGCTGTCCAGAGACAGCAGGAATGCGCAGTGACTGTTAATGTGCTGAAGTCGACTATGGTGCTGTTTGGACATCTCTGTGAACCTGCTAAAAACCACGTGGGTGCAGGGTATGTGAATTGTACCTCAATAAGGCTATTTCCTTTTTTAAGGTCCTCAGGGGAGCGCTGTAAGTGCCACTGAATTTTGATGGGCGGTGGGCACGGGCGGGGGCCTCAGCTCACAGCACCAGGAAGACGTTCCCCTCATCCTCTTGCTGTCGCTTCCCCCACCCCATCTCCCAGGTCTCCCAATCGTACCCCTGCACACACCTGGCTCTCTGTGTTCAGCACTGATCCTAGTTCGTGGTTGTCTTCCCGGATGTGATGCTCTATGTAACACCTGCTCTCTGGCTAGACTGTAAGCTCCAGGAGAGCAGGGAATGCGCTTTGTTCGCTTGTGACCCGCTGGTGCCCAGAGGCATCTGACAGTCAGTTCTCAGTTATTTGCTGAATAAATGAACCCTGAACACCCAGCGAACCCCGTCAAATTAGACTTGACATTCTCCCAAGTTACTGGATGGAAGCATCTTAACAGCCTACAGACTTGCCCCGTGAGGATGGACCGCGCAGGCCCGTGCAGGGTGAGGAACGAGAAGCAGAGGTGACGTGATACGGGAAGGGGCGCGGACCCTGGGCCGAGACAAACTCACCTCTCCAGGTTGGCCATCTGCTTCACAGCCTCCACAGCGCCTGGCAGAGGCTCGAGGTCAAAGAAGAAATTCTCCGACTCCCAGATGCTGATCGCCTTCTCCTGAGAAGGGGAGAAGTGCAGGTGATGCCCGAGGTCCTCAGCACCCTGCGTGCCCACACCGCGAGGACGCAGCTCCCGGGGGAGGAAGGGTGGGAGCTGGCACCGGCGTGTGTTCCGGCCCCTTTGCAGGAGGGCTCCAGCTTCTGCGAGGATCCAACAGGGACCAGCTACGGTGCTGGGGCTGTGGATTCTGAAGCCAGCGCTGCTACAGGCCCTGCTGGAGCTGGCGGGGACAGAAGGTTGACTCCCAGGAACCACACATTTGCCTGATTCTAAAGGCCTGAGGCCCCCTGGAGGCAGCGAGGGTGGGCTGGGTCCTGCCAGGGCGCTGGAATCTCACTTTCAACTGCTGGAGGAGCTCAGGCCCTTCAGAGCACCGCCGTGCCACGGGGGATGGGGGCGCGGGCAGAAGGCAGACCGAGCAGAGCTCCAGGCTCCGCATCACATCGGCAGAACAGCTCTTTATCTGAGCTACGCGTTGGGATGCCAATAAAATACTTCGTTAAAACACACACACACACACACACACACACACACACACACACACACACACACAAACTATTCTGCTGCTTTTAAAGTTTAAAAGCCCCCAATCCAGACCCTCATTTCACATGTGAGAAAACGGAGGCTCAGAATGGGGAAGGGATTGACTTAATGTCACACAGCAAAACGGTGGCTCCCAACCGCCCGGCTAGGAGTGTCCGTCTTACGCTGCCGGCCAAATTCATGTCTGCAGTATGTCACCCCCTTCCAGGGCCAGGACAAGGGGAAAGTGACAACCCCCAGCCTCTGAGAAGCAGGAAACCATGTCCCATGTGTGCAATGCAGGAAGCGTTCCCCCACCCGCTGTCAGAACACCACCCTCCGAAAAAATGCCACCACGGCGACATATGGGGAGTGCACGGAGGTCACACGGGCAATACTGTCGTCAGCTGCATGGGCTTAAGCACATCAGTACTTATTGCTAATATATGCCCTCTCCTGTCTGAGCCTCACATCCCACAAGCGGCAAGAGCTGCCACCCCCAATTTACAGATGAGGAAACTGGGCTTCACTGAAGCTTTTATTCAAGGCCACTTCAGGGTGATACTGTCAGAACTCGAACTTGGGGCTTCTGACTCAAAGCGAAGCAGTGTGAGTGGTGGAAAGCAGGCTGTGGCCCAGGGCTAACCATTTCCCCTCAGCACCCCAGCTTACCTCCCTCCCCCTCAACTTTCCCTGAAACCCTGGTCAAGGGACTTCCTTTCTCTGAGGCCCGTTCAACTGCCCTAACAGTGTAAGATTCTAAGTCAGTGAAAACGAGCTATGCCTTCCCCTCCGCCCTGCTCACCCCTCGGCAAGCGAGGCTCAAAGGAAACACAGAAAGACCCACATTTTGTAAAGCAGGGATGCCTCCGTGTGGAAGCCGGGTGCTTGACACGGAGGTTTTAACGCAGATGCTGGGCCAGCTCGGCCAAGGGGAGACCAGGGAGGTCCTGCTATGAGCTGTGCCTGGGGATAAAGGTCACGTGTGCGTCTATTAAAGCCCCATTGCCTGCAATGTTCCCAGGAGCGGCAGTGCACAGTGAGCTCTCGGAGCACCCCTCCTCGGTGCCCGAGTTCTGCTCCCAGGCCTTGTTCTTGGAAGACAGTAACGCATTCCCTTAGACCCGGAGTCTGCACATTGGCACAATGGACTAGAAGAGCCACTGTCCTTGGAGAGCTGCGGGGGTGGGCGACCTAATGGCAGGGGCATCTGCGGGACCTGGACCTGAGGGAGCCGCCAAATGAGATCTGCATCTTCAGCCGGGCCTGGGCACTGGCGGGAGGACCCAGACTTGGTGCTGGACGAACGCTCCAGGGAAGGGTAACCGGCCCCGCAGGGACCCCTTCCTCTTAGCCAGGACCTGGACCTTCGAGGGTGAAAATTGTGCCATAAGACCTTGCCCTTTCTTGTCAGAACAGAGAATAACATTTGCTTGGTGGAAATTTACAGGAACATCATTACCTGACCATGACCTGACCTCGAGAACAAAGGATCTAACACCAAGAAGTCTGCAGCAACTAACCAAGCCCCTCCCTCACCTTTCCTAGAAAAAGGCTTTGCTGAAAGCTTTTGGGAAGTTTGGGGTTTTAAGGCATGAGCCATCCATCTCCTTGCATGGCCCTGCAGTAGACCTTTCTCTGTTCCAAACTCTGACGTTTTGGTATTGTTTGGCCTCTCTGCATCGGGCACACGGACTTCCATTTCAGTAACAGGCTTAGTGGCATCACAGTAACACGGTCCTGGGAGGAAAGGAAGAACCCGGACGGCAACGCTGAGTGCCGTCTATGAATGAAGACACACACAGGGCAGGGGAGAACATTACTGGGCCTGCAAAAATTACTAGGGCATTTTCTCCGGTTTAAAGTTTTTAATGAGGTATCGGGAGTGGGAGAGGTCGGCACCCCAGCCTCAGGGGAAAGTTGCCTTCTGAAGCGCCTGGTGTTAATGAAAAGAAATGGCGCTTCATTTCCTTTTGAACACCCACCCCTCCACAAACCAAATTACTGTCCAGATGCCTTTTGTAAATCAAACAACTGGCACTTGTTAGAGGAGGACAGAGGACAGGACTGAACGACCTTGGCAAGCGGACAGACAACTCAGATCCAGGCTGACCCTTCTTGGCTGTGACATGGGACAGGTTTCCTCACCTCACAAGGGAGAAAATAATGTCTGCCTCACAGAGGAGGGAATGCAGCAACCTGGGGTTACAAAATAGGTTCTAAAATCATCATCAACTCCCCCTGGCAGCCACCTTAGGTGGCCAGTTGAGGGACAGCAGAAAACATTAGGTCTCTAAGTTGGTCCATGGCAAGATCCCGTACCTTTCACCAAGTAGTTTAAATGGACAAACCAAGCGATCTAAGAACGTTCCTGGTGTCAGAGCTCAGGTGCTCAGCTGGGCGGGCTGGGGCAGGGGATAAGCCAAGGAATAGATCCGGACCCACCACGACTCCCTGTGTGCTGTCCAGGAAGACTTGCAACCTCAATGCTACTGGGAACCACACTTTGGTGGAAAAGGGAAAAAAAGAATGGATGGTAAAGATGCTCATCAAATTCAGGTAGAAGAAGAAACGGGAATGTGACTTGAGGCCAAAATTAAAAAGTCAGTTGAAGATAGGGAGTTAGGTATATTATGCCTTATGTGCTCCTGAATTTTGAGAAGCCCTCGATGACAGCCAAGAGCTATCGAACGCAGAGGCCCCTAGGACCCGGTGCTACGGGTGGCGACTCCCAGGGCCACGCGCGCCCGGGGCGGGGATGCTCACGCTCAGCCCGGGCTGCAGGCGGTCGTACTGCTCCGACACCCAGAAGCCGCGCCGGTCCTCCAGCGCGATGAAGGGCTGGTCGGGGAAGCGCGCGCGGAACTTCCTGAGGAAGCCGCCCTCGAAGTCGGCCAGCACGCCGTCCATGTCCACCAGCACCCGCAGGGCGCGGCCGGCAGGCCCGCCCGACGCCCGGCGCAGCCCAGCGGGCCCCGCAGGCACCGCTGCGCCGCGGGGCCTCCGCGCGCACCAGCCGCGCAGCCGGATCATGGCCCCTGGCGGGCGCTCGCCGCGAACACCGGGGCCATGTCCGCGGGAGGAGACACTGCGGACAGGGGAGCCGGCGTCGGGGTCGCGGGATGCGGGGGGCGCGCGCGGGGCCGGGGACGCGCGGGATGCGTGGGGCGCGCGGGGCTCGGGGCGCGTGGGGCGCGCGGGGCGAGCGGGAAACGAGCGCGCAGGCTCAAGCCCCAGAGCGAGGCTGCGGCCTCGCCGCCCTTAAAGAGACCCGCGCTGGCGGAGGCGGGCCCGAGGGGCGTGGCCTGGAGGACAGCCCTGGGCGCTGGGCTGTCCCCGGGGCGTCCGCAGTCCCCGGATCTCCACTGGCACCTTCTCCCGGGATCCTGCGCCTGGGCTCCCTCCTCCCAGTGCCGCAGGAGCAGGCCTGTGTCTCGGAGACGTTCACTGAGCCCCTAGAGCGTCGCGCAGTGGACCACGTGGACGAGGTCCTGCCACCCTGGAACTCACATTTTAGAAGAGGAGAGGGACACAAAGCAAATAAGTCAACAAAATAGGCAGAAGAACTTCAGGGAGTGACAGTAGTAGGAAGGAACCAAAACAGTGATGTGCCCCCTGCTTTACGGTGACTGGCTGGGGAGAGGCTGTTAGAGGAGCAATAAACACCGTGCAAATATCACGAAGCCTTAATAAAACCGGTGACTTTCAAATGAATCTAAAATAAATATTATGTACCCCGTTATAGGTGGCTTTCCTTTTTCTTCTGGCTTTAAAATCTTTTATTGTCAATTTGAATGAATAAGAGACTATTACTGTTGTTATAGGCAAGCAGTATCCAACAGAGACACACCAGTACCCTCCTCACCCACTATACTCTAAGACACACTAGCATTTTGTCTTTTCCAGAAACACACCAAGCTTATTTGGGTCTAAAGATCTTGGCATACATTTGTTCCTCTCCCTGAAACTCTCCGCTCCCCGATCCCTTCTCACTGGCTCCTTCTCACCCTTCACATCTTGGAAGCATTTCCTGACCTTCCTCTACCCCATGACCATGTTTCATTTTCTTCATAACAGGTACTGACTCGCTGAAAGTATTTTGTTTGCTTGCTTTTGTGTGTAACTCCTACAGCCGGAGCTTCATTGCCGCAAGAACTTTGTCTTGATGACAGATATACACCTGGCATCTGGCACAGGGCTGGACACATATCAGAGACAAAGTAAATGTGTACTCAAAGAATGAAAAACAGATAGTTAAATGTGGTATCTCCACTCACTGCTGTGGCTGTTTGTTGTAAGGTGTGTCTCAAGTAACTGCTGGGGACTTCGCTGGTGGCGCAGTGGTTAAAAATCCACCTGCCAATGAAGGGGACATGGGTTCGAGCCCTGGGCCAGGAAGATCCCACATCTAAGAACGCACAACTAAGCCCGTGCGCCGCAGCTACTGAGCCTGCGCTCTAGAGCCCCCGAGCCACAACTACTGACCCCGCGTGCCTAGAGTCCCTGCTCCGCACCAAGAGAAGTCACCGCAATGAGAAGCCCACGCAACGCAACAAAGAGTAGCCCCTGCTCGCCACAACTAGAGAAAGCCTGCGCACAGCAACAAAGACCCAATACAGCCAAAAATAGATTTATAAATAAAATAGATTTATAAAAAATAGTTAAAAATAAACTTAATTGCTGGATTTTACACATGAATAGCTTAAAAAATAGTTAGAATATATCCAAGGTTATCCCTCTAACCACATCTCCTTCAGTCATTTCTCTCTTGAGAGGAAGAGAGAAGGGTGGGATGGCCCTTAGCAGTTTTGAAATGAGTGTGATTTGATTCCTGGCTCCTCTTTGCCACAATGCAGGTATTCTCAAACTTTAGTGTGCATCAAGGTTATCTTCAGGGCTTGTTAAACTCAGACTGCAGAGCACCACCCTCAGAGTTTGTAGGAAGTCTAAAGTGGAGTCCAAGAATTTGCATTTCTAAGAAGTTCCCAGGTGGCGTTGATGCTGCGGGCTGAGGAACCACACTTTGAGAACAGACGCCACAATCTAAATAGGCAACAAAATTTAAAATATGACTAGTAGCTGTGGCTATTTTGAATTATTGTAGTGCTTAACTTCTCACAACATTTTTGGCTTTTATTAAAATCCATGTACTTCCGTGGAAATGTGTCCTATAATTCAAAATGTCTGTCTTCTGTTTGAGGACCAAATGTTGCCATACAGCATTCAGGGACAGCTCCATCCTAGAGTACAAGTGTTAAAGTCATTCATCTATACTTGTCCCAAATACATCAATTTATTTCCATCTCTATTTCAAGGTACAATTTTTACTATTATATTTCATATCGACTGACTACTGTAATAGCTTCCTAAATGATTCTCTGAGGTTATCCATGTAAAGTCAGACAGCCCTTTCTAAGTGCAAGTCTGATCATGCCACTCTCTTGCATCAAACTCTCCGTGGCGTCCCAATCTTTCGGGGAAAAGTCCAGTATCTTTAACACAGCTTACTCGACGTGGTCCCTGTCTATCCTGCAGCAGCCCCACTTCACATCACTCCCCTCCAACCATAAGTATTTTACGTGGTTTACCGTGAGAATTGTACAGATGGGGAAACAAGACAGAGGAAAGCCAAGGTACTTGCCCAGAGTCACAGAGCTACTAAGTGGTAGACAAGGGATTTGACCGCATGCTGCCTGCCTGGCCGGACTACTACCTCGCAGGAAAAGCCTCAGGGAAGAGGTGGCAATTAAGCCGGGCTTGGAGGATTTGGCAAGGTGTTAAACGGGACAGCCATTCCCAACAAAATCCGGAAGGGATGTGCCTAACTAGGAGTTCAGTTCCTTCCTTTGCCCACCATCCCCGTTAAACCCAGGGAGCGATTTCGCGTGTGCACAGAACGAAGACGGAAGGGAAAGAAAGCTGCCTTCCGGCGTGGCATCCCTAGAGCGGATTCCATGGAAACAGTAGCCGGGTCCCAGGTAGGTGAGATCTCGCGGTGCTTGAGCGGCGGAAGTGACGTCATCGCCCTCGAGGCCCTCCAGTGGGTCGCCGGTCCTCGTCCCGCGTGCGCCGACTCCGCCGCCGGGTCGCCGGGAACATGGCGTCTGCCCTGGAGCAGTTCGTCAACAGCGTCCGCCAGCTCTCGGCCCAAGGTGAGGCGGTGGGCGCAGGCCGCGAGTCTGCGTCCGGGCTGGCCCGGGGGTCTCGGCGCTTGGGCCGGGGCTGACGAGCGCGCGAGCTGGGCGCCCTCTCCGCCCTGGTCCCGACCCCCGGCCTCCGCCCCCCGTCGTCGGTGCCCCCTCGGTCTCGGCTCCCGGCGGCCCCTCCCGACCTGGCCGCGTGGCGGGGCCCCTCGCGGCTTGGCGCGCACGTCCCCCGGGGGCCCTGGCTCCAGGCTCCCCTCTTGCGGGCGGAGTTGTGACCGTTGTTAATTTTCTTCCTAATTTTCATGCAGTTGGTTCGTTCGTTTCATCACCTGCGTATCGAGCCCTGGGCCCAGAATTAAAGTAGTTGGCCGCTGCTGTAAGGCCTCTTTCCCCACCCTGTTTGTTCATTCGTGGAATAGAAATGGCCCTACTCCGCCGAGTTGTCAGGACTGAGAGGGAGGAACCGTTAAAGTTGCAGGAGCTGCGTGACCTTGGGTAGGCACGCTTCTCTCCTGAGTTCCGTGGGCAGGCGCTGCCCCGAGGTTGCTCAGGTGTGGGGCGCGGTTCTGTCTTGTTTCTCTCGTTACTGGTAGGAGTTGGCTTCACAGGTGAGCCATATTCTCTAGGCGTGAAGAAGCAATCCATGCGTTCGTTCGTGCCACGGACTTAAGTTTCTCCTTCCCGCGGTTCCGTGTGCCTAGAAGCTTTGGGCTGGAGTCCTGTCTCGGTCGCTCGGTGTGCCAGCCGCCTAATTTCCCCGGGCCAGTATCCTTATTTACAAGACAGAACTAGGGCTGTGGTCGTGAGCATCAAGCAGGATCACTTATCTGAAAGCTTTGCACACACGCTCTGTGCAAGTCGCTGCTTTAGGAGCAGTGTGCCGGACAGAGAGGCACAGGACACTTGCCCTGCCCCTGTGTCTCGTGCCTGTGCCCCTGTGCCTCGTGCTTGTGCCTCATGCTCCCCGAATAGCAAACGTTAATGAGCTTGTTTCCTCAGCTCTTATTCAGAATTTTCTCCCATGAACCTTAAGTGAAGGGAATGGCATAATGTCCCAGCTTTCTCTGATTAGAGGACGTTTCATTGGCCCCCATCTGGTTGGGTTCATTTCACACGCACCCTGTGGCCCTTAGGTGTGTCTCCCCTTGGCCTGCACGAAGTGACTGCCTTATGATTTCAGGGTGACCCAGCATTTCTCTTAGGTCTCATCTCAGGATTGGTTATTTAATTGGGGGAAAATCATGGACTGAAATGCTTAATTGTGGGTGATTCAAATCACCGCAAAGAAGCTATTTCATTCCTGCCAGTGAGATCTCTAACAACATGATGATGAGTTGGTATTGATATTTCCCAGTTCAACTAGTAATATTACCGTGAAAGGTGATACCTAATGGACTTTCTTTGTTATTGTTTTGCAGTGAGTGTGATAATAATGGAATGTTTATTTTTGGTAAAAAGTTAAAAGTATAGTAAGAAGTTCTAGAAATTATCAGAGTTCCTGGCTACAGTCACTTGGATTTTTTAAGCATTATACCATTTGAGTGTTTTTTAAATTTATTTTATTTTTTAGTAAATTTTTATTTATTTATTTATGGCTGCGTTGGGTCTTTGTTGCTGCACGCGGGCTTTCTCTAGTTGCAGCAAGCGGGGGCTACTGTCATTGCGATGGCTTCTCTTGTTGTGGACTCTAGGTGCAAGGGCTTCAGTAGTTGTGGCACGTGGGCTCAATAGTTGTGGCTTGCGGGCTATAGAGCGCAGGCTCAGTATTTGTGGTGCATGGGCTTAGTTGCTCCGTGGCATGTGGGATCTTCACAGACCAGGGCTCGAACCTGTGTCTCCTGCTTTGGCAGGTGGATTCTTAACCATTGCACCACCAGGGAAGCCCCTAAGTGTTTTTTTTTTTTTTTTCTAAGTGTTTTTTAATGGGAAAAATCACTCAGTTACTAAATAGAAATAGCTGGCATGGGTAGCTTGAAGTTCAAAATGTGAAAGAGAACTGTTGAGGAGGAAACTTGAGAGGTTAATGCCCGTGGACTTATGTGTACCCTCCACCGTCACCAGAAAACCTCTGGTAGGATGTGGGAGTAGAGTGTGGCCGTGGTGTCTGTCATCAGAATAACCCATTAAAATCGGTGAGTCTACACCATTGATAATCATCAGGGAAATGCAAATCAGAGCCACAATGAGATACCACCTCACACCTGTCAGAGTGGCTATCATCAAAAAGTCCACAAATAACACATGTTGGCGAGGATGTGGAGAAAGGGAAATCCTCGTGCACTGTTGGTGGGAATGTAAATTGGTGCAGTCACTGTGGAAAATAGTATGGAGGTTCCCCAAAAAACTAAAAACAGAACTACCATACAATCCAGCAATTCCACTCCTGGGTATATATCCAAAGGAAATGAAAACACTGATTTGGAAAGATACATGCATCCCAGTGCTCATAGCACTGTTTACAATTGCCAAGATATGGAAGCACCTGAGTCCATCAACAGATGAATAGATACAGAAGATATGGTGTACACACACACACACACACACACACACACACACACACACACACACACAGTGGAATACTACTCAGCCATAAAAAAGAATGAAATTTTGCCGTTTGCAACAACATGGTTGGACCTCGGGGGTATTATGTTTAGTCAAGTAAGTCAGAGAGAGAAAGACAAATACTGCATGTTATCACCTACATGTGGAATCTAAAAAATACAACAAACTAATGAATATAACAAAAAAGAAACTGACATATAGGAAACAAACTAGTGGTTACCAGTGGGGTGAGGGAAGGGGAGGGGGCAAGATAGGGGTAGGGGATTAAAAGGTACAAACTACTATGTATAGAATAAGCTATAAGGATATATTGTACAGCACAGGGAATATAGCCAATATTTTAGAATAACTATAAATGGAGTCTAACCTTTAGGAATTGTGAGTCAGTATCTTGTACACCTGAAACTTATATAATATTGTAAATCAACTATATCTCAATTAAAAAAGAAACTTCCTTGGGGGGAAGCCGGTGAGTCCAATTCTGGCCTAATTAGATTCTGTACCTTAGTTGTTAAGACATAATATTGTGGTATTGGGGAAAGGTTGGTGGATCAGTTAGATTAATTCAGCAAGCTGCTTGTTGATCGGGTGCTAGGCAAGCACTGCATTCTGAAGCTGGGGAAGGGACGACTCTCCTGCTGAGTTCATGTGAATGACCTAACACCAGGATCCCGGGGATGCAGAGAGCACAGAGGACAGAGAGCCGTGGGAGGGGGGGCCCGGGCTGACCGTTGACGTGAGTGAGTCGGGTCGTGGGGGTCGTGGAAGAGTCGCGAGGGAGCACTGAGCTTGGAGAGCAGCCGTGCAGAGACCTAAGGCGAGAGCGGGGACGCCGGTGTGTGAGGGGGGGCTCAGGAGGCCAGGCGGGGCCGAGGGGGCGTTTGGAGGGGTGTGATGGGAGCTGCACTTCAGAAAGGTCAGACAGGTGCAGCGTGGGCTGTGGGCTGGACGAGAGAGATGGAAGGAGGCAGACCACTTGGAAGACGGTGGAGTCCAGACAGGAAATGGTGGGGATCTGAGGGAAGGTGGAGGAAGAGAAAGGAGTGGACCCAGAGGCATAGCCGTAAGGTGAAGTCATAGTCCTGGAGGTGCGGCGGTGCTGGCGGTGATGTGAACACTGCTGGCTTGGGGGACTGGAAGCGAGAGTGGAGAAAAGGGGAAACCTTCAGGGGCCAGAGGAAAGTGGGAAGTTTAGTGCTGAGGCTGCAGGCAAGACGTCTTTGGCCCTTCTGGGTCCTCGTCCGAAATGAAGGAGAAGAAATCACCCTCAGGCACCTGCAGGTCTGATGTGTGAAGTCTGGGATTTGACCTCCTTTGGTTTGGTTAGTGGTATAACTGAATGATAGTGTTATTCCTGTTTTCCAGGGCAAATGACTCAGCTTTGTGAACTGATCAACAAGAGTGGGGAGCTCCTTGCGAAGAACTTATCCCATCTGGACACCGTGCTCGGGGCTCTGGATGTCCAGGAGCACTCCTTGGGAGTCCTTGCTGTTCTGTAAGGGCGTTTTCCTCTGATTTTGTGCACGCTGAGCCTCAGCGCTGCACTCTCTGGCTGGGGTTTGTTGTGCGCAGTAAGCCCTGGAAATGACAGTGAGCTCTTTTGCACAACTAAAGTCACGCTGTAGTAGTTACTTTTAACTCGATGCGGCTAATCATTGCTTTCATTTTTATTTATTTTACTTTTTAAAATTAATTTCTGTTGGGGTATAGTTGCTTGACAGTGTTGTGTTAGTCTCTGCTGTATAGCAAAGTGAATCAACTATACATATATTCCCTCTTTTTTAGATTTCCTTCCCATTTAGGTCACCACAGAGCATTGAGTAGAGTTCCCTGGGCTATACAATAGGTGCTTTTATATTTTGTTCTGTTTTATCATCTTTTAAAACTCTTATGTTTATACACATTTTGAAATGTATTTTAAAAAATGAATGGCCATCTCAGTTGAGGGCGCTGTAGTTTGCGTTTATCTGAGTACTTCTATTCACGTAGTCCACTGGATTCTCCCCATTTTCTAACTTAGAAAGAAAAGAGGGAAGAGTGACAGAACAGGGCACAGGGGCTATACCGAGGGAAGTTACCAGTGATCCAGAGCAGCCTGGCTTCCAATTCCCTTCAGACAAGTTGAAGCTGGTTTTTTTTTTCCCTTTTTAAAAAAGCTATAGTTGCTGTACAAGTTTAAGCTGTTTTAGGGCCAAGTTAAATAGACGTTATTTCAATTGGTCTGTTGAACTCTTGTGACTCTGCGTCTTTGACAGTTGAATTCTTTTCTCTTGACGTTGTAGTGTTATAAATCGGGATTTTGTGGTTGTTATGAAAGTTGAGGTAATGTAAGTAAACCGAGAAGAAATTGACCTAAAGCGAGGGTCTGGCTCCACTTGCACTGAGGTTCTGAGACAGGTATGCGTCAGGAGGAAGGTGCCGGTCGGAACACGGGCGGCCAGTAGCTCATGTGCCTGTTTGAATGTAAATCTTTATGGATGAGTGAAGTGAAAGGTCCAGTTCCTCAGTAGCACTTGCCACACCCCAAGGGCTCAGGAGCTGCCTGTAGCCACTGTTTCAGACGATGCAGATGTGGAGCAGGGCCTCCGCTGCAGGAGGTTCCGCGGGTTGGGATGGCTGGGGAAGATTTCTGCCGCCTGTGGTTTCCGATTAAAAGAACAGAAAGCGTGATTTGTACACACGTCAGCATACGCGGATGCGCATGTCAAGTGAGGTGATGTGTGTGGAAGCTGTTTGAAACTAGAAGGCGTTTTACGTTGTATATCAGTTAAAGGAAACCTGGGAAGAGCCCCGACCTTGTTTCCAGGTCCCCTGGGTTTGAATCTATGTTCTGCTGATGATGAGGTTTGAGGCCCTGAGCTTCATATTTTTATTTATAAAATAGACATCACAATGCCTTACTGACCTATTGTGAAGCCCAAATGAGATTGTTCGGACACATTTTGATACTTGGAAAGTGTAATTACAGATGTAAGGTGGCATTGTTAAGTAATACTATATAGATGGAAGTACAGATTGAAAGATGGAGAAATTGTCATTAGGCAATAATACCCATTTGATTTTTCTTGAAATGAGTTTAAACCATTCAGTTTTTTGTTCTTTTTAAAGAAGAGCTTGCAGTTTACGTGTAAGCAGCGCCTAAGTGGTGGTAGCTTATGTGATTCCTCCCTCGAAACCTCTCCGACCCCCCTTGGTGGTTACGATGGCACTTGGTGGCATCATCTCCCAGGTGGCTCGGCACGGGCCACCTGCCTGAGTTGTCCCTCTTCTCAGCGCTCCACTCCTTCCGGGCCTGCCCTGCAGCTAGTTTTTCTCCCAGGTCACCCAGCATCCCCTGGGTCCTGGGGCAGCACGGTGACCATGAGCCGCTGCCGTGGCCTCCGGCCAGCCGTAGCTCCAGTGTGTTCTGCTCAGGCAGGAGAAGCCCACAGCGGGTTTCTAGGCGAATAAAGCAGTACTGAGCACATTGGACTGCTAAAGAAATCTATTTTTAAAATTTTTTGGTTATGAGTTTATATTCAGTTACTTCACGAGTATCAGGACAACCTGATATTTGGCCTCATTTGACGGAGTTTTCTTTTTTGAAAGTTCTTTTTTGGTTGCATTTTATTTCTTGCCTAACTGCTCTGGGTAAAAGTTGTTCTTTTTTAAGCATATTTTTCTTAACCTCTATTTGTGTCCATGTTCTGTGTCTTGACTGTGCAGAGAACCAGGCCGGAAGAATCTCACAGATTCCAGCTCTTCATTTTTAAAAGTACTGTGACTCCTTTAACTTCACAGAGCATTGGAGGCAGGACGGACAGACGGACGGACGGACTTCTCCGTTTCCCTGTGAGACGCCAGGACAAGTTGCTTCTTTTCTCTGTGTTGTAGGTTTGTGAAGTTTTCTATGCCCAGCGTTCCTGACTTCGAGACGCTGTTCTCACAGGTTCAGCTCTTCATCAGCACTTGTAACGGGGAGCACATTCGCTATGCAACAGACACCTGTAAGGGGAGCAGCTTTTTCTTCTTTTCCACGGAATGTATTCTGCCCTGTAGTCATTTATGTTTTCAATATTTTATTATTGTTGTGTCTAGTTGCTGGGCTTTGCCATCAGCTAACAAATGCACTTGTGGAAAGAAAACAGGTAAGAATGTTATTTGAGTATTTATAGTTCTGTTTCGCACGCCTCTAACCTGCACAATGCGCTGAGTGTAAGGGTTCCAGCCTGGTGTTGAGACCCTAATGCTCGGATGTACATGGTCGCTGTGGAGAGCTCAGAGCATCCAGTGTGGGGCTCTGACCACAGAAGTGGTGCCTCAAGGGGGAGGCTGCTGCTTGTGTTTGGAACTGCCATTCTAGCACCCTTGTGCTGTAAAATGCCACTTTTTTGTTTGTTAAACCTTTTAACTTGCAATTATGACATAATTTTAGTTTTACAAAAAAGTTGTTAGGTTAGTATGCTTAATTGCCATAAGTGCCCTTCACCCAGAGCCCCCAGCTGTTAGTGTCTTACACCCAGAGCCCCCAGCTGTTAGCGTCTTACACCCAGAGCCCCCAGCTGTTAGTGTCTTACACCCAGAGCCCCCAGCTGTTAGTGTCTTACACCCAGAGCCCCCAGCTGTTAGCGTCTTACACCCAGAGCCCCCAGCTGTTAGCGTCTTACACCCAGAGCCCCCAGCTGTTAGCGTCTTACACCCAGAGCCCCCAGCTGTTAGTGTCTTACCATACTTGTTCATTCTTTTCTCTTTTTCCTGAGCCCCGGAAAGAAAGTTGCAGATGTGATGCCTGAGTGCCTCAGCGAGTGTTTCTTAGAAATTAGGACAAATTAAGACGTTCTCTTGCATGACTGCAGCACGCTGACCAACATGAGGAGATGAGCACTGACCGACTCCTTTAGCAAATCTGACCTGGTTCCGATTTTACCAGTTGTTTCACTGATATCTTTTATAACAGAAGAAAGTCTCAGATCACGGGTTGAATTACATTGTTGTGTGTCTTTAGTTTCCTTTAATCTGGTAAACTCTTTATTTTTTGTGATACTGACACAAGTTGTAATTTGTAAGTTTCTTTTTGATTTGAAATTCAACTTTAAGACTAGTGTAAAAGAGGCTGAAAACAACCGCAAAAAAAAAAAAAAAAAAAGAGGCTGAAAACAAAGAGCCAGTTGGTATTTTGTGGGAGCACTACGTAATTATTGTTTGAGGGAGATGGTTAATCCCAAGTCTCTACTGAAAAAACACGTTAAGTTCCTCAGCTATTTTATGGTCACACCTCCTCTCCAGAAGCTGACTGCACCTCGTGTGGTTCTTGGTCTTGTTATTCATGGTCAGGGCAGGAAAACGGTCCGTTTGTGCTTGGAACTGCCATTCTGGCGCCCCTTGTGCTGTAAAAGGGGCTTGTGGTATCACTCTCAACAGCAGTTTACCACCAGGTAAGAGATGTTGCTGGAGAGAATTTACAGGTGACAGCTAGACTGCCCTGTGGGACAATGCCAACATCCTTATCCACAATTCAGTCTCCTAAGCATAGGTCTCATCTGTTGTAAATAATTTGTAAAATTTTTGTTTAGCTGTAAGTATAATGAACTCTTGAGAATGTAATGTTGCTTTTGATTATTGATCTCCAATAATTAGAAAAAGCTTTATGATTTAAAAAGTTGTGCTGAATTACTCTACATATCACAATAAACAGCTTAAGACAACATTTTCTGACTGAATAGGGACAGAAGTTTCGTGAGAGGCTGTGGGACCCTCCTCTTGTGGTTTAGAAGAGCCCATCAGTATGTTACTTTCGTTTCTAAGTGACAGCCTAGGACCCAGCGTGCTGACAGATGTCCTTTCCGACAGCCCCTGCGCGGAATCGGCGTCCTTAAGCAGGCCATTGACAAGATGCAGATGAACACAAACCAGTTGACCTCCGTCCATGCTGACCTTTGCCAGGTGAGCAGCGAGGGGTTGCCCCGAGTCACGGTTGGACTTGGTGAAGATGGTGCTGTGTTCTAAGCCTCGGAATGTGTAGCTGCCCCTGTTGCTGGGAAGGGAATCTTGGGGCTACTGAGCGCAAACCATCGACTGAGGCCCAGCTAGTCAGCTCGTGATGTGGGGGCAGGTGGGGTGAGTAGGGCTTGTGACCTTAACAATCCCAGTAAGGAGCTCTGGAACCTGAGGACGAACCAGGTGACTTCTTACACTTCAAAGTGTTGTTCATGTATTTATTTTATTTTGTGTGACTCCAAACCCAGATGGCAAAGGGCGGTGGGTATATAATGAAGCCCGTCTCCCACCTGCTGACTGGCCACCCATCCCTTCTCTCCAAAGGAAACTGGAATTAGTAGTTTCTTAGGCATCCTTCCAAAGATGGTTTATGCACGTATAAGCAGATATGTTTATATTTGTCCTCTCTAGTTTTTTAAACAGAAATACTAATCTATACAATGTCTTATGTACCTTGCTTTTTTCTTACTGTGTCTTGGAGATGATTCCATGTCAGTGCTTTACAGCTGCAGAGAATTCCATAACATGGGTTTAGCCAGTCCCTGTGGGGTATCTAGATTGTTTCCTTAATGAGTAACATGGTATGTGGATTATTTTCAACCACATGTTCTAATTTCACATGGAGACGTGCTCTCTTTTCTCTTTATTTATTTATTTATTTATTGGCCGCGTTGGGTCTTCGTTGCAGTGCACAGGCTTCTCATCGTTGGTGGCTTCTCTTGTTGTGGAACAGGGGCTCTAGGCGCACGGGCTCTAGAGCGCAGGCTCAGTAGTTGTGGTGCGCAGGCTTGGTTGCTCTGCGGCATGTGGGATCTCCCCGGACCAGGGCTCAAAGCTGTGTCCCCTGCATTGGCAGGCGGATTCTTAACCACTGTGCCACCAGGGAAGTCCCCTCTTTATTTCTTCTAAAAACTTTTGTGATGGAGGTGTGACGTACATACAGTAAAGTTTGCAGATCTCAGGTGTACAGTGCGTGCCCTGTGCCGCATCACCCAGACACAGAACTTTGCTGGATCTTGCTTTCTTGAGCTGCACATTCCCTACACTTACCTGAAGGGTTCAGACATGGAAAAGCAGTGATTGGAGAGAAACTGTTCTTACTTCACCAGATCAGTGAAGAGAAAAGGTCACACTTGTCGTGCATCTGTAAATAGATGGGCTTTGCTTCATTTGTGGAGCCCTTTATGTCATAGCTGGTTAGTCTTTTCTAAAGAAATGCTATTGTATTCTGAATGCCTAAGAAAATGGAATAACATGCTAACATTTAGATCATTTTAGTCAATAAAATGTAAAGCCCGTTATTTTCTAGAACTTTGCGGAATCTGGGAATTTGCTCTTTCTGCTAAAGCCGAAGTGCACCTAGAATGATGGCTTCATGTCAATGTTTCCACAGCTGTGTCTGCTGGCGAAGTGCTTTAAGCCCGCCCTCCCGTACCTGGACGTGGACATGGTGGACATCTGCAAAGAGAACGGGGCCTACGAGGCCAAGCACTTCCTATGCTACTATTACTACGGCGGGATGGTCTACACCGGGCTGAAGAACTTCGAGCGGGCACTCTACTTCTACGAGCAGGTAGTCGGCGCTCCCCCGGGGGCGTATGAACTTGCAGGCTGGCGGCTGGAGCTGCAGAGGAGGGTTCTTTCAGAGGCCGTTTCCCTGTGGCCAGGGGCGCAGGGCAGGGGAGGGATGGGCACTGTGGGGCAGGCTGACCAGGCTTTGCCACGACCCCTGGTTTGGGTTGAGTTGTGTGTGTCTCTTGACTTTGTAGCTTCCTTTGTGTGTGGGGAAGGGATGGAACCGAGTGACCTTTGACGCATCTTCTTGTTCTGAAACCAGATGTGACGTTCGGTTAAGCTTTTCTTTCTTTCATTGTTTTTTTTGGCTGCACCGCGTGGCCTGTGGGATCTTAGCTCCCCGACCAGGGATTGAACCCAGGGCCACAGCAGTGAAAGCGCTGAGCCCTAACCACTGGACTGTCAGGGAACTCCCGAGTTTTTGTTACTTTAATAAGTGAAACATTCTTCTGGTCTGTGATTCAAAGGGTGTGAAGGAGCACACAGTGAAGAGGGCCTCCCACCTTTGTGTCTGTGTAATGAGACGTATTGCGCAGCTCTGCAGCTTCACTCAGGGTCTAACAGAGATAGACAGTGCTGGCTACAACCAGTGTGTTGGGATAAATTTGCCAGATGTCCATAAGTTCTTTCATTCAGAGCACATGTTCAGGTGATAAAAGACATTCCAAGCCTCAGAGGCGCTCATGGTGTATTTGAGGTGCTGTAGAAGCCCCCGCACAGACCTGTGAGTGGGTGTCGCCTCAGTGAGCGGGAGCTGGCCAGCATCGCTGGGGGCCTAGGGCAGGGTGACCACAGGTGCTGTTGGCAGGGGCGATGTCTTTCAAGGACGTGACTGGTCAGGTAGGACCTTCCAGGGGACTACATTGACCGTACGGTCACAATTTCAGTTCCTCAGAAAACCGCGAGCACACACCCGCAGCGACTGAACGCGCGGTGGCTCTGCAGCCTAGCAGAGGTGGGATGAGCCCGCCGATGGTCTAGGGGTGCCGAGACATGGGCGCGCGGCAGGAGGGTGCGCGGTCTGTCACAGAGAGTTGAAATGTCAAAGACACAGCATGTTCACGTTTACAGCTAGAAGGCTTTTACCTGATAATCCACGTAGTCCCTCTTTTGCCCAAGTGACAGTCTGCTTCATGGCGCTGTGTCTTCATGATGTACATCAGTTCCAGGTAGTACTAGTACCTTAATTTCAGGAGGTGACACAGATTTTGTTTTACTGCCTTTTTAAAATCCAAAAGAACGATGTACTTAGTGAAAAAAATTCAGATCACGCAGCATTATATAAAGTAAAGAGTGAAAGTAGCCTCCTCCTCTTACCCCGTGCCACAGGTGGCCCTGGCAGCCCACTAGCCCCCGGTCGGCGTGGTACTCTAAGCAGGTTTGGTGCTTCGCCATTAAAGCAGTGCTGCGTGTGGATCGTGGCATTTGTGTTCTTCTGCACTTGCATGAGTGTTTCCATTGAATAATTCTCAGAAGTGCCTTGTAGGCTCAGTGGCTTGGATTTTGATTTGGAACATTTGGGCTGATGTGGGTGTGATAGTTTTGAATTCTTAACCCTCATGAATCCAGGTGAAAAAAGGTGGAAAGGCAGCCTCAGGATGGGAGGAAATATTGGCAGATCACATTTCTGATAAGAGACTTACATCCAGAATATACAAAGATGTCTTAAAACTCAACAATAAAATTTTAAAAATGGGCAGTGGGTTTGAATAGACATTGCTCTAAAGAAGATAGACAGATGGCTAAAAGCAGTAGTCATCAGGGAAATGCAAATCAAAACCACAGTGTGATATCAAGTCACACTAGGATGGCTGAAGTTAAAAAGAGAGCCAGTAACGTGTTGATGAGGATGTGGGGAACTCAGAGCCCCCGTGACTGCCAGCGGAGTGCACAGTGGTGTGGCCGCTTTGCAAATAGTTCTGCGCTTCCTCAAAACGTTAAACCTACAACTTCCAAATGACCTGGCACTTCGCTCCCAGGATTGCACCCGAGGGAAGTGAAGACAAATGTCCACTCAGATCCATACATGAATGTTCACAGCACCCCATGATGATTCACGTGGCCAGACGCCCGCCAGCTGAGGATCTGAGTACACAGAAGGTGGGGCACTGTTGGCCCATGACACGGATGATGTCCTGACACAGGCCACTGCAGGGGTGTGCCCTGAAAATGTCACCTCGAAGCTGCTCACGAAAGACTACATGAAGCCATTTATGGGACTTCCCTGGCGGTCCAGTGGTTAGGACTCCATGGTCTCACTGCCCAGGGCCTGGGTTCAATCCCTGGTTGGGGAACTGGGATCCCATAAGCCACGCAGCGAGGCCACACACACAGAAAAAAAGCCATTTATATGCACTGTCTAGAGTAGCCAAATCCATTGAGATGTGAAGTAGAGGAGTGGTCGCCTGGGGTAGGGGGGTGGGCGGTGACCACTGACGGCCTGGGGTTTCTTTTTAGGGGGTGAAAATGTTCTGAAATTCGGTAGTGGTGATAGTCGCACAGCTTGGTGAAGACACCAAAGCCCAGTGAGTTGGATGTGTTCAAAGGGTAAATGCTAGAGTTATTAAAAGGTAGTGATTTAGTATAAGTGCTCTTTTCCTAATTCAAGCTCCCCTGCTGTCTTCACTCCTGCTCAGGCCATCGCCACTCCTGCTATGGCTGTCAGTCACATCATGCTGGAGGCATATAAAAAGTATATTCTCGTTTCTTTGATACTGCTTGGCAAAGTGCAGCAGCTGCCGAAATACACGTCTCAAATTGTGGGAAGATTCATTAAGGTGAGTTTTTAAAACAAAATTTCCTAGGTGACATGTTCTGATCATAGGAAATTATGGTGATGTGTAGCTCTGTCATCTTTTTTTTTTTTTTTTTTTTTGCGGTACGCGGGCCTCTCACTGTTGTGGCCTCTCCCGTTGCGGAGCACAGGCTCCGGACGCGCAGGCTCAGCGGCCATGGCTCACGGGCCCAGCCGCTCTGCGGCATGTGGGATCTTCTCGGACCGGGGCATGAACCCGCGACCCCTTCATCGGCAGGCGGACTCTCAACCACTGCGCCACCAGGGAAGCCCTCTGTCGTCTTATTCTGCGGGCCCTAGCTCTCCCGGCACGTTAAATTAGCAGATGCTCACTTGCTGGCTGCTGGGCGTGTGGCAGAGCCCGAACCCTCCCAGTCCGTGCACACCGATCGCCTGACGGACCGCGATGTTCCTAGGAATCTGTTTTCACACTTTTGCTCTGGGTGATCATAGCTGTAGATGTTTAAGGTCCTAGAAAAGCAGTGCTGACTCTGTTGGACTCTCACTTTGACCAAGTGCCGGGGAATCTTATTAGACCCCAAGCGCTGCTCACAGAGCTGCTCTTGTTTCCCTGAGGACTCAGCCCTGGGATCACGTGAAGAAATGACCTACTTTTTTTTTTTTTTTAAATAATACATGCTCATAGGGTTTTGTTTTTGTTTTTTTTTAAACTGAAGTCACTATCATTCTGATAACAATTTTTTGCTGACCCTCCTTGTACAAAATTCAGAATTTCACTAGATCAGTGTGAGAGTCTTCCTGATGAGAAGATTTCCGTGCTGCCTTGTTGAGGGTGGCCCGTGTCCTTCTCTAAGAGCCCGTCGTGCTTCTCAGGCTCCAGGCTTTTAGTCACATACGGGGGCATGGGGGTGGGTAGAAGGACGCGCAGGTTTGGGGAGCTCCTGGGGTGATTGAGGTGGCCCTAGGAGGAGGGCCTTTGTAAGGTGAGGTCCCCATGACTCGGCCTCCTTCCCCGCAGTTGTGGTTTGTTGGCGGTGATATCAGAGTGGTGAAGAGGGCACAGGCTTCAGGGTGGGGATGCAGGTTTGAATCCGTGTCTCAGGACCACGGACCTACTCGTGGGCCTGGGTCCAGTTTCTCACGTATAAGAGAGAGGGGAATGCGTGCACACGTATAAGATAGAGGGGGACGCATGTGCATGTAGTAAGAGGGCAACGTATGTTCACGTAATGAGACAGAGGGGAACGCATGTTCACGTAATGAGACGGGAACGCATGCGCACGTAATAAGGGCAACGCATGCACACGCATGATAGAGGGCAACGCATGCTCACGTAATGAGATAGAGGGCAACGCATGCTCACGTAATGAGATAGAGGGCAACGCATGCTCACGTAATGAGATAGAGGGCAACGCATGCTCACGTAATGAGATAGAGGGGAACGCATGTGCACGTAATAAGCTAGAGGGCAATGCATGCGCGCGTGTAAGATAGAGGGCAACGCATGCTCACGTAATGAGATAGAGGGCAACGCATGCTCACGTAATGAGATAGAGGGCAACGCATGCTCACGTAATGAGGTAGAGGGGAGCGCATGCGATGGTGAAGGCAGCACACCTCTGAGTGCGCCCTCAGCCCTGTTGTCTCTGGTTCCCCCAGAAGTAGCGGGTTGTCCTGTTGCACCCAGTGAGGTATGTGTGAGCGGGAGAGGGAACTGAGAAGGGTGGGAATTTTCCTTCTTTCTTCCCAAAGTGGTTTATCAAGAGAAAAATCAAGAGCCCCTGATGGAGAAAAAAGACCTGTGTGCCTTTACTAACTGTGTGTACTGCACTTGCTGTGCAGCAGTTTGCTCTGTACTACAAAGTGGGAGTTTTTTTTGTTTGACAGTAAACTACTCCATGGTGCATTTCTATCCTTGGTCTTGAAAACTAGGCATTTGCTTTGGGTAAATTATAATTTGTTAGGTAACAGTGAAGGATGTTGAATGTACTTGCTCCAAATTTAGTGCCATGTTTTCTTTTGCGTCTTACACAGGCTCCGTTCCTCTAACTCTCGAATCTGGTTTCTTCCCGCCTGCACACCTTTAGCCTCTTAGCAACGCGTACCACGAGTTAGCGCAAGTTTATTCCACCAACAACCCCTCGGAGCTCCGCACCCTGGTGACCAAGCACAGCGAGACCTTCACTCGCGACAACAACATGGGGCTGGTGAAGCAGTGCCTGTCCTCGCTGTACAAGAAGAACATCCAGAGGCTCACCAAGGTGAGGCCCTGGCCGGGCCCCTCCGACCCTGGGCTCCTTTTCTCCCCTCGCCCCCCTCAGCGCCGGGGCAGCAGCACAGGGTCTCGTCCTGAGGAAGAGCTCTCCCAGCTGACTCCCTAGGGCACTTTGATGGGTGCTTTTGGTCTTTCCAGTGCTGGGGCAGGGTATTTGAGAAGAGGGACAGGTGAAGGGCAAGAGGTAGGAGATATGGCCACCCTGGGAGGTACAGACAGGGAGCCCGGGGGCGTGGCCATGCTGCTCTGGACCCTGCGGCGGGCTGACGCACGCGGGGGCACAGGGCCAGCACACTGGAGCTGGGGGAGGTGAGCCGATCGTGTATTTTCTATTTTCAAGATGAAAATAAACCTAGTGGCTTTTGATGACGGAAAATACGCTTATTATCAAATGTTAAAACCGCCCAGGAAAGTGTAAAAAGAAAAACGAAGCTCCCCACGAGCCAGGAAGGCGTTTGCTGCAGGGAGTGGTAAACCAACAAAGAGCAGCGGCGACCGGGACGGTGCGGCTCTTCTCCTGGGGCTTAAGGACGGGGCTGTGGGGCTCCAGGCAGAGGACGGGAAAGGATGCTGCTCAGTTGATGCGAGGGCCAGGGAGGCTGGAGGGGACCAGGGGGAGGAGGGGCAGCCGGGGAGGCCGCCACTACACGGGGAGAATCGCTCCTGGAGCAGGAGGAGAGGGAAGGGTCACCGCACACGAGGAGGAGGCCCTTCCAGACACTCCAGACATCCGTCTGTAAGAGGAAGATGGAGACACGAAAGAGAGAGCGCCTCGAGAAGAGGAAAAACAAATGTCCTGTCAGAGAAAAGCCAGCTGGACCCGTAGGCTAGAAAGACCGGACCTAAAAGATTCAAGGTGACCAGCAGCTGAATTCTCCCCACAGTGTTTTCCATTTGGCCCAGGTGCCAACACAGCTGCTCTAAGTACAATAAGTTTCTATCTCGCCATCGAGAGGAGCTGCTGGGAAACAGCTGCACCCGTAGGTGACTGGTACTGGGAGTTTAGATGGAAAACCAAAATGTGAACAAGGAGAGAAGACAGTGCACGTTCAAAAAAATGTTAAGTTACAAAATGGCGGATGAGAGTTAAATGAAGAATTAGAACTTAGGGAATCTAGTAAGTAGGCATCACTGCGAAAATCATCAGTTAAACTCTTGTGAAATAGTCAACCCCAGTTCGTCACTTTGGAATCAGTTGATAGCTTATGCCGAGAAGTCGGTATGCTTTATATGGAAAGTGCAGTTTTCCATTTTGGATTGGATAAACACGGATCCAGAGTGTGACCAAGCAAACGTGAAGGGCCTTGGGTGGCCAGTCCAGGGCGGGGCAGTGGCTTCACAGTCACCAGCGTCCTGGTCCTACTGTGCTGACTTACCATTGATTTGAGTCCGCTGGGCTGATAAGCCCTTCCCGGCGGCCTTGGGGGGGGGCATCACAGCTGCTGGTGGGCAGGGGCGCCGCCATGGAGGATGCGTGGCGTCATGCCGTGGTGCCAGAACAGTAGATGGGGCATCAGAGGATTTTCCAGCCAGGTTAGTAGTCTGCTATTCAAAGGGCAAAAGAATCAGGCTTTTAAAGAAGTCTCAGCAGGTGTACTGCATGTGGGTGTCGGGATGAGAGGCTGCTGCAGGGCCACCAGGGAAATGGGCTTATCATGTGAGGCTCAGATCTGCTCCACATTCATGTTTTGTGGGCGTCTCTCTAAATCCCTCTGCTCTGTGTGTAGACACCCCATTAACTGTAGTTGGGATCATATTGTATGTGCTGTCCTGTACACTGCTTTTTTCACTGTCTTCACCTTGTTTCCATGGCAATGTAAGCCTGCACCACAATGACTGTACATCATACTCTGTTGTACAGATGGTCAAAGTCACTCAACCAGTCCTCTTCTGGTAGACATTCCAGTGGAAGTTTCTCCTTATTTTGAAATGGGGAAAAGGACAGTTCCGGGTATTTAGAAATGTTCACTTTTGAGTCCTCATTGGCGCTAAACTACTTAGATACTTCTTAGGATTAACAGTAGTTTCATTTGCAGAGGGCATGCTACTCTTTGAACTAAAGTATATGTATCAGTAGAATTCTCGGTCATTGACTTATCAAGAGTTTTCAACATCACAGTCTTAACATGGCCTGCTGTGAAGATGCCATCATTGTAAATATTGCCAGCTGCCCTAAAGGAAGAGCTCTTTTAATCTGTTCCTGGAAGGGGGCCTTTTCATCAGGGCCCAGGCAAACCCATGATAAACACTGGTTTCCTTTTAACCCCCATGTGTTTACACATTCTAGCTTTGAATTTTGAAGGACGAATGTGATTTTTTTCAATTTTATATTATTTACAAGGTAATATGTTTACAATACGAAATTCAAAGACACAAAAATCTCCATCCAGTTCCTATACCCCAGCCGGCCTTTTCTTTCCCCAGAGGCAGCCTGGTGTCACCCGCTTCTCGGATATCCTTTCAGAGATCATCTGTGCACATAGAAGTACATGCACTCATACGCATGTGTGCTGTCACACATATGCACTCTTTCCTTGTACACAGATGTGAGCGTGCTGTAGACCCTGTTTTGCATCCTTTTTTATATTTAACGATGCACATGTCTTGGATTCTTTTCCAGCTCATAAAAAGTGTCCACACCCAGTAAGTTTTTTACAACCGTGTAGGAGTCCATTCGTGTAATTGTGCTGCACTCAGCCAGTCCTCTGCTGACGGACTTCTAGGTGGTTCCAATCTTTGCCGTTGCAGGCGGCGCTGAAATGGCGGTGCACACGTCATTTCAGATGTACAGGACACACGTGTGGGATACTGCTTAAAAGTCATTAGTCCTCTAGAAAACTGATGCTGAAACCTTAGTTTATCCATTGCATGTCATCTTCACAACAAAAAGTTGTCTTGTACAGTATCGGAAAGCTTTTCAGAGACTCAGTAGAACACTGTACACATTTAATAAAATTTCTTTCCTCAGCATTTCTACTTGTGATTAATTAACTTCTGAATTTCAGACCTTTTTAACGCTGTCATTACAAGACATGGCAAGTCGTGTGCAGTTATCTGGACCTCAGGAGGCAGAAAAGTATGTCTTGCACATGGTGAGTGTGTTGCTGTTTTTCAAAAAGTAATCACTGTATTTTTGTCCTTGTAAAGGTAACAGGTGTTTACGATAGAAAATCCAAAGGAGGACGAAGGGGGCCCATCCAGCGTCAACCACTGTGGACATTTTCGTCGATTTCCTTACAGTCTTTGGGGTTTTCCCGTGACATGTACTCATGTGTCACACACAGTGGTGTCTTAGCAGTGCTCCGTATTTATATTTTCATTGTCACGGCTTTTGTGAATATCATTTAAAACACTCATGAAATACTTCAGATAATACAAAGAGACACAAAGCAGTGCTGCTCTGCCTGCTGGTCTGTGATGAGCCCACGGACGAGCCATATGTGGGGCAGGGCCCTGCTGCCCTGAGGAAGTCCTGTGCAGCGAGGTAGGGGCCTGGTGACCTCATGGGTGGCAGTCTGACTCACCCCCCTCCTGGGCGGTGTCACCCCGAGACCACACTCAGAGCAGATCCCCACGCGCTCAGCTCCAGCTGCAGATGGCAGATGTCACAGGACACCTGAGACCCATTTACTTCCCAGTTGTAACTCCCCACTCCCCAAATTTAGATGTGCATTTATTTATTTATTTGTTTTTTAAAGGTTGGCATTTTTATATTTATTTACTTACTTACTTTGGCAGGGCTGCATTGGGTCTTCATTGCGGTGTGCGGGCTTCTCATTGCGGTGGCTTCTCTTGTTGCCGAGCATGGCTCTAGGCACGCGGGCTTCAGTAGTTGCGGCACGCGGGCTCAATAGTTGTGGCGCACGGGCTTAGTTGTTCCACGGTATGTGAGATCTTCCCAGACCAGGGCTCGAACCCGTGTCCCTTGCTCTGGCAGGCAGATTCTTAACCACTGCGCCATCAGGGAAGTCCCTGGATAAGCATTTAAATGACTATGTGGTAACCCACCAAGTTGAAATAGCATCATTTAGTTATTCTGTTACACAAACGCATGCCTCCGATCTGATCCCCAAGAGCAAATCTCTGTCCTTAGCCCGGGTCAGGCACGTCTTCTCATGTAGAAAGTCAGCATTCTGTGTTTTCTGCTAGTGATCTCCCCTGTGATGTCAGGAGTGCTGCCAGGTCCGGATTAGGAGTCATGAAACTGTTTTCAGTGTGATAATGGAGTATTTTCTTTCCATAGTTCAATTTACAAATGTTTGAAGGTTTTTTCCTTCAACGTAATCCTCCAAACACAGACACACACATCCCAAACAAACAAAACCAGTCCCACCTCCCCAGCCTCGGAGCGCCTGCTGAGAGCACCTTGCCGCCCACAGGGTTTCGTCCCGTGGGTCAGCCGCACACCTCCCCGGACTTGCTTGTCAGCGGTGCGGACACAGCTAGCGAGGTGCTTGCCCAGCCCAGACGGACCCTGACAGGCTCCAGACCCGCTGGCGGTGTTCTATCTGCCGGAGACACGTGGCATTTGCCAGGGCAAATGTCTGAGGGCGCTTCTGGTCGTCACAGCTGGGGGTGCTACTCACATGTAGCGGGTAGAGCGGGGGGCACTGCTCAAGCTCCCACGATGCAGAGGACTGCGCCCGCCACAAAGAATTGTCTGGCTCAAAACGTCAGGCCACACCTGAAAAATCCTGCCCTACCGTGTAAAATTTATGAAGGCAGGGGTTGTTCTTTAAATAAGACTCAATTTTTTTACAGTGGTTTGAGGTTCATAGCACAATTGAAGGGAAAGGACAGGGTTCCCCGCCCCACACGTGCACAGCTTCCCCTTATCAGTATCCCTACCGGGTGGGACAGTTCTTAGCAACTGACAGCCCTACACAGATGTGTCACCATCCCAAGGCCTTAGTGCACATTAGGGTTCGTTCATGGTGTTGGACGTTCTGTGGGTTTGCACAGGTGTATAAGGACATGGGTCCATCATCATAGTATCGTGTGGAGTATTTTCATGGGTTTGCACAGCTGTATAAGGACATGGGTCCATCATTATAGTATCGTGTGGAGTATTTTCATGGGTTTGCACAGGTGTATAAGGACATGGGTCCATCATAGTATCGTGTGGAGTATTTTCATTGCCCTGAAAGTCCTCTGTGCTCTGCCTATTTGTCCCTCTCCCCCTCCCCCACCCCCACTGATCTTTTTATTTTCTCTACAGTTTTGCCTTTTCCAGAATGTCATATAGTTGGAATCATACAGTGTGTAGCCTTCTCAAACCTGCTTCCAGCCCTACCTCTGCCTAGAAAGGTTATTATTATCCTGATCTCTAACGGCCTAGTTTTAGTCACGTCCTACTTTTGAGTTTTATATAAAAGGCAACGTACAGCATATGTACTGCGGGGTCTGGCTTCTTTTGCTCAACACCATGAGATTCATGCACAGTGTTGCGTATCATCGTAGTTGGCTCATTTGCAGGGCTGCAGCGTTCCACTGTACGAGGCTGCCTTTCCGTTCCCATCAGGGGACGCTTGGGTTGTTTCCAGTTGTAGTTACTACAGAGAGTGCCACTGTGGTGAGCCCGGTGTGCATGTCCTTCCCCTTTGTGAAGAGGCAGCTCTCTTTGCTCATGGGGTCAGAGTTACGCCTTCTGTTTAGTGTGTGTTGGGCTGTTGGTGTTTCACTAACTGGGGCCCATCCCTTTCCAGGGTGGAAAGGAGCAGACCAACTCAGGCAGCTCAGTTCCACTGTGACAGACCACTGTCACCTGGGGAGCAATTTGTTAGAAAAACACCTGTTTGGGATTTTATTGGCTTCTCGCTTTTTACTTCATGGACAGGATTTGGCGATGAAGTTCAAACAGATAAATCCCCAGTTGTTGATGCGAAGAACAAAGACCTTGAAACTGCCTTGGAATCAACATTGGCAGGAAAGTTTTCTTAAAGGACCAGAAGACAATTTCTACTGGGGTGAAACAAAAATGTGTTAGGGTTTCACTTTTTAAAATGCAGCGGCAACGTCAGTTATATCTCACAGAAATTTTCTAAAGATGTAAGGGCACTTCCGAAACGTTATGCTAGAGAAGCAAGACACGGAGACCATATATTGTCTGACTCCATTTATATGAAACATCCAGAACAGGCAAATCCATGGGGCAGAAAGTAGCCTAGTGGGTGCAGGGGGCTTGGGAGGAGGGGAAATGGGCAGTGACTGCCTAAATGGGGCGGGTTCCCCGTGGGGGCAGTGAAATCTTTTGAAACAGGGTAGAGTTGGTGGCTGCACATCACAAGTGTAGTTGAATCCTCTGAATTGTTCACTTTAAAATGGTTAATTTGGGACTTGCCTGGCAGTCCAGTGGTTATGACTCTGCGCTCCCAATGCAGGGGGCACAGGTTCGGTCCCTGGTTGGGGAACT